>NC_069794.1:92174296-92490602 GCF_027406575.1 Nycticebus coucang | reverse complement strand
GGAGAGAGAGAGAGAGAGAGAAGAGAGAGAGAGAGAGAGAGGAGAGAGAGAGAGAGAGGAGAGAGAGAGAGAGGAGAGAGAGAGAGAGGGAGAGAGAGGGGGGAGAGAGAGAAGGAGAGAGAGAGAGAGAGAGGAGAGAGAGAGGGGGAGAGAGAGGAGAGGGAGAGAGAGAGGAGAGAGAGAGGGAGAGAGAGAGAGAGAGGAGAGAGAGAGAGAGAGAGAGAGAGAGAGAGAGAGAGAGGAGAGAGAGAGAGAGAGAGAGGAGAGAGAGAGAGAGAGAGAGAGAGAGAGAGATCGGCCCTGCTTCCCTCACTGCAATCTGGGTGTCCTTAACTGCTTTATTCCTTCTGGTCCAAAAGCAATGACATTCTTCCCTGACATGCCATTCAGAACTACACCCTCTTCTTAATATGTGTCCTAATCAGGCACAGACTTCTCTTGTCCGTTACCTGGAAGAAGCTTATGTTTTTCTTGCTGAGTTAACCATGACCCTGCTTGATGTTAGTTCTTTGGAGAACAATCAATTCAACTACTTTTCCCTGGGGTTTCCCTGACATTCTTGGTGTTAGTACTGAAATTCCCACATGAGGTGGAAGGTCTTGGTCTATGCAAATCAGGACTGTGGCCACCAAACTTCCTTCTTGACAACTTGTGAAAAGTAAATAGAGTCATTTTTTTCATACGCCCAATTGGGCGGCCGTAGAGAAAAGTACTCAGGTCACAGAAACTTATTTTGGGGAACGTTCTTGCAAGCCTAATACAAAACTACAAAAGCCTACTATGACTTGAAGATTATACATGTTTATTTGAAGGACTCTTTCTGTTTCATGAAAATAATTTACACTTTTCCTTTAAAATTAGATCAATACCTTTTTTTTTTTAATTTTATAAATTGCTTATTTACTTCTGGCCAAAAAAACACATGCAAAGAAAGACTTGTGGCATCTCTAATCATCAGAGAAATGCGGATCAAAACCACAGTGAGGTATCACCTAACACCAGACAGAACGGCTGGTATCAAAAAGCCCCAGAGCCACAGAGGCCAGGGTGGACGTGGAGAGAAAAGAACACTCACTCACTGCTCTGGGGGCTGCAGACTAGTTCAGCATGTATGGAAAGTAGTAGAGAGATGCCTTAAACAAACTCCATGTAGACCTGCCTTTTGATCCAGCAGTCTCAAACTAGACATTCACCCAAAGGAAGAAAAGGCATTTTATAAAAAGACAGTGGAACTGGATGGTATTGCAGCACAAGTCACAATTACAAAGACATCCAGACAACCCATGTGCCCACCGACACATGAGTACTACTCAGCCATACAAAGTAATGGTGACCTATTATCATTGGTAACAACCTGGATGGAACTGGAGACCATCCCCTAAAGTGCAGTTTGTGAGAAGGGAGAACCAACCCCACCTGTACTCAATACTAAATTACAACTAGCTGGTCAACACTTGTGTGCACATGTTAAGTGAAACTCCGCAGGGATCAAGGAAGTGGGAGGAGGAGAGGTGGGGAAATCACACCTGACGGGAGCAAAGCACATGTTCTTTGTGAAGGGCACACTTATAACTTTGACTTAATATGTGTCAAAGCAAAGTAGGTAACCAAAACGTGCGTCCCCCTGTAATTCTCTGAACTGTACTAGTCTGCGGCCCCACCAGCACTGAGTGTTCCTCTTTCTCCCCATCCACGCTGGCCTCTGTTGCTTTAGGACTTTTTGATATGAGCCATTCCCACTGGTGTTAGGAGAGACCTCATTTGTGGTTTTGTTTGTATTTCCCCAGTGATGAGAGATGTTGGGCATCTTTGCACGTGTTTTCAATCTAAAATAGAAGGATTATGAATTTTACCTAGTAACTGCTGCCACTCACCCGTTGGAACTTGCTAGCTCCTGTAAGACACTGCAGCCATCCAGAAACTGTTTTTCAAAACCATTTAAGTGATCTTCCCTTTTCCCCCAATAAAACCCCAGCCTTATTTTTATCTTCATTTAAACTCCGAGAGACACGATGCCCTCTCTGAACGTACGAGCTGCTCCCTGTGGTGCTGGCACTGGAGGGTTCACCTCATGCCTCGATAATCCCTCACACGGCATTAGAAGTCTGTCTTTCTTTCAGCCTGCACTGCTGATCTCTGCAAAACAGACAAAAACTCATAAGGCTTTGTAATCAAGACTTTCTAAAATTGGCTAAGATGCCATACACAGTGTTATCACTTAAATTATGGACACAGTTCTCAAAATAATGACTCTATCTGTATTCCATCATTCTCTGTCATGTAAAAAAAAAAAAAATTACTGATGACTTTTT
Source organism: Nycticebus coucang (assembly GCF_027406575.1). Classification (NCBI taxonomy): domain Eukaryota; kingdom Metazoa; phylum Chordata; class Mammalia; order Primates; family Lorisidae; genus Nycticebus; species Nycticebus coucang. The sequence continues at coordinate 92,488,290 of NC_069794.1, read as the reverse complement.
AACTGGTAAACTCCAGAGCGTTCATAACCTGTATTGACTGAGGACTTTTAAGATAAATTCTTACTTCTTAGATATCATTTTTTTAATCAAAATGAGGTCATTGATAAAACCTCCAATTCTACCCGCCTTTGTTTCTTTTGCGCTGCTGTAATAGAGGACCTGATACTGGGTAATTTATAAACAACAAAAATTTACTTCTCACAGTTCTGGAGACCAGGAAGTTCATGATGAAGGTGCCAGCACGTTAGGGCCTTGACCCCTGCCGCATTCACCCATTCATGAGCTCCCCTGACCTAAAGACCTCCCAACACTGTTTGCTGCATTGAAGATTAAGTTTCCAGCACACACATTTAGGGGGTCACATTTAGACCATGGCACGACCACTGGCCAATGTCAAAAGCTGTTAATAGACTGAGAAAGGTTATTAGACTTTCTCAGTTTTGAATTGAGGACACAACTGAAAACCAAAGCAGGATTTAAGCGGGCTACATGGAGTACGTAGTTGTGCTGAAAATAACATTAAATGTCAGGCAGCTGCTTCCAGATAGTGTGAGTTATTCTGATTGCACCAGTCTTCTATCCATTTGGGGGGAAATACAGTAGTTATTTGTTGCCACTTATAAAAATAGAAAGGAGGAGAGAGAGAAAGAGAGAGAGTGAGGGCGGGAGGGAGAGAGACAGAGAAGGGACAGGAAAGGATCTGCTCTGTACTCTCCTCCTGGAGTAGTTTACCCCCCAGTGAGCCAAATGTCCCGAAACTCTATGAGAACATAACAGGAAAAACAGGTTCTTATCTTTCCCTGAATTGATGCATTTTACTATTCTCTGACCAGCTCAATCGCCATTTGTTGACAAGAGTCTCCTTGAGTAAAATTCCAGTTGACTGTTGTAAACTCGGCCTCTGCAATGTCTTGTCACAAACTGGAGCTAGCAGTGAAGTCCTTGTTGCCAAGATAGGATGTGTTAAAATGTAATAAGTTTCTCTAGAAAGTTGTTGGTTTCTTTTGAAGCACCTTTCCCTTTTATGAGAAAATATAAATGTGGTTGTGTGCATTAAAAGACAAGAGTTTTGCTGGTTCTGTTGGGAGGGAGTGGAGTAGGCATGTGAGCAGCCGGAAGAGCTGCCCTGGTCCGGGAGGAGGAAGCCTGCCGTCCTCTACACGGACTCAATGCTGCCCACAGCTCCGCATCGGGATGTTCTCGTTACTTTACCTGAAATGTTTTTAATTTCAGGAAAATAGTTGACTTTCTCAAGAATGCCAATATATGTTAAATAACTAAAAATATATTTGAAAAGATAAGGCGTCATTTCTACAAAGTTCACTGGCATGAACCAAGTTTGATTATGGTAAGCCTACCTTGGGTAAGCCTTTGTAATCTTGGCCTGTGTTTTACATTTACTAATCTGAGGTTTCTCATCTATAAGTTGAATGTTATAGCATCTTGGAAATAACCTAACAAAATTTTGATTATGTAAGTGAAAAATTCTTATAAAAAATATATATAAATATATTATATCTTACATTGAAATAATTTTACATCTTACTTAAGCACCTGAAATTTTTATTATACTAAATTTTATTTCAGAAGTATTTACCATGTGTAGTAGAACTAGCTTCAAAGACTTTTATAATTAAATGTCTATATGTAGAAAAAGGCTTGTTTTTGGATGGGACATCTTCTATGCCATTGCTCTTTAATTCTTTTTTGTGAAAGAAAAAGAAAACATAAAATTTATATGGAAAAATGTACATTTGGCAAAGGTTTGGAAACATCTCTTTAATAAATTTCATGAGGGAAGAGAGTGGATCATTATGAACCTTAATGCTTTATACAGAAATCCAGGCCATAAAGCTGGGAAATGAAGGAAAGAAAGTATGGGCCTACCTCGTAGAGCCTTCCAGTTCCCCATGAGGAAGGCATTAATTACGTTACAGACCACAGAAGATCAGGCTAAATTTGTAGGCCAGTGGACGGGAAGCAGCACATCTCAGGGCTCCAACCAGAACAATCACATGTGAACGTGACGTTAGTATGACGCATCCCAGCTGTGCCGTATGATCCCTCAGTTATTAGTGACTTTGCACAGGGCATGTAACTTGTGATCTGTACCAAATTCTGGAATCCCTTTCCTCTGTTTTAATGACTTTCATTGTCTCTTCCCAGTGTGACCTAAAACTTCATTTTTCTCAGCCCTGAGCTGTCTTTTCAGAGATAACATTAAAATATTTAAACAAACACTATGAAAATGCATTTAATATTTAGAATTTGCTAAAATACCATATCTAAAGCTTTCAATTGTCTTTTTCCCACTGTAACTGCGGTGTTTGAATAGTTCTTTGGCTATATGATCACACATTAGTTAAGCAAAATAATTTCTAATGGGAAGTTACTGAGTCAGATCATGCAATAGTAAAGGTATGAAAATGTTTTTTTCACACAAAATGTTAAGATGTTACTGTGAGTAAAAACTGGTAAAGAAAAGGCTGTAAATTGCAAGTAATACCAGGGAAAAAGAGAACACTGTTCATTTAGCACAAATTACACACCCAAAGGCAGAGAAATGCATAATAGTTGAGAGTAAAGGAACTCAGATTTGAGAATTAAAGTTATTTTGATTCCATAACTAAGTAATTTTATTTTAAAATCATTTGGTGTTGTTTATGAAGGTGCAGAATTTAGGGCACACACGTTTTGTGTTCCTGACTATCTTTCATGATCGTTCCTGAGTAATAAGTGTCAATTTCCTAAGTGGATAAGTTCAATCCATGTCATTATTATGGAGGTCAATTACTTATTAAGTTTGAAGGTTAAAAATAAGAAAACGTTAATGGCAAACAAAAAACGTCCCTTACAGTGAACACACACTGAATGAAAGCAGCTGAATGGTCTGACTGGAGAATCACCTCCGTGGTCCTGCAGAGGGCGCTATGGAGAAAATGTCTAAGTTTGCTCCTTCCCGTCCAGGCACCACATTTCCATACTAGCCCCAGAGGTGACAGAAATGACTAAATTGAAATAATCCATCATCAGCTGTAACTAGCTCTGAGCTACTTAACTTCATCTGCAGGTTTTACAGGCAAGGAACTGAGAAGAAATAACTTGTCAGCCTTGATGCCTGTGGTCCAAGCTGGAGGAAAAGCAGCTGGTAAGTGTTGGATGGAAGGGCACAGGTGAGCAAATGCAGCCAGGCCGGCTGGGTGAGTGACTGGTCTGAAGTAGCAGATCACAAAATACAATTAATAGAAGAGAGAGTTGGAAGTTGCTGAGATAGAATCCTTTTCGGCCCAGGTGGATCCCCATGACACTTTCAACAAGAAGTTATTCTAAAAAAGAACAGGAGAAATGAAAGGGGAGTCGTGTGCTGACGGGCATAATTATAAGTTGCTCCCTCCATCCTTCCCTCCTTCCCTCCACCAGCAAATGCTTTTAGAAATGCTTCCAGAGAGACATGTTGGCTTTACAGAAGAATACATGCAAGTAACAAACAATTCAATGATACTGATTTGCTTATGAACACAATTACATTTTCTTATTACATTTGCTGCTTTCCATTTATGCTCAATGTGGTCCATCTTATTTTTTCATTAGCATGATAATCCTAAGTACATAAGGTTATCTTGAGTAGACATGTCCAGTAAATTATGTTCTATTCCACTTAAGGAAACACTAGACTTTCTCTGCCCTTACTGTGTCCAGACTTTACTGTTTCTCAAAACCATTTTGCTCCTTGTTTTTCTTCTTGTAAATGAGCTCTTTTCAGCATCAGAAGCATCAAGACAATAAAATATAACAAACAAGCATTTGTCTAGGTCTTTGACATGTATTTTTGTTCCCCTCAGAAGTCAGATAATTGTAAAGACTCCTCTTAATATCTAGATTTACGTTTCATCAAAAATCTACCATTGTCATTCATCATGGCACAGAAAATTTCTTCATTATTAATTAGCTAGGATAAAGCATAAGAGCCACTAAAGCAATTCAGGTGTCATAGGAGGAAGATGAGAAAAGATCTCTTGGTAAGAATGCCTTTTTATCTGGTAACACACACCTTTCTCCACTCACTCACACCCACTCCTCTCTGACTCCACATAACCAAATGTTCACTTCCATAGTTGGAGATTTTCCCTCCAGTAAACAACTTTTACATTCTGGATGCAGGTCTGCAAAACAAAATGCTAAAACCCAGTGGTGAATAACTTTTCCTCCTTAGCAGAGTTTTAGCAAAACTCTAGATTTTTCCCAGAGTAGGAGGTTACGTGGTAGCCATCTACTGTACTTCCCAGAGCATTGCTGAATGTTTGGATGCTGGACTTACAAAGTCATATCCTACAGTTATTTTATAAAAAAAAGAATATGACTTCTATCTTTGCCTCTAGTGATTAAAATGAAAATTAAAGACTAAGGTCAACAATGTTCTTTTCTGCCTTCTCAGCTTATCTTTCCCTTACAGAGAAAGCCACTCTTCTCTCTTTCAAGCTCTAGAAACTCACCCAAACCACCACTAATATCATAAAGAAGACCATGGAACCCCTGCTCTTAAAGACTGAATCAAGGGATGGCCCCTGACCTGTGTTGGGCCATTTATTCCCTGAATAGGATAAGTAATAAAAATGAAGCTCTGCCTGAAGTTTCAGGCTGAGATCGTCTACAGTTAAGGTGCTGACAGCCACAGCTTGTACCTTATGGAAAAAAGCATCGGATTGTTTAGCAGAGTAAATGGACTCCATCATCAGTGGAAGAGACTGAGGACAACACCCAGAGAAGACAGATGGAGAGAGATGGAAGTGACAGTGACAGATGATGATGAAGGTGAAGATGAAGAGAGATCTGGAGACGGCAACTGAGTTTCTGGACAACCCGAGAACAGCTCCACACCTGTCCCTCCTATGGGTGACTTAACGCATCGCCCAGGTGTCGGTTGACTTATTTGGGTTTTGTTTTCTGTTAAACCAGTCTGAGCTGAGGTCCTGTCACTTAAAAAAAGTAGAGTCCTGATTACCCGAAGGACAAACGTATGGAGACAGAAGGATTAGGAGGAAGACTCTGAAGCCCACCAGAATATCCGTGTGGCTTTACTTCTGCTGTTCTCCCTCGCAGATGTTGGAGCAGTGGCTTATCCTGTCTCAAGGCCAGGCCATTGATTAGTAAAAGGGAGATATGAAACTTAATTGCACATAATCTCTGCAAAAATCAAATATACTTTTTTGGGGAATATTGAATTGTTCTGAACGGAACTGCCAAGTCTACCGACATCCAGTTCGTCAGAGAAGTAAGTGGGAAATGGAAGAGGCGCTGTGCGGGACAGAGAGAGAGTGAGTCTGCTGCTGAGATGCTCTGGTCACCCAGGTTAGAAAGCTGCACGGTTTGCCTCCAGGAGCCTTTGGCAGAACGGTTCCTCTGTAACAGGAAGCCCTGCTGCCCGGACCATCCCCACAATCTCTTACAGAAGGGGGGCTCCGTCTCCTCTCTAATAATCCTTTACTCTTCTGCTGTTCTCAATCCTACCTCCCTTGATAAAATCAACACACCTACAATATCTTCTCAGCAACTTTCATTCCTTGTTTGCCTGCTTTTCAGATTTTTATCTGAAAATGAGCCTTTGAGACCCACTTTTATGACTTAGGAAAGCTTGGCCTTTTCATTCATTTTCTTTTGTATTCTGAGCCACACCCATTTAGTGACATTTAATGTGGAATATAACCTTTAATACAGAATATAAAACTTTCTTCTGTTTATCTATTTTGGTTATTATTAGTAATGATTTCTAGGAAGTTCAGTCCTCTAAGTGAATGAAGTCAGCGGGCGTGTGTCATGCGTTTCCGGCTGTGGGCAGGAAGCCAAGTGTCAGGTGCTTTATGAGCCCGGAGGAAAGACAGCGGTGACCCTCAGGAAGGGGGTTCCACCGGAATTATTTACTTCATTGTTAATGGTTTAATAACAGCAATAAAGTAGAAAGGCAGCGAACAGCAGCCGCTGCCTCAGCTTGCCTGTCCTTGTTTCTCTGCTGTAACACCTTTGAGAAGAGGCGATTGTTTTGCCTTTTCAGTCTCACTGTAGGGGAAGGACAAAGAACCGTGGGGAGGGACAAAGCGGGGATGAGGCTCCGAGCAGGTGTCTCCCTCAGATCACCCACTTTCACTTCACTAGTTCTCCGCGTTCCAGAGCTCTCTGTCAGCACCCCCTGTATGTCCTGAGGTAGGACATCCACAGGACAAGGTAAATCAAAGTGTGTCCACTAAGGAAGGATGGGACGAGGATCCTAAGATTCCATTTCTAAAACAACTCAGTCTGGATGAATGATTTCACATCACATCCGTTTTTAAATGCTCCCTATTGGTGAAACCTTCATATAAGGAGAAGTTAATGAGAAAAGCAGGAAACCTCTTATAAACTCGGTAGGTAGAATTCTGGTGAAAAAGAAAATGCTTATGAGTTTTCAGTCATCTAAGGCTAAAGCAAGTTTTCACAGGCAGCAAAGCAAACCCCCAAAGTCACAGTAAACACAGAAGTAAGCAACTGTAGCTTATACTCAGCATCTTAAATCTATCAGAAGCAGGTTAAGTGTGGCCTTGTCTGTCATCTGACTTAAAGACCATTTCTCTGTGTATTTTTATTATTACAATTCCTATTTCACCTATTGATAACTGCCTCAATTATCTTCCTTTTAAGGGTTTTTTGGTATTTTTATGATTACTGTTCCTATTTCACCTGTTGGATAACTGCCTCAATTATCTTCGGTTTAAGTTCCTATGTGCAGAGGGTTTACGTCCTCTTTATCTCATTCAGTGCGTCCGATGTAGCAGTGAGTACAGAGAATGAACTATGGCTCTTACTAACTCTGATGAGGAAACTAAAGTGTCTTAAAGTCACCCTACTTGTAAGTAATAAAATCAGGATCTCTCACTATCTAATTTTGTGATCGTGCTCAGTTATTACCGGTGAGGACGTAATTTTCATTGGCCTTTGTATCTGGGAAAACAAAACAACAAAACAAAACCTCCCTTTCCTCCGACTTCCTCAATTATCTCAGCAGTCTGAGTTATGGAAACTTAGTTCTCAGGTCCAGAATATTAAGGAAAGTCACTTTATAGAAAGGTATTTGTTGCAGACTACCTGGAAGGACCTTCTCATCTCAGGAGATTTGTCTCTTTCCTGCATAAGCCCAGGATTCCATCTGGGACGGCTCAGGAGGACTTACTGATGTTCGCTCTTCCCCACCGACTGTGCACATATTATCAATGTGAAAGCGAAGAGCAGCCCCACAGGGAGGGGCTCCCATTCCCACCCTCCAGGAGGATTCAGACAACTCAGGATCAGAGGTTTCAAGAAAGAGCTTAAAACTTCAGAGCAGCACAGCGCTCAGTGAAGACTTTCTAATTCCAAACCCTCTGCTTGTGGGTCCCTCTGGGCTACCTGCACCCAGAGAAGTAGATCTCAGGCTCCACTGCACGTCAGACTCACTGGGGGATCTTAAAATAAGAAGAAGAGGGAAAACCCCATTCCCAACATGACCCTACCCATAACCAATTAAATTGAATCTCTGCGGAAGCCTGAGCTTGAAATCTCAGCATGTGACACTGGTGTATCCCCGGGTTTGAGAACATTTATTCTAGAAGATCTCCAGGAGAAGCATTTTCTGGAGAACAGAAAGAGCCATCAAACCAATTCTTCAGAGCCACAGACTTCTGAACTTGGGCTCCTGATTTACCAGCCAAACCCAGAAAGAGTAAGAGTGTAATGGGAGTGGTCTTAACTTAAAACAAACAAACAAAAACAGAACAAAACCATAATCCAGGTCCTTCTGTCCTGGGCTGATGGATCAGTGTTTTCACCTTCTGTGTGACCTCAAATTGACTCCCACTTTGAATCATGAGTCTGACAGTCAGGACCGCCCCGTTTAACTCTGTGTCTCCATTACGATCCATGCAGTATTGGCACAGTGAATCCATTCAAGGTTGTTTTCCCTTCTCTGCTTCACAGAATGTCGTCCATTCATCTTCTCCTTAAAGTAATTGCTAAAATTCTATGAGGAAGATAAATATAAATGCCAATATTTTCCAAGAACAGACCCCAAAGCTTAAACAATCTGTGATTTGTGAAATAGCTTTCTTTACGGGTGACAGCCGCGTGCTCTACTAACTGCTCCACCATTCAGTAGGACACCTCGTTTACTCTGAGAATTTCCAAAATTATTCCCTCCACCCCCGTTTCTTAGATCTGGATTTGCAACTAAGACACATAGACCTGTGAATACTTCTTTACCTGAGGCGAGACAAGGAAGTTCATGAACTCATTCTAGAAAAGGGCTATGCATTTCATTGCTGAGTATCACTATGGTCGCCTTCAAAGTACTGCCTTGGCCATCTGGTGACCACGGTGACATCCAGCAATGTGATACGTAGCACTTTCTCCAGGATGAGTTTGTGAACTTCACTGTCCTCCCTCATATATTTTAATAGCAGCACAATTACATTAACACTGAAAGAGAGAGAGTTGGTTTGGCATGAACAGCCATTCTAGGTAAAGTGGATAGAAAACAAGGGGAAAAGTCTATGTTGGATAATGGCCTAGTTCTTGTCACGCAAAGCGATGGTCCTTGTCTGATCTCCAGTCTCTAAATAGCAATTCAAAAGCAGCAGCCACAGCAGGAATATGACCAACATAATTGTCTTGAGATCGTCTAATTCACCGTAAGTAAGTTTCATAACGTAAGATTTACAGCAAACTATTTATTTTGAATAAAAACGTCAGAACATTTAAATGGCAAAGATTTACTGTGCACTAATGTACACTTAAAAGCAGCCCTGGGGTATCCACTCACTGGAGTCTGTTTTAATCTTTCAGTTTATAGTTTACACTGCTAAGTGAATAGAAGCAAATGAACCATTCCTGTATACCGTGCAGAATAAAGAGATCATACAGGCCTTCAGAGCAGGTAATTCTGAAACACGTATTTAATTCAAGGCTCTTTCCAATCATAAAAGCTGATGAACTCTCAATTGGAAACATAATTCTTTCCAACGTGCTGCTCAGCTACAGCATTTTGTTTAGCATATCCCACAAACGCTTCTACCCATGTTTATCGGACAGTGAGATTATTATAATCTTTTTCTGAGAAATTATTTTATACAAAGTACTAGGTTATTCAAGACACTAACTGATGGGAACAGGTTAGCGAAGGAGCATGCAACAGACTGAAAAATTATTTATTTAAAAAGAGAAATATAAATTATTCACGTGCATTCTAAATTAAGAGCAGAAACAGAAATAATTTTAAAATTCCATAATTCCGGTCTCCTACTGATTTCTGCCTTTGTTTGTCTTCATGTTTCTCTTCCTTCCGATGCCCCCTGTGTTTCTGCAGGTTGAGCCCTCAAACCTCTTTACCGTCCAGAGACCCACAGGCTTCAGCTGCTCCACAAGCAGACGGCTCCCCAGCTGCCCTTCATCTCGCCTTTCTCTCCCTTGTTCTCCGATTTCATATTAACAAGTGACACTCTCACGGGTTGGCCCGTGCTGCTGTCACACAATGCACCTACAGGTGAACCTTTTATTAACGAAGGTCCTTGGTGATCTGACCCACATGGCACCTGCTGCCCCTGTGGGGATTCAACAAACTTGTTCTTTCAGCATCTGCTTCATCCTCCTTAGGTGACACTGATTTCTTAACCTCATGGCTTCCCTTTTTTTTTAGCCTTTGAACCAGGGATTTTTCTCCCAGATACACTCTAGAAACTCACCCTTGGGCCACGGGGAACATTCTAGATGCTCCTGCCTGACGGCAGCTTTGACTTCCCCGATTTTGGGGATGGCACCTTTATTGCAATTGTCTCCCTTGTCTCAGCTGGAAAAATTGCTGTCTCCTAAAACAACAGCCCTAACCGTGCTGATCCCTGCCTCCGTTTCAAAATTTATCCTGAACCCCTGAAACAATAAGTAAGACGTTATGTTTGGAAATTTGCATTTGAACTGTAGCAATGAGGCTCCACATGCTCTCTCAGCCCTATTTCTATGATGGTGGAAAATCTGTCTGATTTTTTTTCCTTAAGAAATAAGGGCTACTTCATTCTAATGCCTCTAAATATCATTTTAAACCAGATTTTACTTTATTATTTTGAGTGATTTTATAAGAAGAAAGCCATATCCACCAGGGTAAAGAATAAAATAGAAAGCAGAATAATGCAATTCCCCGTGGGGAAAGGAAAAAATAGTTTCTTTTTAGAGATTATTCAATCTTAAGGTTTTATAAAAAGCCTAGTGTGCTGTTATTGAGGCACACAAAGGGGTCCTTCAAGACGTGATGCTAAGTTGCTCTACCGAATCCTCCACGTTCCAGAGATGTCTGATACCATGTGGCCACCACGTGGTTAAACAGAAAAACCTCATCCTGTTCCACTCCAAGGAGTAGCCAGAAAAGCGACCCATCCTGCAGAAGTGGAAAGACTTCTTCAGACATGACAACCTGGAGGTTGTGCCTCTCCAAAACTAAGGATGACCTGCAGAACCTCAACCCACTGCGCAGAAACAGAGACAGGTATCCTGCGTAGTAAACTGCAGCAGCAGGAAATTCGCGGATGAAAGAGATTGAAACTCCTGAGTTTCTGGAAATGCACACTGGCTTGTCTACTCTTCATGAACACAGGTGGCTAGAGCTGCATAGATAGTTGATTTAGACTCTAGTAAGATGATTAATTGAACACTTATCTGTATCCTTTGCCAGGCTGCACACTCCATTAAGGCCATTCTTCTGCCTTCTTCTCCAAAGAATTTATCACAGTGAATGGTATACAGTAGGCATTACAGAAACAATTGAGGAGGTGGTAAGAATTTTCTGCAAATCAAGTGAAAGTCCTGATGAAAAGGAAGGACAATTCCTGGCACGGGTGAGAACAGAAGATGACGAATAAACAGTATCAAAGTAAGCAACACAGAAAGAAAACACCAGCAGCAACTCTCGCTCAGCACTCACTGTGCGCCGGGTGGAGTTACAGGGCCACGTTCACCTAGCTCTGCCTATTGCCCTGTGTTTTGGTAGGAAATGCAGTCACTGAGACCCAACGACAGCTCAGGTGCTGGGGCAGAGAAGCCTCTGTGTAGGAGGAGGCTTCACACAAGGGGTGCTACAGAAGTTGGGTCCTGAAAAATGAGTAAAAGTTCTTCAACTCGATATGTATTCCATGCAGAGAAATTAACGTGAAAAACTTCACTTAACCTTCACGATAATGAAAGCAAACCTTATGGAGCACTTACCGTATGCACGGTACGAAAGTTAATTTCTTATGTACATTTTCTTACTGAGTCCCCATGTCAGTCATCTGGCTCCACTTTAAAGATCAAGAAAAAGGCTTAGAAATTCCAGTAATGTGTCCACACACACCAGATCCCATCTTCTCTTGTGACATGAGAGCAGATTGAGGTTGAGGTCCTGCAACAGGAATTCATCTCATGAGGCAGTAAGCTGTGGTAGGAACAGGAAGACCAGTGTTAGAATGACTGAACACACGCTTCTCACTTAACTTATGTAATTGGTTCCTCACAACTATCTAATGGAGAATGTAGTAGGCTCATGCCCATTTGTCAGCTGGAGAACTTTGTCGAGAGAGACTGACCAACTTATTCCAGGTCACAGAACCTGCAAGTGGTAGATCTAGGCCATGAAGCTCAGCCGTACGATAGCAGGAGCTGCACTGCCCCCTGCCCTGTTGCATGGCTCACCAGCGTCATTATGAGGTAGAGTTCCGTTTTTGCTAGAAAAATATTTCTTCTCAAAGCTTAAAAGTTTGGGCCAACATTAAAGTGGCTTTTCAAGGCGACAATTTCCCCTTTCTCTCAGGTATTACCAAAACAAAAAGTTACTATTAAAAAGCTTCTCAGAGAATCTAAGAGATTAGATTCTAAGAGATTCTGTAACGTACAACGACTAACCCCGGCAGATAAGAACAGCACAGAAGCCGCTCTGGGGAAAATGCACCAAGTGCTGACCCAGGGGCAGCAGCGCTGGACAGACAGCCCAGCACCTGGACCTGCCAGTGCACAGTGAGCATGAGGAGCTGAGGACGGCAGCGTTAATTTAAAAATCTACACTGGATGTGTGTAAGAGTACTGATGAACACTCCTGTGCAAAATATCAGATGATATCATCCCAATAGCATATTAATCATATAATGTTCAATTCTTTATTTCAGTTTCCTGGGGCTTCTTTAACAAAATATCACAAACCATGGGGTCTACAGAAATTTATTGTCTTACAATTCTAGAGTTAGAAACTTGGCGTCAGCCTATTTCCTTTTACGCCTCTTAGGGAGAATCTATTGCCTGGTCTTTCCTCCCGGTGGGTGGCAACCTGCGTTGTTCCTTGGCTTGGAAATGCAGGGCTCCACTCGTTCCTGTGCAGTTCTGCTTTTATGACTGTCTGTGTTAAAACTTTCCCTTTTTATAAGGACACCGGTCATATGGGACCAGGGGCCCACCCTGACTCCCGCACGACTTCATATTAACTGGTTACACCTGCAGTGTCCCTGGTCCCATATATGGTCACATTCAGAGGTGCTGGAGGTTAGGCCAACACAGGAATTTGAGGGACAAAATTTAACTCATAAAATTGTGTTTATTTTGGTAATGTATGGATGGTTCAATATTCGGAAACCTAATAATGTAATTCACTATATTAAAAGCTTTTGAAAAAATTCAGCACATATTCCTGATAAAATGATAAGCACGAAACATAATTAAAAATGCTTTAAATTCATCTAAAAGTGTAGCAGTTTGCCTTTTAGAGCAAAACTAGAAGCATTCACACTCAAACAAAACCATAAGACAGGGATCCCATTATTTCACATTTTTTTTTTTTTTTTTTTGTAGAGACAGAGTCTCACTTTATGGCCCTCGGGTAGAGTGCCGTGGCGTCACACGGCTCACAGCAACTTCCAGCTCTTGGGCTTACGCGATTCTCTTGCCTCAGCCTCCCGAGCAGCTGGGACTACAGGCGCCCGCCACAACGCCCGGCTATTTTTTGTTGCAGTTTGGCCGGGGCTGGGTTTGAACCTGCCACCCTCGGTATATGGGGCCGGCGCCCTACTCACTGAGCCACAGGCGCCGCCCCATTATTTCACATTTTATAGGTTGTAATAGCAATGCAATATGAGGAAGTAAAAATTAAAGGCATAGAAAGTAAAAAATAAGAAGGAACAAGATTGTATCTTGCACTGAATATGATTAAAAACTATTTAAAAACAGAGATAACTCAATGCATTGGTAAAGCACAACTTGGATATACAGAAATAAACATAACACCCATTTGAAACATTGACAGAAAGGATACAATATTTAAGAATAAATTGAAAAGAAATCAGTAAAACCTATAAGAAGAAAGTTGTTGGAAAGTACAGAGGCAAAAATGAGAAGCTGCATAAACATCTTTTGAAATATGTGTACAGAAACTCTGAAAAACTGAACAATAAACTCTGCAAGAACTCAGAACGAAGAGTCCTTTCTTCCACGTGCATGGACTGGTGGAAATGAGGAATTGGACTTACGGGATCAAAGATGGGAGATCATTAGTTGTCTTTTTATGTCTGTGGACTATCAATGCACGTGTGGGCCACCCATTCTTAAATTGCAAAATCAGTGCTATAGACGGTTGATGTGACACAAAATTCTTCTGTTGAAATCCTGACCCCAGTGTGCTGGTGTGGGAGGTGGGAGGGGAGTAAGTCATGCTGGAGCCCCTATTGTGGGATGGGGGCCTTTATAAGAGAGACCCCAGGGCATTCTCACTCCTCCTCCACCACGTGAGCCTGCACCAACAAGACGGTGCCTGTGAACTAAGTAGATCTTCATCAGGCAGTGAATCTCCCAGCACCTTACCCTTGGACTTCCCAGACTTCAGAACTGTGAGAAACAAATTTCTGTTTTGGATAAGCCACCCAGTCTACAAATTCTGTCACAGAAACCTAAATAGACTAGGACAGTACGTTTAACCAAATCTTGAGCGTCCATTTTATCTTAATAGAACAAAGTTCTTAGCATATGTATCATCTACCCAATGCCCCCAAATTCACTGCACTTGATCTTACACTTCTCAACATGCATAGAAAATAATGAATATTTCAGGTAATGTCAATATATTCTGTAATCAGTAGACAGCAGATAAATCACTCAGGGTAAATTCTGCAGGGCTATAAGCGTGTGCATAAGTCGCAGTTCTGTGAATCAAGTGCAGATTCGCTTCTCATCATGAGACAAAGCAAAATGAGGGCTTTAAAACAGCAGTGAAGTCACCTGAAGATTAACTGTCAAGTTCTCTCTTTAGAAGAATGACGTTTTAAAAAGCTTTGCAGGGGCGTTCAGCAGGAACTGTGACTGTGCAACTGTGACTTTCCTGCCATATCCAGATATTCTCATTTCTCTAGGAATGGCAAATTTCTGATTAGACGTCAGTGAAATGCAACAAATGCTAAGCGTTTTGTTGTAACTAGAGTTCACCCCAAAGTCAGAACATGACTCCTGCTCAGGAACGGCCAAGCAGGAACAAGTGCTAAGACTGGTCTTCCTGGGCAATTCTCCTGGTACCCAGGGCAGAAAGTGAATGCTGGGGATCCTCAGGGTCACCGAGGGTGACCTGATCCTCAGGGGTCAAAATATTATCATCAGGCTTAAAGAGTCTGAGTGGCCGTGTGCCCAAGGGAGGCCATAGGCCACTTAACACAGTCTTCCCTCAACCAACTTTAAAGGGGCAGACCATGCTGTGTCCTCAAGAGTAGATTTTTCATCAAATTTGGTGACTCTCGTGGCATGAGGCTTGTTGATTACTAGGTCTAGAAAACATATTTATTCCTCTAATTTTCTTTTTATCTTCTAGATGAAAATTAGCATCAAACATAAAGACTCATGTTAAGACAAGGTTAAGATAGCAATGAGAGTGTTACATATTTTTTCTCCAATTAACTGAAGCTTTTCCTCAATTTTATAACAAAATTAAAATGAACTCTATGAAATGCAGATATATCTGACCATGAAAATTAGAGGCATACCGTGTTGTAAGAGCTACATAGTGCATAATTTTGAAAATTCAGAACATGAAACATTAAAAAAAAATTCCAACTTTACACGTTAGAAAATAGTGTGACAACTAATAAGGTGCAGAGCAGCATCCACCCAGCAACTGACCCAGCAGCAGTGGCAGCAGGGGCCATGCAGTCAGGCCCGGGTCACTCCCCACCATCACCCGCCAGGCGTGTCCCCCAGAGCACGTGGCTGAACCTCTCTGTGTCTCTCTTTCTTCTCTTATAAAATTGGGACTGGATCGTTTTCACCGGGTTTATGTGGTATTAACGAGTCCTTTTGTTATTAAGAAATGTTTTTTTGTCAGAAATAATCACACCGTTTCCTAGCAAGTCCACAATGTAATAATGTAGAGATGACCTTAACAAGATGTAATTTAACATGGAAAATTAAGCAGCTGAGCACCAAGTCCATCTAATTGAGATGGACTCGTTTTCCAGTCTGCATTCCTCTGCTTACTTCTGGCGGTTTATTCAACCTTTGCGTAATTTGCTTTCCTTATCTGAAGAATGCGTCTGTGGTTAACCATCTCGTGTGCTCTTGAAAGAATGAAAAGGATTAGTCATTGAATGAATGAACGCTTGAAGTAATTATTAATATGTATTTACACCATTTCATGAAATGGTGTAAATACATATTAATAATTACTCTTATTGTATATCATATCTTAAAGTGATACAATTGATCATCTAGCTAGTAATTTTCTCTACCATAAAAATCATTGTAGATTACTGTTCAGTGGTAATCAAGATGAATGAAATAAAAAGGGTGTACCTCTAATACAGAGCTCTGTTCCAAAATGTGCCACATTGAAGCAAGAAGGTGTCAGGAAGGCATCAGGAAAGTATGTAGGATGACCCATGAGAATACAGGGAGAAACCATTAGAATCCTTCAAATAAGGAAAACAAAGTTTCGATAATATGTGAAAACCCCCACTGGGTTTCCAGTGCAGTTCTCCCTGTAATTGTAGGCCAGTGCCACTAAATTCTCCTGGGATGAGCAACATTAGCATCCTCTGGAAACTTGTTGGAAATGCAAATTCTGGAGCCTCCCTGAGACCTACTGAGTTAGAAGGTACTGATCATGCAGCTCAGCACTGTGTTTAACAAGCCTTCTAGGTGACCTGAGGTATGCTGAAGTTTGGGGACCTTCTCCCCAGGGAATTGCTTATCTTCACCGGGCTCCTTCCCGCCACTGCAAAACCAAGAAGTTGAACTCCTTCCTTTCCGGTCTCCTTTATATCTTCCTTCTTTTCTTTCTTCTTTCTTTCTTTTTTTTTTTTAATTTTCAGATTAATATAAGGGTGCATACGATTAGGTCACATTGTCTGCATTTCTTAGGTGAAGTCCACGTTGTAGTTGAGCCCTTCACCAGAAGGTGGGTGGTGTACCCTACACTGTACCCACAATGTGGGCACTTACCAGGCCCCCTTCCTTCTCCTCCACCTTTGAATTTAATTGTGCTTTTCTCTGCTGTGGGTATTAGTTGTTCCTCTACTAATTTCATATTAATACTGAGTACATTGGACACTTGCTTTTCCATTCTTGTGATATTTTACTTAGGAGGATGTCCCCAGATCCATCCAGGTAAATACAAAAGATGTAAAATTTTTCATTTTCATTTCGTGTGTCTATAACTAGGTTGATTTGATTGATCAAATGTCTTAATTTGTGGGCACTAGAATCTATTAGTCCATGAGACACTTCATTTTATTTCACTCATTAATTCCTTTGTATCATTTTTACTTTCATCATACATGTACAAACCCATATTCTCCCTGCCCGAGGGGGATTCTCCTCTGTGTTTAAGCCTGTTCTTCCAACTCACCTACCTGGCCAATTACCGTCCGGCTATATATCTGGATAACTTCTAAAGCATTAACATTTTTGGCAGTTCTTTTAGTAATTATTTGATATAGGCAGAGGAAGTTCAGAACACTGAAATTTGAATTTATGGGGAAAAGTCATTAAAATGATAAATTCATCTATAATGAAGACATCTAGCCCAGATTGTAAGTCGTAAATTGAAAATTGAATTCATTTACACAATTAAATGTATACATTTTGTAGACAGGAAAATCAGGAAATTATGACCTCAAAATTATGTGATACTTTAGTTTTGTTACATATGAATAAAAAAATGTCTTATTCAGATAATTGGCAACTTAAAGAATACTTTTAGCAATTCATATGTAGTATTCTTGCTCTGTTTGAAGCATTTCATGAAATGTAAGAAGTGTAATTTGATTTCTACCAAACAATCAGGAATCTTTGTTTCTCTGTAAAAGATTACTGGTAAAACTAGTTTCAAGAAAATGTAGAAAGCTTGAGAAACAGGGTTTCAAATTGATAAGGAATTATCTTCAAAATTCGTGTGAGTAGTTTAATTTTTGAATTACTTAAGCCAATATGAATACATTTCTCTGAAATAGTTTTTAATTTTTTATTATTGTACAAAAGGTGTGTATAGAGTTTTAAATCTTTTATTATTGTCCAAATGAGAAGTTTAGAAGACATTAACATGGATTCAAATAATTTGGTTGACTGATTTCAGGCAAATTACATTCGAGCAACACACACAGGCCGTTTTCACTTTGCAATGTTATGTGGAAAAATAAAAATGTCTTTTTGTATAGACACCCTGCAAAGCAGTATTAATAACCATTAACATCCTATGACCTTTATAAATTTATGTCAATACATTAAAAATGTTTCTATTGTCAATTATAAATGAAAAATAATGAATTCAATATTTTAACATATTATGATTTGAAACTGGAGTAATATTGAGACTTAAAGTCTTGTATTTATTTGTAAAAACTTATGAGGAAGGCCTGCTTCTGAGAACATGGGTGGGACATGCTTTTCTCTATTTTTCTCCACTAGGAGGAAATAAAAACCATGGATATTATATTTAAAGGAACTTAAGTAAATGGAAAGTTGGAGAGAAAAATGTAGATTCCCACAACTCCGGGACCTGAGTAACAATATGGCAGTAGATCCCTGGGTCTACTCCCTTCGCCTTGTAGATTCCATTCTTGGAGCTGAAGAAGTCAGCAACCTGAAAGGCCACTGTGTGCCGACAGCAAACAATGCCAGTAAAAGCTTTCTGTCTCTCAATCAAGGACCAGGACAAAGGCAGCCTAGAAACACCTGAGACTTTTAGACAATAACCTTGTGCTTCAAATATTCACCACTGAAAACATGCAGCCCTTTCCCCACAATGTCAGTACAGGCTGAGCAGGGAGCCTACACTCTCACCCTTAGGGAGTATCATGTCGACAAGCTTTATTTTAGGAAAGAGCAGAACGTTGGGGCAATATGGGGCATCTGAGTAGAAATCAATATCGTTGTAGAAGAAGTTCTGGGAGAACAAGAATCCTTACCTGGATTAGTTTAAATGTGGGTTAACTAGGACAAGTAAATAAATTAGCAATTATTTCAAATTATGAAGACTTGAGAATAAATCCTTTTAAAAGATGCGGTCATGAAAACTTTGCTCCCTTTTCCTTAACAATTTCATTTTATTTCAAACCACAAGATTAGGTGTGTGCTGAACCTAGGAAATCTCCATGTGGCTTCCTCTGTTCTTTCCAAGACTCCCAAAGAACAAACTAATAATGTAGCTGGAAACCCCCTTGGTAATTGCAGCAAGACTGAAAATGAATGAATTGGATATTATCAAGCTAAAAAGCTTCTTTAGAGCTAAGCATACAGCAACTAAAGCTAATAGACAAACTTTGGAATGGGATAAAATATTTGCATGCTATGAATCTGACCAAGGACTGATAACCAGCATTTATACGTAACCCAAACTAGTCAACAAGAGCAAACAATCCCATCTATCACCGGGAAAGAGACATGAATAGAACTTTCTGTGAAGATGACAGACAAATGACCAATACACATATGAAAAAAATGCTCATCGTCCCTAGTCATCAGAGAAATGCAAATCAAAACCACTTCAAGATATCACCTAATCCCAGTGAGAATAGCCCACATCACAAAGTCTTAAAGCTGCAGATGCCGGTGTGGGTGTAGAGAGAAGGAAACCCTTCTACACTGCTGGTGGGATTACAAACAAATATATTGGAAATAAGTATAAAGAATCCTCAGAGAGCTAAAAGTGAACCTTCCATTTGATCCCACAATCTCATTACTAGGCTTTTACCCAGGAGGAAAAAAAATCGTTTCAGTATGAGGACATTTTCACTAGAATGATTTGATTTTGATACTCCCTAAGGGTGAGAGTGTAGGCTCCCTGCTCAGCTCAATTCTTAATTGCCAAGTTATGGAATCAACCCAGGTGCCCATAAACTCAGGAAGGGACTAATAAACTGTCTATATATATATATATATATATCATAGAATACGATTCAACCATAAAAAAGGAGACTTTTCGTTATTTGTATTAACCTGGATGGGATTGAAGAACATTCTTCTTAGTAAAGTATCACAAAAATGGAAAAGCAAGTATCCAATGTACTCAATACTAATATGAATCCAATAGTTCAATGGCTACCCACACAAGAGGAAAATACCATTAAATTCAAATGGGTTGTGAGTGGGAAGGGGAGAGGGGAGGAGGGTGGGGGATCGGTAAGCCTCTATCCTGAAGGCACAATTAAGGGTACACAGCACATCCGCTGGGTGAAGGGCTCAACTACAGAACTTTACCTAACAAATACAAACAATGTAACCTAATCATTAATTCGTATCCATGTATTAATCTGAAATAAAAACTAACGTAGCTGAAACCAAACCATCAATTAGCAATTCATTGCAGGGCATTAGTTTTTTCCATGACCTTGGACAGAATCCTGCCTTTTAGTGCAGGAGACACAAGCAGTTATCACTACAGGGAATGGTTTCCGTCACACAGCCCTCAATTCAATTAAATCAGCATTTTGTGCTCCAGCTGTAACATTTTAAGTTACTGCTGTACACCAGGTGTCCACCCAATGAGCTCAAACAGAAAGAAGTCACAGCTGACATCCCTGGTATTGGGTCAAGCAAATAGCCTGTTGCCTTAGGAAAAGAATTAAACAGTGAAGCCTTGAAACATTAGAGTCAGATTAAACATGGACAGCATGGTAGAAAGAAATTTGTTCACTTCTGGGAAGAGCTTAGTAAATAAATCAAAATAAAAGAAACACACTGGCAGCACACCTCGAAAATCTCTCCCCCCCCCCCCGGAGAAATTATAAAGAACATTTGTACAATTTATAATTCAGCTTTAAAAACATTATAGGGAAGACCTTCATGCCTACTCATGGTCCTGTGTGCACAAGTGGCTATAAATCCTTCTATAAATTTTTATTGAGTAGTTAACTTTGTACCAAACATTATTCTAGTTCCAGAGTCACCATGTTGGACCAGCCAGATAAAAGCCATGGCTTCACTGAGCTGACTTTCTCTCAGGCATGGACAGAAATATGCAAGCCAAGACAAGTTTAAAATTATTTTAAAAGTTATAAGTGCCATGAAGAAAATAACAATGGACTTTGAACTTGGGAGTTAAGGAGGTGGGTGGAAGACTACTTTATATTGGGTAGTGTCAGAAGGCCTGTTTGAGGAGGTGAACTTGAGCCTTTGTAATGAGTATGGAACAGGCATTGAACTCCAAGAACAGGAAAAATGAGAACCAATATTCTGAGTCAGGAAAAATTTGGAACATGTTAGTGAAAGAAAAAAATGGCAATGTGCCTAGGGCACAAAGTATGAAGAAGAAAGACGAGACCAGGTTTGATGTGCCGAGGGAGCAGTCCCGCTCTAGCCAGCCACTTCAATACTTAGAGTTCAGCATGAAAACATAAAACAATAGTTAAAAACAAAGCAGGAGGAATCACGCTACCAGACCTGAGACTGTACTATGAATCCATAGTGATCAAAACAGCATGGTACTGGCACAAAAACAGAGAAGTAGATGTCTGGAACAGAATAGAGAACCAAGAGATGAATCCAGCTACTTACCGTTATTTGATCTTTGACAAGCCAATTAAAAACATTCAGTGGGGAAAACATTCCTTATTTAACAAGTGGTCCTGGGTGAACTGGAGGGTGATCTGTAAAAGACTGAAACTGGACCCACACCTTTCACCATTAACTAAGATAGACTCTCACTGGATAAAAGATTTAAACTTAAGACATGAAACTATAAAAATACTTGAAAAAAGTGCAGGGAAAACTCTTGAAGGAATCGGCCTGGGTGAATACTTTATGAGGAGGACTCCCCAGGCAACTGAAGCAGTATCAAAAATACACTACTGGGACCTGATCAAACTAAAAAGCTTCTGCACAGCCAAGAACATAGTAGGTAAAGCAAGCAGACAGTCCTCAGAATGGGAAAAGATATTTGCAGGTTATACCACCAATAAAGGTCTAATAACCAGAATCCACAGAGAACTCAAACGTATTAGCAAGAAAAGAACACGTGACCCCATCTCAGAGTGGGCAAAGGACTTGAAGAGAAACTTCTCTAAAGAAGACAGACGCATGATCTACAAACACATGAAGAAAAGCTCATCATCCTTAATTATCATAGAAATGCAAATCAAAACTACTTTGAGATATCACATAACCCCAGTAAGAGTAGCCCACCTAACAAAATCCCCAAACCAGAGATGTTGGCGTGGATGTGGAGAAAAGGGCACCTTCTACACTGCTGATGGGAATGTACACTAATATGTTCCTTTTGGAAGGATGTTTGGAGAATACCCAGAGATCTAAAAATAGACCTGCCATTTGACCCTATAATTCCTCTACTAGGTATATACCCAGAAGACCAAAAATCATAATATAACAAAGACATCTGTACCAGAATGTTTATTGCAGCCCAATTCATAATCGCTAAGTCATGGAAGAAGCCCAAGTGCCCATTGACCCACGAATGGACTAGCAAATTGTGGTACATGTATACCATGGAATATTATGCAGCCTTAAAGAAAGATAGAGACTTTACATCTTTCATGTTTACATGGATGGAGCTGGAACATATTCTTCTTAGCAAGAAGAACATATTCTTCTTTCAGGAATGGAAGAAAAAGTATCCAATGTACTCAGCCCTACTATGAAGCTAAATTATAGCTTTCACATGAAGGCTATAACCCAACTATAGCACAAGACTATGGGGAAAGGGTCAAGGGAAGGTAAGGTGGGGGGGAGGTTAGGGTGGAGGGAAGGTAATAGGTGGGGCCACACCTAGAGTGCATCTTAGAATGGGTACAGGTGAAACTTACTAAACGCAGAATACAAATGTCTACATACAATAACTAAGAAAATGCCATGAAGGCTACGTTGAACAGTTTGATGAGATTATTTCAGATTGTATATGGAACCAGCACATTGTACCCCTTGATTGCACTAGGCTATGATTTAACAATAAAAAAAAATAAAGAAAGAAAGAAAGGCGGGGTGGGGGAGAAATTACAAAGACAGGGAAGATGGAAAAACCTGTTCTTGGCTGGACTTCAGACCACAGAAAATGTCTGGAGTTGACACCTGCCTTCTGTAGCAGTGGTCAGCATCAAAGCAGGGGTCAGAGGCAAACAGTCAGGATGAGCAGGGGAGAAAAGGTTCACTGCAATAGTCTGCTCTTTTTATATTTGTATGAGACATTCTATAATATTTCTTTGCATTGTGAGGCAGGGACATTTTTCTTATTATAAAAGCATTTAGAATATTTTTGTTGTTGTTGTTGTTGTTGAGACAGAGTCCCACTCTATGCCATGAGCAGAGTGCAATGGCGTCACAGCTCACCACAACCTCAGACTTGGGCTATGGGCATCCCACTGCCTCAGTCTCTGGAAGCCGCTGGGATCACAGGCTGGGCTTTTCACTCTTTCAGGAGTCAGGGGTCTCACTCTCACTCAGGCAAGTCTCGGAATCCTGAACTCAAGCAATTCTCCCTCCTCAGCCACCCCCAGTGCTGGGATTAGAATCTTAAATCTGTGTTAAACTTTTGCGTGTTATAGGAATGTGCCTTTCTAAACACTAGAAACAGTTTGCATGGGTCAATATAGTTGCAAGAGATTATTCCTGGTTTAATATGAACTCTCAGCTTCTGTAATTCTTTAAAACTTGCATCTGGCAGTGACAGGATCGAAGCAAAAATATATCCAGAGCTAAGTAACACTTCAGATTTTGCAAATAAGATAATATCTCAACAACTCAGTGGAGAGCAACTAGATAATATAAAAACTGTAAGGAAGGTCCAGATGGGCATTGAGCTTGTAGAGATGCCATGTTTAAGGAGAATTTACCTAATGGACTCTTGGATTTCAAGTCATGATTCCAACCTTGGAACTCAAAAAGGAAGGGCTATCTGGAGGAAGGGATTTGGGGTCAATATCGTAATGGAAAAGTCCTTGGTTCTATTGATTCTGATGGAAACTTGGAATGAGGCACCTCAGAACAGACAGAATTTGGGAGGGCATTTCAAAACTTTGCACATCAGTTGGAAAGGTCATTCCACTTGTCTTGATAATTTTTCTTATACAAGTGAGAAAGAACAAATACAGACACTTTCTTTTAGGTGCATGAAGGCCAAGTGGAGTGACTGTGCCATCTTATTAGGGATAAATGGCTTTAAAATTTTGGTACTAGAAAATATAGGCTCATGGTCAGGCTCTGAATAATATCGCTCAACTATCACTTTAAACATACAACAAGAACACATGAAAAATTTTAGTTAAAAAATCTCACGAGAAGCATATTATATTAAACAAACACACATATATGCATATATACTATATAAAACCTCAATATTCAGCACATAAGGAGCTCTGATAATCATGAATTTCAAAAAGATTTGTATGAAACTGAGTCCATTTTACAGACTCTGCAAAACAAGGCAATGCTCCAAGCAATTACTTGCTTAGTAACTACCTTAGAAGGAAGAGCAAAGTAAAATATATCACTACAGACTATAAGCCAGTCTAAAACCAATGATTCACTTTATTTGAGTGATTTGATCACAGGCACATGTAGAGCATTTATGTTGTGTTAAGCTACTAAGTTCGTGGTAATTTTTTTTATAGTGGCAATAGGAAACTATTACATTTAGTATGATTCAATATTATAAACACACAGTATACACATGACCTTCAAATGTGAGCAGTTGTTACTGCTGGTTAGTGAGATAGCTTGTTCATGCCTTTTGATGTGTTTTTAAAAGTTCTACAATAAACTTGTATTGCCTTAGGAATTGGAATAAATGTAATAAGTTTTATTAATTAGTGGGTATATATAGGTTGAGTCTGTCAGTCATGTCTATTTCTAAAGTTTAAAACCAAGGCACTCACAGGGTCGATCTTTTTTGTTATTGTAAGTTCCCATTGTTAAAAAATGTTATTTCTGTAGTTCATTGCTTTCCTTATTATTTTTTATGGTTTCTTCTATATATTAAAGATTTTAGTAACTATTATTTATTTAAATATACATGTATTGCTATTGTCAATTCATGCAAGTTTCTTTTTGTAATTCATACAATAGATTCTCCCTCTTCGGCCCAAAACACATCATTAAAAGAAAAGTGTTAATTGCTGATTCTCTACTTACACTAATCAGAATTTTATAGCTTCACAGTGTCTGCTTTACAGGATTTCTTACAACAACGAGTGATTATTGTGATTTTTTGTTTCTATTATAATATCATTAAGGTTTCTATGTTAATTTTATATTCTGCCTGTTGATTATTCAGATTCTTCTAAACTCTATCCATATTTTAGCTTATTTATTTACCACATATTTTAACATACTCCTATGCCTTTGAGGAAAAATTGATTGTTGTAAGAGCTTTTTCAGATGTTTCTAGGCTGACATCATTCCTTCTGGAAGTTGCTTCAGTGGTTTTTCTCAGCTTCTGTAAAAGCGACTTATTGGTGCTTTTTACATTTCAGTACAATTCCCGAAAATCACTTTTAAAGTTTACATAGGAGCTATGAAAAATTTCCTATATCATATAATTTTCTTCTTTATTTCCTTAATTATGTAAGAAAAGAAAAAGATATTGCAAATATTTTTTCCTATTCTATAGGTTGTCTGTTTACGCTATTGATTGTGTCTTTGGCTGTGCAGAAAGTTTTTAATTTGATTGGGTATCGTTTCTTTATTTTTGTTGTGCTGTGATTGCCACTTGGCTCTTCTTCGTAAATTTTTTCCCTAGGCTAATATCTATAATAGTTTTTTCCAACACTTCCTTCTAGAATTCTTATAGTTTCATAACTTAGGTTTAAATTTTTTATCCATCGTCAATTAATATTTGTGAGTAGTGAGAGGAAACGATCTTTCTTCCATCTTTTATGCATGGCTATTCCGTTTTCTCAGCACCATTTACTGAATACGGATTCCTGTCCCCATTGTGTGTTTCTGTCTGCTTTGTGAATGATCAGATGAGGATATGAGGATGGTTTCATATATGGGCTCTCTGTTGTGATCCATAGGTCTATGTCTCTATTTTTGTGCAAGTGCCATGCTGTTTTGGTTATGATAGCCTTGCAATATAGCTTGAAGTCTGGTAAAGTGATGCCTCCTGATCTGTTCTTATTTTGTAAGGTTGTATTGGTTTTTCAGGGTTTGTTCTTATTCCATATGAAGTGTACCACTGTTGTTTTTAATTTTTTGATCTGTGAAAAATGACATTGGAATATTAATGAGTATTCCATTGAATCTTTGGGTAGTATAGCCATTTTAACAATGTTAATTCTGCCAAACCATGAGCATGATATATTTTTCCATCTGTTGACATCCTCTGCAATGTCTTTCCACAGTGTTTCATAGTTCTCACTGCAGAAGTATTTCACTTCCCTAGTTAAATATATTCTTATGTACTTCATTTTCTTGTTGCTGTTGTGGAAGATGTTACATCTGTGACTTGAATCTCAGCATGACTGTTGTTGGTATATATAAAAGGTACTGTTTTGGATTCGTTGATGGTGTAACCTGAGACTTTGCTGAATTTATGTATCAATTCCAGGAGTTCTCTTGGTTGAATTGTTGAGCATTTTCTAGATATAAGATCATATCAACAGCAAAGAGTGCTATTTTGTCCTCCTCTTTCCCCATTTGGGCTGCCTTTGATTTCCTTCTCTTGCCTGAGTGCTTTGATGAAAATTTCTAGCCCTATGTTGAATAAAAGTGATGAAAATGGGGAACCCTGTCTGTTTTGAGTTCTAAGTGGGAATGCTTTCATGTTTTCCCTATTCAATAGGATGTTGGCTGTAGGTTTGTCATGTTAGTCTTTGTAATTTTGAGGAATGTCCCTTCTATACCAAGTTTTCCTTTTTTTGTGTGAGAGAGGCTCTCACTTTGTCACCCTTGGTGGAGCTCTGTGTTGTCATAGCTCACAGCAACCTCAAACTCTTAGGCTTAAGTGGTCCTCAGGGCTCAGCCTCCTGAGTACCTGGGACTATGGCGCCTTCCACAATGCCCAGCTATTTTTTAGAGATAGGGTCTTGCTCTTGCTCAGGCTGGTCTCGAACTCCTGATTCAAGTAATCCACCTGCCTCAGGCTCACATCTATACACATTTTTTGAGCACTCTTATTAGGAAAGGTGCTGAATTTTGTCAAATGCTGATTTTGCCACAAGTGAAAGGATCATATGGTTGCTAGAATCTACAAAGAACCCAAGCACATGAGCAAGAAAAAAACATCAAACAACCACATAAAAAAGTGGGCAAAAGACATGAACTTTTCAAAGGAAGAGTGTCTAGTGGCCAATACACACGTGAAAAAATACTCAAAATTTCTAATTATCAGGGAAATGCAAATCAAAACCACAAGGTGATATCATCTAACTCCAGTAAAAATGGTTCATACAAAAAGTCCCAAAAGAACAGGTGCTGGTGTGGATGTGGAGAGAAAGGTACACTTATACACTGTTGGCGAGACTGTAAACTGGTACAACCTCCATGGAAAGTAGCATGGAGGTATTTTAAATAACCACAAGTAGACCTACATTTTGATCCAGCAATGCCACTACTAGGCATTTCCAACAGAAAACAAAACAAAACAATATGTTTCTTCTAAAAGATACTTGCACTTGAATGTTTATAGCAGCATAATTCACAATTGCAAAGATATGGAAAGAACCAAAGTGCACAGCGATACATGAATGGATTAATAAAATATGGTATATCCAGGAAGTACTACTCAGAAAAAAGGAAATATTGATCTAGTATCTTTGTAACAATCACGATGGAACTGGAGACTATTCTTCTAAGTGAAGCATCACAAGAATAGATAAACAAATACCGCATGTACTCAATACTACATTGGAACTAGTCATCAACTCTTCTGTGCACATATGGGAGTAAAACTCAATGGAAATTTAGGAGGGAGCAGGGGGATAAACTCACCCCTAATGGTGTGAAGGGAATCCTTATAACCTTAACTTCAAATGTAGAAATTCAAATTATGTAACCAAAATGAATGTGCATACCCCGTAATACTCATGAATAAAAAATAAATTAAAAAATATAATTCTAAGGAAAAAAAGAGAGCCAGAATATGTGTCCAAATAATAACTTATCTTTTGTGTTTTTATTTTTCATGCATACACTTAGAAAAAGAATGCAGTCAGGTTTCTTGAGTAATTGTTCCTGACCTGCACAGTCAGAGTCTCTCATTCAGGTGAGAATTGAATAGTAACAGAAGTCAAAAGGTAATTTAATAGACCTAAACAAGGCATTTAAATTATATTAGAAAATAGTTTCTTTGGGTATTATAACTCTTATTCAAAACCATAAAGATTCTTGGAAAGAGTGCAAGGGAAACACTTGAAGAAATTGGCCTGGGAGAAAACTTTACGAGGAGGACCCCCAGGACAATTGAAGCAATACCAAAAATACATTACTGGGATCGGATCAAACTAAAAAGCTTTTGCACTGCCAAGAACACAGTAAGTAAAGCAAGTAGACTGCCCTCAGAATGGGAGAGGATATTTGCAGGTTATGTTTTCGACAAAGGTCTGATAACAAAAATCTAAGAGAACTCAAACTTATTAATAAGAAAAGAACAAGTGATCCCATTTCACTATGGGCAAGAGACCTGAACAAAAGCTTCTCCAAAGAAGACAGGCACATGGTCTACAGACACATGAAAAAATGCTCATCATCTTTAATCATCAGAGAAATGCAAATCAAAACCACTTAGAGATACCATCTAACCCCAGTAAGAGTAGCCCACATAAAAAAATCCCCAAACTAGAGATGTTGGCGTGGATGTGGAGAAAAGAAAACACTTCTGCACTTCTGGTGGTAATGCAAACTACTATGTTCCTTTTGGAAAGAAGTTTGGAGAACACTCAGGGATCTAAAAATTGACCTGCCGTTGGATCCCGCAATTCCTCTACTAGGAGTATATCCAAAAGACCAAAAATCACTTTGCAAAAAAGACATTTGCACCAAATTATTCATTGCAGCTCAATTCGTAATAGCCAAGTCATGGAAGAAGCCTGAGTGCCCATCGACTCATGAGTAGATTAATAAATTATGGTGTATATATACCATGAAATACTATGCAGCCTTTAAAAAGATGAAGACTTTATCTCTTTTATGTTTACATGGAGGGACCTAGAACATATTCTCCTGAGTAAAGTATCCCAAGAATGGAGGAAAAAGTATCCAATGTACTCAGTACTTCTATAAAACCAACTTATATTTACTTAGACTTTCTTATGAAAGATAGAACACAAATATAGCCCAAGATGAAGAAGAGAAACGGAGTGGGAAAGGAAGGGGGAGGGGGAGGGGAGGTTTGATAGAGAGAGGGTAAATGGTGGCACCACGCCTTGGAGCATATTGCAAGGGTACAAATCAAATCTGTCAAATGTAGAACATAAATGTCTTAATAAAATAATCAAGTAAATGAGGGAAAAGCTATGTTGATTGGTTTGAAGAAAGCAAGTCAGATTGTATAAAAAAACCAACTCATTGTACCCCACATATGCATACATGTATTCATGATCTATGTGTATACTACTTAATAATAAAAAACACTCAGCTGCTTGGGAGGCTGAGGCAAGAGAATCGTGTAAGCCCAAGAGTTAGAGGTTGCTGTGAGCCGTGTGACGCCACAGCACTCTACCCGAGGGCGGTACAGTGAGACTCTGCCTCTACAAAAAAACAAACAAACAAACAAACAAAAATAAAAAAATAATAATAAAAAACAAAAAACAAATACAAGTTAGTGTCTTGGTGTTTTATATAAACATTAAATCAAATCAATTTGTTTTGAACTGATATGGAAAATTGTTGATAAGTGAAAAATAAATCCTAAGACAATTATAATAGCATTTGTTTAAAGGATTTGAGAAGTAAATGTGCATCAAATAAAATATTAATAAATAATGCTTTATTTGACTTTTTAGGCTACCTTTCTTCAACCCTGGATGGTTAAATTATCTTGGAGGCATGACATAGTTTACATTACAAAGGCAAATGAGAATATTTCATTGGGGTTGAAAATAGCGACTCACACTTATTCTGTAAGCACTTTGGGAAGCTGAGGTGGGGAGACCATTTGAGGCCAAGAGTTTGAGGTTGCAGGGAGTTATTATGATGACACTGTACCTTCAGCCCAGGTGGCAGAGAGAGATCCTGCCTAAAAATAAAAATAAAAATAAATAAATAAATAGTCAGGTGTGGTGGTAGCTGTTGCCTAATCAGAATGTATGAGCCTCTGCAATGGCTCTAGTCCTTCCATTTTAATTTCTTTTGGGCTGATACTGATTTGCCTTTTGAAAATAACATTAGCAGGGTTATAATATTATCTCACACACCAACTATGGATGGTGGGGCAAGGGCTGGGAGAATCAACAGAATCAAAAAGGACTAATCCATTTCTAACACAGGAAATAATGCTGGCTTGGAAATGCAGACCACCAACACTGAATAATTTCGTTCAACTATAAATAGCACATCAGCTGAGAAGGAAAATCAGGAAGGCAATGACTGAAAAATATCTTCATAGAGCAGCTTCATCTTAGTTTTGGAAATACTGTACATAGTCTTTGACTTCAGTGACTCATAAGTTAAAAGAATTACTGATCACCTGGATATTTAGTGCCAGTGAAAAAGATTCTTTGGTTATCTATTCAGTGCAGAAAATCAACATAGAAAATGCAGGTAAAACCATATTTTTGTCTAGAACAGGAATGAATTTCATTGGTGATTTACTGATCCTCAAGTTTGCGTTTAGTTTTCCATAAGCAGAGCTTAAATGAATAGAATTAATTTAAATTAGCGTAGTAACAAGTCTCTTATCTAGAGAGATTAAAACATCGCCTATGCTCATGTCTACCCAGGAACAGAATAAAAGAATGTTTTAACTTATCCATGCTGAGGCCCTTCAGGTTTTCATGCACATTCTACCAAACTACAGATTTAGCATAAAAATTTAAAACAAGATTCACACTTATGGTGACTTGGGAATAATTAGAAATTAGATGAGGGAAACTGGAAGGCTACTGGAACAGAGATGCTGAGTGCAGCAGTGACACCCAGCAGAGCAAGCTCTTGTCTCTTATGAGATTTTGACTCCTCATTCTATTTATTTGTTAAGTATATGTCCTCTCTGAAAGCTTCCAAGCTCACAGAGCAAAGATTCAACCTTACTCATTGATGGATTCATAGCCTTAAAAACACTGGCTAAGACCTATTCTCTGTAAAGAATACATGAAACAATATTCTCAGATTTGTACAATGAGGAAAATAATATGGGGGGGAGGTGGATAAAGCCACAGGCTATCTTATTGCCCTTAGTTTTGGAAAGTCATAGCATGGAGGGAAGGCAGGCTGGAGTCCAGGTGGTTTGAGGTACCAGCTGTTTAGCTTGAGGCCAGGTTATAACCCCAGTGTTGTGGTTCTTAGAGGTGTTTGCAAATATTCTTCATCGTCTCCAGCCTGGGGCATAGAAGATCTATGCTTTCTCATTTCCTTTTAAGATGTGACTTGCTATTGCTGATGAAATGTGAAAAAGTGACATGTTCAACTTTTGGGAATCTGCACGTGATCTGGGCAGAGTTCCTGCCGTGGTCATCCTGAATGTGTGGATCACATTGGAGCCTCTGTCTGCCAAGGAAGGGGAGGACTGACTCACTCCTGTACGCTGAAAGTTATTGCCTGCTTTCAATTCTACAATTGAATACATGATAATTTTGTCAATTTTTTTTTTTCAAAATTAAAAGAAAAATTATGAGAAATGAGTTAAACTGTAGAGAAAAGCTAATGAGAAACAGGCTGAAAGTTTAAGACTGATAACAGCCTGTTGATGTGGCAACTCGGATCGTTGGTTCAACTGTCACAATGAAACCCTGGGCTTCTGCAATTATATCAATTTGTGTCCAGTTTCACAATTTATCTTACATTATCTTGTGATTATTGTCACAGACCTTAACCGGTGGTGTATTAGTGGATTTTCCAGAGAAGATTCTATAACGAACAAAGATAAGAAATACTTTATACAGGAAGCATTATGAGAATAAAAATGCTTGTCAGATAACAATATATTTGTATAAAATAAGACAAGATACAGGATTGATTACTTTTGTTACTCTATACTTACGGTATTCTACAAAGCTGAGAGACAAAGATGAGAATAAATATAGTTACAAATAAAAAAATGAAAAATCTCTGCAGTAATAAAGTAGTAATTTAAGGACTTCGTTTTCAACATGAATAACCAAATTGTTAATGCTGGATTTATTGTATGTCTCTGATAGCACTGTGAATGATTAGATTTAATGTTTTGTCTTTATGAGCACCTGATCCATTACTTACTTTCTATGTTTTCTTCTTTTATCAAACTAACTCCCAGGAATCTTGATATCTATATACTACATATATTTAGAAACAAGACTCATGTAACAATATACACATACATACATATAACCTGCAATGTCCAAAAACAGTAATAGCTCATACTATTTTGTTTATTTATTTATTTATTTATTTACATGGCATCATAGCTCCCAGCAACCTCCAACTCTTGGGCTCAGATGATCCCTTGCCTCAGTTTTTCTATTTTTAGTAGAGACAGGGTGTTGCTTTTGCTCATGCTGGTTTCAAACTTGTGAGCTCATGCAATCCACTCACTTTGGCCTCCCAGAGTGCTAGGATTACGGGTGTGAGCCACTGCATCTGCCCAGCTCATATTATTTTGAACTTCAGTTGCATCAACTTGCTTATGCCCCCATAACTACTGGTCTATTTGGGACTATTATTATTCTCATTTGCAATACTATGAACCTGGGCCACAGAGAGTGACCTGAAGCATAGATACGCTTTACTCTGCATCCTGGGTTTCCCACTATGGCAGGTCCAGATAATCTGTCCCTATTGTAGCAGAACAAGGAGATGAAGGGCTTGGGATTTGACTCAGTAGACTTGTGTTACGACTCATGCTCCAGAAGTACCAGCGGTCCTATTCCAGACTGAGAAAAATATCAGTACAATGGCGTCTGTCAGAATCAAGTGAGATAATATATACTAGGCCCTTAACTCCATGCCTGCCACATTGCAAGTTCCCAGTGAACTATGCTAATTATCGGTTCTTGTAGTTCACTCACCAAGAATATTTAAGGTCTGATATACTCCAGCTATGTCATTTTAACTATAAGCTCATCTTCTGTGTACTATTGAAGCTATTTGACAAAAAAAAATTTCAAATTTTATTTATTCTGAAGCCCATGATAGATGCAGTCACATATAACTATATAAGCTTTGGTATATAGTTATAGAGCATGAATTTCCTTATCTATAATATCAGCCATGTGCTCATATGCTAGTGCTCAGGATTCGAAGAAAAAATGTTACAATCTGCATATAACATTTAGTCTCAAAAAAATAGGGTATTGTGGGGAGCTAGATATGCTAACAATTAGAAGACCCAGTGGTGGATGCAATAGAAAAGAATTATACAATATTGCAAGGAGGCAGCATACTGTATATAGTGACAAAATACTTGAATGGATATCAATATTGTCTCTATCTTATAGAGACAGAAATGAGAGCTTAGAAAGATTGTATAGGTATGCAACTACTGAGTGGTAAAGAAGATGCTTGAACTTCAATGTATTTCTAATTGATAATATTATATTTTATATATTTATGGGGTACATTTGATATTTTGTTACATTCATAGAATGTGTAATGGTCAGGTCAGAGTGTTTGAGATGTCAGTCACTTTGAGTAGATATGATTCATCATTTCTGTGTGTTGAGACAATTCAATTCCTCTCTTCCAGCCGCTTTCAAATATGCAACACAGTGTTGCTTACCTTAGTCACTCTCCTCTGCTGTTGAACGATAGAGCTATGTCTTATCTGTGTTCGTACTTGTTAACCTACCTCTCTTCATTCCCACCAAGCCCCCTCCCAGTCTCTACTTTCCACCTTCATGAGATCAACTGTTTTAGCTCCCACCTATGAGTGAGAACAGGTAGCACTTGCCTTTGTAAACCTGGCTTATTGCATTTAACAGAATGATCTCTGGTTCCATCCTGTTGCTGTAAGTGGCACGATTCCATTCTTTTTCTGTGGCCAAGAGGCATCCCACTGTGAACATGCACCTTTTCTTTATCCGTCATCTATGGATGGACACCTAGGCTGGTTTCGAGGTTTTGCTACTGTGCACAGTGTGGCAGTAAGTATGTGTGTGCGGGCATCTCTCTGATACACTGCTTCGAACGCAAGACTCCGATTTCTCCTCTGCATCATTCTGTTCCCAGTTATTTTTAAATCTGGGGAACAACTGGAGGGGATGTTTATTGCCTTGCTCCAAAGCGACCAGCCCATTTACTTCTGCAACCATGTATACTGGTATAATTCATGCTGCTGTGGATAGCAGAGTCCCCATTTGACCCTGTTTTCTCTCAACATCTCACATGTTTTGGTTCTGAGATTCTCCCCTCTCTTCCCTGAATTATTATTTTCTCTTATTTCAATTGTTCCTATCATCATACTAACATGCTATACTCACATTCCCTCCAGCGTTTGCCCTATTTCCTCCTTTGTTTTATAGCAAAGATCCTGGAAACAGTTTTTAGTCATTCCCCACTTCCTCATTGCTCATCCTCTCTTAAGCCTCTGAGATTGTTTTCTGACCATTCAATGCAACTGCTGGTCAAGGTCATTATGAGCTCTATGTGGCCACATCCCATGGGCATTTCTCATTCTCTCCTCACACAACAGAGTTGTATAAATGAATATATGAAGTCAAAGGCCCCAGATGTACCAGGGGACCTGCCGAATACACAAACCTAAATCTGTGAAACTGTATGATCAGGAAGAACACCCCAGCTATCTCAGAACAGGGGCAGTCAGAGCACCTCTGTAGAGTGGACGTTAGTGAATGCTACCCAGGCATGGGAAGTCACACTTTGCAAACTGAATGAGTTGCTCAGTCAATCATATTCTGATCTTTAGAACACATGAGTTCATTCTCAATTTGTCTCTGGTCTTGGAAAACATGAGTCTGAAAGAATGAGCTACTGTAAAAACTATGTGAGCTTAGAAAATTTTGTTGCATGGTCGTTTGGTACATGTTAGGGTAGAGTGTGTTTTGAGAATTATAGTGTAATTGGTTTTATAAATCAAGGCTTCTATTTAATTTCTCAAAAGGATTCTTAGCTATGTCATATGAAAGGGACCTGGAAGAGTTGGTCTGGCTACTCCAGTGTGTATACTGCCTCTGAAGAATGCTTCGACTCTCATCCTGACATTTCAATACACTTACCATCTTGCCAATCATCACATTTACATTTCTAAGTGTCAATATTCTTAGGCATGTTCTCATAGATGCATCCCCGTGGCACCTGCTGTGCCTCTTCAATTAAATAACCAGCACATTACCTGAAGTGGAAATCTTGCCATGACCTGAATTAGCAGTTGTGATTCTAATTATTGCATTGCAGGCTTCCAGAACATTCATCTCAGCCTTCCAGAACATTCCTAAACCCTAAAAGGAAGAAAAAGACCACCAAGAGTGGAAATAAAGTTAATATTTTATGGTTTGTATAATTTACCCCGTAGGAAAGACTTTTAGACTGACTGGTATCACTGCAATTATCTTATTTGAGATCACATAGAAGCTGAAGATTAGAAACCATGGGAGAACCTGCTGGTTACTGAGACTTTGTCAGCAGCAAGCAGTGGTTCCTGAATACTCTTCAGTAGAGAGAGACAGAACAAAGAATAAAACCAGAAAGAAAAAGAAAAGCGCATTTGCCTTGTTCATATGAATTACATATTGTGTGACTCCTTCATAAGGTTGCATAGGACATAATGTCATAACTTCTTGATGATTCCAAATTATTATCAACTATCTTAATTATTATGCTGTAATACACTGAAGCCCTTAGAATATGCCTTAGATTGTTCTATCTTACCCCAAATAAGTAGCTTCCAAAGACTCAGTGTGCTCTGACACAATAAATTAATATGTAAAAACCATTGAAATATGGAATGTCTTTTACAGATATTTTAATGAAAATGAATATAATTTTTAAAAGGTTAAATATGAGGGCTTAAAGAAATATGTCTTGGTTGTCTGGAACATTTATTTAGGATTAAGACTTTATTTGCCAGTATTGCCGGAGAGTTAATTATTTGCTCTACTGAGCATTTGAAGGCACAATGCAGGAAACCCAGGAATTTTGTACGGGGTTAGCAGTGTGTATTGTGGTCTATCTTGGTCAAGAGCCAGTGAGGCTGTTACAATCTTTGGGTAGCTTGCACCTGGTTACACAGTTCCTGCAAAGAGACAGCTATTATTTTAATGTTATTCTAATTGTAGCATTTGCTGAAATAGGCTGTGTAGACTAAAAATATTGTCAACAAAAGTACACATCAGATGATAATTGTAACCACTGTATTTTAAGTTTTTTTTTTTCAACTTTTCGGCAGCTTAAGAAACACGTGGCTGGCACAGGCTTTCTTTGGCAGTGGCAGGTTGCGTTCTTACGCTTGCTGAAGGGCCGTAAGTAATGCGAGAGACACAGCCACACATCTTTGTGCTTTAACTTTTGCTAGAGCTTTGTTTTGTTTAAAGCTTATGCATTTATGAAGTTTATTGTTTTCCTCCTCTTCTGTAGCTGATGAACATATCTGCACCAGTCAATAAGATGTCCTACTTTCATTTTCAACACTTAATAAGCAGGAGAACCCCTGCCTGTATTTTCTCGGCTCATGTTATTTACCATTTCATGTTAATATACATTTTATGAATGTAACCTTGAAATCATACCTTTCTGTCATAATCTTCTACTACTGACTATAAATCATACCTTGCCTATATGTTATATTGATTCTGCATGTGTTGGTTATTTATCAAGTTCTAGTATCTATAATTATAGAACAATCATTTTTTATCACCTGGCATGGTGGAATAGTCTGAAGAATTTGTTAATACTATTTTTGTTTTCCAGAAATTTAAACCTGACAGAAGAACACTGTTTCAAAACTATTAGCATTTTTGTGAATTTTAGACTTGATAGGAATATAATATATCTGGCAGTCTTATTTTCAGCAGTAAATTAGGTACACTTAAACAGAAATATTATATTATCTAGCAACAAAAGGAATAATTTAATCTTGGACTGTATATTAAAGTAGTGGTTTATTGCATCTTACAAGGGTATATGTGAAACTTAGTAAATGTAGAATGTAAATGTCTTAACACAATAACTAAGAAAATGCCAGAAGTCTATGTTAACCAGTGTGGTGAAAATATGTCAAACGGTCTATAAAACCAGTGTATGGTGCCCCATGATCGCATTAATGTACACAGCTATGATTTAATAAAAAAATAAAAGAAAGAAAGAAACTCTGGTGAAAGGAAAAAAAAAAACTATATCTGTTAAAACGAATCCATAGTTCTATTTATATGCAATTACAAAACAGGCTATTTTGAATCAGCTTATTTTTTTTTTTCTAAGCACAATTAACAGCCATTCTCTTTACAATCAATTGGACAGCTCTGTAGTATGTCCACGTCAGCATTTATGATGACAAAATAAATGAGCCACTTTCAGGCCTGGTTGTTAGATAAAGAATGTCAGATATTAAGGTAAAATCTATTGCACAGCCCTTCTAGTGTCTAGACCTAGGTTTTATCTAGATATTACAGTGTTAATCACAAGTTAAAAACATTTTCTTTGAATTCATATAAGCTATAGATAAGAAATTCTATATTCAGCCAAAAAGTAAACCATGGGAAGTATGCCAATATGCAGCAGAAATCAAGGGAGAAAATGAGAATCAAATAGCAGACCCAGAAGGATGTGGTGTGTTCTGTCTTTCTCTGTTTTGTCTCAATAGAAACGCAGCTGACTTCAGTCGGGAGACATTGCACAGACCCAACAGCTAGTGCTTGACATTTGCCTTCAGAGCCAGTAAATACAACTGTCATCCAACTTCCCTTCATTCTCCTAGACTTAAATATCTCAACCACCCCACTGCAGAAAGATTACAAAGACAGTCTAAAGGCCAAAGAGCCCATCATAAAAAGGTACCTCAAATCCCATCAGCACTCTCCACTCCCACCATTTTCCTAGTATCAATCGAAAGTCTTCATTTAAAAAAATACTTCAAAGGAGCTATCTATGGTGCAAATTAAAGCTGACAATGTTGGATTTCAGATTTCTCAAGAAGAAACCATCTTTTAAAATAGTGACTTGCAATGTTTGACATCATTTTATGTGCCTTGTCTTTTAAATATAATTTCAAACAGAACTCAGCTCTATAAAACAGACTGAAAACAGAGATATCCTGACAGAACTGGAGATGTTGGCTCCTTGGAACTATGTAAGAGCTGTCAGATAGGATGGAGACTATGGGAAGGCACAGGATGAGGAGAATGGCTCCATTCTCTGGACCCAGCTCTGCCCTTCTCTAACTGTGATGTGCCGAAGTCACCACTTCTCTGTGCCTTGGTTTCTTCATCTACAGTGGGGAATTGTTATGATGATTGAATG
This sequence comes from Nycticebus coucang, assembly GCF_027406575.1. NCBI lineage: Eukaryota > Metazoa > Chordata > Mammalia > Primates > Lorisidae > Nycticebus > Nycticebus coucang. Next base: position 92,450,253 of record NC_069794.1, on the reverse strand, counting down.
ACTTAACATTTAAAGTGTGTTTATAAAAAAGTCTTCATTAATCCATTCATTTTATTGTCCTTTGAAATGAATATGTGAGCAAATAGTGGGTTTGTTGCCCACGATGTGCCGCTCCTAAGCAGACTGCCAGTCCTGACGCTTACACATGGATTGGTTATACCAGAAAGATTAACCGTCCCAGAGATGCCAGTTCTGGACTTGTTTGTGTTATGTGCATAAATATGTGTGGTCTTTTATAAGGTCAGACATGTTCCGCTATATTCATTTTTATTTATTTTATTTTATTTTTATTTATTTATTTATTTTTATTAAATCATAACTGTGTACATTGATATGATCATGGGGCATCATACACTAGCTTCATAGACTGTTTGACACATTTTCATCGCACTGGTCAACACAGCCTTCCTGGCATTCTCCCGGTTATTGTGCTAAGACATCAACATTCCACATCGACCAAGTTTCACATATACCCCTGTAAGATGCACCGCAGGTGTAATCTCCCCAATCCCACTCCCTCCACCCACCTTCCCCCTCCCTCCCCTCCCTTTCTCCCTTCCCCTTATTTTTAGGTTGTAACTGGGTCATAGCTTTCATGTGAAAGCCCTAAATTAGTTTCATAGTAGGGCTGAGTACATTGGGTACTTTTTCTTCCATTCTTGAGATACTTTACTAAGAAGAATATGTTCCAGCTCCATCCATGTAAACATGAAATTTTTAAAGACTACTGAGAATTTTAATGATAACTATAAAAATAATTATTTCTAAATTAGGATTAATTTCTCAATCTGCTCTTCCTTAATTTTATCTACATTGTAATTCAATTAAGACTTAGACTAATGTAGATTCATACTTTGTAAAAAAAGTCCCAAGGCACTTTCAATGACCCTATGCAATTTCCACGCAGTCTGAAATCCAGGATACCCAAGTAACAGTCCTGGACTGATGGAGTTGTATTCTTTACCATCATATATAAGCTTTGTATAACCTCTGAATAAGTCATCACTCATCGGACAGGCTTAAACATTAGAAAGTCATTATAGTACTAGCTTTTCATTAGACATTTTGGTGATACTTTGTATTTACTTAGATAAAAAATGGAACCAGCTAGGTACCGCAGCAGAAATGAAGGGAAAGGTCTGCTCGTCATTACTAATTCATCTGCTGCATGCTGGAATTTTCAGTATTCCTAGCTGACAACGTTGGCTATGTGGGGTCTTTCTCTGGCTTAGACTGTAGATTTTTAATTTTGAGGAAAATACAGCCTATGGTATTATTTCTGACATGTGAGGGCATTTTATAGCATTTATTTCTGGAGGAAATTACAAGAATTTGCATTGAATTGGAGAAAATGACTGCAAAACAGAGAAAGCACACTGTGCTACTGAGAGCAGAAAGCACACTTGGTCCTTGAACACTCGTCCCCCGCTGAGTTCATGCAGAGCGCAGCTTTTTCCTTCAGAGCCTCCTCCATGATTGGCGCTTTAAAGGATGGTGCCACAGTAAAATAAAAATCTGATTGGGAACATTACTAGTTGATAGAATGCGTGTTCTCAGGTTTCCTGTAGATACAGAGCTTAGGTAACACCATCAGTACTCGTGACCGCGTCTGAGTTTGTTTAGTTAGAAAAGATCATTTGATTTCTGAGCCATCTCAAAGGAAAAAGAAACTGGCTGAAAGAATAAAGATAGTTAAATTGCTAAAGTAATGCCAACAAGCTATTCAAAATGGCACGCTTTTCATTACCCTTAATATGTGCATTTTAGGCTCAAGGGAAACATTTCCAGTTTATTCTACATTAAAAGATATTTCATGTTGGAAACAAACAAATGGACAGGAAAACAAAATACTTCAGAAAAATACCAGGTTTTTTTTAATACCTTTTAAAATAAAACAAGTTACGATGCTCATTGTATAATAAGTGAATAAAAAGAAATTATAAGGAAATAAATGCAACCATTAATTTACGGCTAATATTTAAAGCAGATTTTTTTCTCCCCATTTATGTGTAAATGTACACATCCGTGTGTGTGATGCACATATGTGTCCTGGGGATATATAAGAATTAATATTTCTACATCCTTTAATTTTACTTTTGCCATAAAACTTCCCCACATCAGTATACTCACGCAGGTGCACTCCCATGTACAAACTGCCTTGTGCTATATTTATGCTTTATATTATATTTATTTATTTATTTGTTATTTATGGTTTATATTATTTTTATATTACTTAACCTTTTAAAGTCATGGTCATTTACACTGAAATTTTTGAACAGTATTGCAATGAATACTGATTCATAACCACCTAGTCCATAATCTAAGTGGATCTATTTTTTTTCTCTAAAATAGAACTGGAGAAGTACGGGCGCAGCATCAGAATGACCGAGCATTCGCTCCGGCTGCCGGGGCGTCGGCGGGCACCACTCCCAGGGTCCTTTTCAAGGCAGCAACACGTGTTTTCAGAGGAGCCGCTGCCAAGGCCCTTGCAGACCGCTCACGGGGACTTAACTTCACGTTGCTTTCTTTTCTACCCCTTTTGCCCCCGGAGAGGGAGGCCATTCAGGATGCTGGTCTGTCCTGCTTGTTCCCTTCCCGCCCGGCGCTCAGGGCCTGGTTTCTCCAGATGGTCCTGGACGCTGGTGCAATGCTGACCGCAGTACCAAAGCTGGGACCCCGCTCCCGGCTGGCTAAACGAGTAGTTTTAGGGGAGGTAAAGGTAGCAGGCAGTCCAGCCGTGATGTGGGGCCATGTGGCACTTTAAAATCAGCTTCTGGACGATTGCAGATGGCAAGAGGACTATGTTCAGAGGTGGGAGCAGCAGGCGGTGGCCACATAACGCACCGAGCAGCCCAGGACTGCAGAGATGCGGCCGCCCGCAGGAACCTGCTTTAGTACTTGGGGACACATCTGCCTTTCCCAGCCTCTGAAGTGTCCAGCACGTTGGGATAGTTTCCAGCCAGGTGCTCGCCGGCCCTCCAGTCCGGGCCCTCCCAGGGAACCGTCTTCCCACTGAAATCCTCGTCCAGGAGCGCCCCATAGGGCAGGCCGCAGAGCAGCTTCATTCGCCAGGGACACAGGTTTTCCTGATGACTTGGGTTTTAATAGTTTTATTGGGCCTGACAAAATACAGTTATCTGAAGGTCCCTTAATTATGATGTTTTAATAAAATAAATTAAATTTAAAAAAAGAAATAAAATCTCAGTAACTTCACACCGGTTTCCAGATATGTTGATCAATTTTTTACTAGCATTGGACAGAGAGGATGTATCCAGGTCGATTAATGTGATTACATAAATATATAGTTTGATAGAAGAAGTGAGACCCAGTATTTGATAGATCAGTAGTGTGAGTATAAAAATAATCTCCTGTATATTTCAAAATAGCCATCAGAGAATAATTAGAAGATTTCTAACATAAAGAAAAGACAAACATTGAAAGTGATAGATGTCCCCGGTGATTTTTAAAAATTATATGAATGTATTAAATTATCATATGTACCCCCGATATATATACATGTATTGTGTATCATCAACAAAAGCATTTGTTTTAAGAATATAGGGAAGTTAAAATTAAATTGCAACATCATTATGAGCTCATAGGTTCCCAAGACAAAAAAAATATACTGGCATCAACAATGTATGCTATGCTCTCTCTCCACACATACACACATGTCACACATCATTAAATACATAGACCACATTCAGGTAGTACAGATGTAGACACATGTATATTTTGAATTCAGTATTTAATGAGTTCAAGTGTGTGTTTGTGTTCTGTGTCTGTAAGGCATTCGTGTGTGTATATAGTTTATAAAGAACAATTTTTCAGAGCCTCAGAAATGTTTCTGGCATTCACTAAATTCTTTTTTTTTTTTTTTTTTTTGGCCGGGGCTGGGTTTGAACCCACCACCTCCGGCATATGGGACTGGCGCCCTACTCCTTGAGCCACAGCCGCCGCCCTGGCATTCACTAAATTCTTAATCTAAAGACAATTTACTGCTTTTTGATCCATCTAGTGTCTTCCGTGATCTGTGATGCATCTTCAAGATGAACTTCTTCATCTTTCATTCATTGTAGGGTTAGTACACCCAAATCAGAGGGGGTTGCGGCAGCTCACACGTGGGAGGGGAATGCCAGGAGGATATTCATGACCAGTTCTGTCTCACTGTCAATAAATTCAGCCAATATAATTTACATAATTCATCTTCTGAACAGTTTTTCAAGCCTCTGCTAGCAAAGATCAGAGAATGAGCGTTTGAGGACTGTTGCTACATCCCACTCGTGTGAGCTCTCGGACGCGAGCTCTCAGATGCCGTCCACCCAGCTGAACTGCCGATCCCTGATGAGTTTGCATGAGTGTCCATGGTTCTCTAAGAGCTCTGAAGTGCCCAGAGCTTCCTTATCTTGTTGACACGTGGAAAATGTGTAACAGGAAGTCAAGTCAGGATAAGTGGGCGAAAAAAGGGGTTACGCATTAACTATGGGCCAAGCAGGTAAGGAGTTGAATCATAATGTTCAATAACTATCTGAGTACCCAATTTTAGAAAAATGTTGCCCAGGTAGTTTGGAAAGAAAAAAGTACAAGAGAATTACCTAAAAACTGCCCTTCATGCAAAAACGAGTCAATCCCAGTGACTAGTGGTCATTGGAGTAAAATAGATACTGAGACTTTTTAAAGGCAAACAAAATCCAGTATTTAGAAGATATTTTGAACTACAGTAATGTGTGTATATATAAATACAAACACAGATATGGATAACGATGAAATGGAAAGCTAAAGCTCTTCTTCTTTAGAGAAAACTTGCTTGCCTCCATTCAGTGATCCTGTAGAAATCACTCTGTGTGATGTTGTAAAAACTACTGCTCCATTTTAAACTCTTTTTTTTTTTTTGTACACAGCCATTTTAAACTCTTGAGCTCTCTTTGGTACTATCTATTTCAAGAACTACTTTTCTCATACTCTCTCCTGCCATCACAGTTTCTTCTCCCGGTTACTTTTTATGACTTGTTTGTTGTTTTTCATCTATTGATGATTGTCTATAACTTTAAAAATTACTTTAATATTTATTATCGATTAAGGAACTTTAGACAGTATCTCAACTTCCTCTTATATAAGAAACACTACCCTTCTATTTACCTCTTCTTTTTTCACATATAATCACTCAACTTCTTACATCTGTACCCCTATTTTTCTGTATTGAAAATGTAGAATATTTTTATTTCTATTTAATGTTTTAAAAGATGTCCATACTATTTCTCTTGCCGTGGTTCTGACCCTCAAACCTATACACCAAAGGGACTTTGGGCAATGGCCGATGACTGGAGGCATTTGAGATTAGCACAACTGGAGTATTAAGGATGCCTCTGGGTAGAGGCCAGATGCCCTATGAGGCTCAGGACAACCCCAACCCCCACCGCAGGGCCCACAGTGCTAAGTTTGAGAAACTATGGGTTGTCTGGGATTTTTTTCAGAAAACTGGCACCCAAAAGGGGAAGTTTTTAAAATACCAAGAAATAGGTTCTATGTTGTTCAAAGGAAAATTTTAAAATCACCAAGATTGAATAAAATTCACATTTTAAAACTTCATCATTGAATACAGATTTTGCCACAGTTATTTCTATTTGGACCGTAATTTTCTTGTACATTTTGTTATTCCTGGAATTTATGATTGCTTATCTTTATTTCATTAAAGAAACACATGCTTGCTTTATCTCAGCCCTAGGATTTTGCAGCTTCTTGATAAAAGGTCGGTTTTGGACAGATTGCTTATTACGACTGCTACGTAGCTGTCATTGGATTTTTTTTCTTTCCCTCATTCTCTCTTCTCCCCAATTTTTATTAGATTTTTTTCATCTTCATTTCTTAGATTCCTTTTCCATTTTGCTGACACCAGACTGCATGTAGTTATTTCCAGAGAGCTGTATGAGAAATAAAATTTTTGAATAGGTGATGGTTTAGCAGGTAGGCGATAGAATCCCAGGTTCAAAACCATTTATCTTAAAACTTTTGATTTAATATCCCATTGTCATTAAGTATCCAGTGATCCTGAAAAGAAGTGTCATGTCTAGCTCGTCCTAATTCGTTTGGGGTCATTGCTTCACCCTCTTCAAGACTTCAGAGCATCTCTTAAGTCTTGGATGTACTAGTTACATTCTTTCTGGCTACAAGTAAAGAACAACAGGATTAAATTTACATAGAAAGTATTGATATTTTTCACATAAAACAAAATCTAGAGAGCATGCTTTTGGCATTTATTTGAGGGCTGGGGTTGGCTTTTCTGAGCTCCTGGAGGGCTATGTCCTTCTGGCTACAGGTTAGCTTCAACAACTTTAAGCGTCCCGCCCTCTTGAGCATGCAAGGAAGAATGAAAGAATTCTTTTCCCCTCTCTTCATACTCCCTCTCTTCCTCCTTGCTCTTCATATACTTCTCTTCTTCCTCCCCTCTCTTTTTCTCCTAATCAGAAAGAAATTCTTTCCCATAGAACCCTCTTCAGTCAACTCCCCCTTTTTCATTGAATTGGCCATAACGGCAAACATCTTCATTTAACCAATGGGAAAATAGGAGACATATGGCTTATCTCTTGTGATTGGATGGGTATCAACCTTCTCTTGCAATATTGCTTCCCGCTAGATATCTGAACAAATTCAGATTCCTTTTAGTAAAAAAGAGAGGATCATCTATTGAATAAGTAAGTGACAATATCCACCACATTCTGTTTTGAAACTGGGTACACCAATGACAGTGTCAGATGCACAGTATTTTGTAATTTGATCAGTAATGCCATGGACGGGCTGTTTTCATTTTTCTTCCTTGGTATTCAATGGTTTCTTTCAGTCTAAATAGTCATATTTTTATTAGCTTTGGACTTTTTTATTATTATTATTGTTGTTGTTGCAATTAATCTCCCTGTAATTTGTTCCTCCTTTTTTTTTCTGGAACTACTAGTAGAGGAACTGATTTTCTTTGTTTTATTTTTTCTTCAACAATTTTTGTATCTCCTTTTTTGGAATGTATTCTTGTAAACATTTTTCTTTCCCTTGATGTTTAATTATGGTGACTAATTCCAACTGTATGAAGTCCTTACATAGCTCCTTTCTTCTTTTTCTTTCTTTCTTCTTTTCTTTTAATGGAGACAGTGTCTTGCTTATCACTCCGTTACACTGGACAGAGTGCTGTGGTCTCATCACAGCTCACAGCAACCTCAAATTCCTGCGCTCAAGTATCCTCCTGATCTTCCTGCCTCAGCCTCTCAAGTAGCTGGGACTGCAGGTGTGACCACAATGCTGACTAATTCTTTCTATTTTTAGTAAAGGTAGAGTCTTGCTCTTCCTGGGGCTGGGCTGGTCTTGAACTTTCGAGCTCAAGGGATCTGCCTACCTTGTCCTCCCAGAGTACTAGGATTATAGGTATGGCCCAATTCACTCGGCCCTATCTCCTTTTTTTAGTGTAAGTTGTTCTTATGTTAATGCAAGACTGTCTTGATTCTGTCATAAAATACTAATTAAAATGTATGTAAGTTCTATTTTCTTTCCTAAATTGTCTTTATTTGCTATTGGGTTAGATGTTTTGGTTGACAAAGCTGGTTATATTTTTTCATGCTGAGGATTTTTCTTACCTGCCTGTTAATATTGAAACATTGATCACGTGGATAGTCTCGTTTCTGTTTTTGCCCCCACCCCGCACCTGCCTATTCCTGGCCCCTGTCATGAATAAGGTCCATGTGTATACCAAAAGCTCTGAGCCTGAGGGCAGGGAAGAACCGCCAGAAGGCAGAGTTCCCACTCTACCAGCACCATAAGATCCTATCTCATGGCACCAAACCATACTCTGAAAGCTTTATCAAAAGATCGTGCAGGTTTTGTAGAAGATTTTCTCCTCCTTAGGTAGAAAGCAAAAGTTAATGTATTTAAAGTGTTTTTACTGGTTTGAGGAGTGGTTGGAAGGATGTGACAGACTAGTTCAATCTGTCACTCCCATTTCTGCCTTACTCCTGATGCTCCCTCTTCGCACCTTCCAAATCTAAGGACCAGGCTGTGAAAATGGCCCCAACCTCCACTCAAAACCTCCCTGCTTGCTAGGCCTGTGACTTTCTCTACCACTGTAATCCATAAATCCCACCAGTGTAGCCTTCTGTTGTTCAGAAATTCATCTCAATTTTTGCTTTGTTTATGGCCTCTGTGCTCATTCACATTTTTTTAAGTACATAATTTTCTACTTCTTAGTTAACATTTCAGTGACTATTAGGGAGACGTGAAAAATGAAGATGCTTTTATTTGCAGTATTGAAAAGGAACTCATGGCAAATTTAACTTTGTCGGCTGCATACCAGGACATGAGAAGAGATTGCTGACTATGCAAGTTATATTTTTATATAGTTTTGTGTGATTGTTCAGGACCACATATTGTTCCGCAGTGCCATTCCTTCCTTGGTCATCAAGCCCACATAAATCCAACCCTGGCTGTTACGGCTCCATAACATGGACCCATTTCTAAATGCAACTTTCCTTTTCCAAGTTCCCACTGGTATCCTGTCATTCATTCATGCACCACACACGGACTAACTCCTCGCATGCTCCTGTGGTGTGTTAGACCATGAACTTATCCATGACGAAGGCACACCCCTAATGAACTAGCACTAGAGTGTAGGAAATAGACATAGAGACAGATTATCACATTCAGCATGACAAATGCTCTAATAATGGTATGAGGCGGTGCAATGGGAGGGGAATTACCCTTCACTAGCAACAAGGCCACATTATTACAATGTTTTATGCTTCACTGGCTTCATGTTAGCCAGTGGAAGGGTTTTATTTCAGAAACAAATCTATTTCAATTGCTTATAAGAAAAAATGGGCAGACAGTGTGACCCACTGAAATGTGCTCTGAAGGGCTGAGCCCCACACTGTGACTAATTTACTATACTGCACAGAATAAATCATTTTACTCCTCTTGGCTTCAGTTAATTTATCTGTAAAATAAGGACTTGGCCTAAGTAACTGCTGATGATATTTTCTGGTTTAACAATTTAGGGTTGTATGTTTGGCCACCTGTGGTATCGGCCCTTCCAGGTGTCTAGGTAAGAATGTTTATTACCAGTGTTGAAGAGATTGATGTAGCATTTCGGATCCTCAAGAAAGGGCAGTTTTGGAGCACACTTAGAACAGGATTCCTGACTTCACATATGAGTTAATCAGCCAGAAGTCATTATAAAAGTGCAAGTGTCACGAGCATCTTTCCATCTGGGGCTGGGGCATAGAAGCCAGTGTCTGGAGCACCAGGAGAATAGAGACCAGCCTGAGATACACGCTCCTCTTGGGCCCTGCTACCTGCCCTCCTGGAAAGGCCACTGGCCAGATGAGGGCACAGCTCTTCTTGCTGGGAAGACGTTGGAAGGAGAGTGCTCAATTGGAATTGGTATTAATTATATTTGTCTTGGGTTTAAGGCAAAAGTTTTAAAACTTAGTCTGTGCTCACACTGGACAGATCTGACCTTCTTTTCCCTTGTTCTCCTTTAACCCTCTTCAAATGCTCCAACATTTTGTGTATTTTACCCACTGACAGCACCTTCTAACGTAACTTGGATTTCCTTACGAATATTTTTAGAGTCTTTTTTTTTTCAGATCTTTTACCGTAATCTTTGCATTTAATGTACGTAAGTTCCACATTGCTCTTACTTGTGAACAATGAATATTGCTGTCCAGATGCCAGGAATTCCTTCTATTACCAAAGTTGGAGCAAAGGCCAGGCATACAAGTGTATTCTCTTTATCTTGTTAAAGATTCTTCAATGTGTTCTAGAATATATAGGCCATTATGGAAAAAGGAAACACAGGAATAAGAAGAAAGTTTCTAATTTTGTACATGTAGAGAAGGAGTTTATTTTCTCTGTACATAGTTTTTGGAAAATGTACTCATTGAAATAACTTAGGACATCATGGTTCCTGTTTCCATCATGAGGTCTGTGATTTTTCTAAGATTCTGGAGGTCATGCTGGTTAATGCTCTCATGAAGATCTCGAGAACTCCCAGATAATCATTATCACTAATATGACAGAGCTAACATCAGCAAAAAAAAAAAATCATACTGACTTTGTTTCAGACTGCGACAGCAGACCACAGCGAGTGCGGCTGGTCTGGATTTGATTTGGGCAAGAAATGTCACCTAGTTCCAGGTAGAGCTGGGGTTGAAGTGAAAGTGAAAAAGTGAACAAATCCTTAAGTGGGGTCTAGAGAGGCAGCAGGCACAGAGAAAGGATGCAGAAAAGAGGCAGTGCACATTGCCAACACGGGGGTGAGGCTCTGGGACAGAAATGGGTAACTGGAATTTGAATCCACAAACAAAAAGACCAGATCCATGAAGGGCAGACCCAGCCGTTGGAATGGGCAGGTAGAAGGCGGCCAGAGGCAGCTCTTTCCCAGAGCCATATTCACTCCCTCTGCCTGGCTGTCTTACTCCATTTAGGGCCAGGAGAGATGTTTACAACAATGATTCATGATACTGTGATGAGAGGATGGGGCGCTCCAGAACAATTCCCATTAGAAGGAAACAGTTTCTGGAGTCTGAGTCATAGAAAATTCTGACAGGTAATATAATATTACTAAGCATATGTTTAAATCTCAAATGGAACACAATGGCTCTAAAAATTTTATAGATGCAAAAAGTAATGCCCAAGAGAAACAGAGTTCAGGAAAGTCGCTAAACCCTGCCCCCCCCACCAAAAAAAAAATCAAGGAAATATCAGTGGTGAAGACAAGGCTGAGCCTGAGGGCAGAGAAATGACAAGACTAGAAATAGGAGCAGAGATGGCAGAGGCGAAGTCGTTCCTTCTCTGCCTTCTAAACTCTACATCGCGTGAGGAACGATGGGTTTATATTGTGGCGAGAGGCCAAAAGAGCAGTGCACATGAAGGAGCACTCAGAATAACAAGAACAAACGGTAGGAATGAGGACAGGGTTTTAAAATATTAGAGATTCTCATCCTGTGCTTTTGTGTAGAATATTTTTAATTTCAAAATAAAGAATTTACATATATATTTTTTCTTTTTTTTTTTCTTATTAAATCATAACTGTATACAATGATATGATTATGGGGCATCATACACTCACTTCATAAGCCATTTGACACATTTTTATCACAGTGGTTAACATAGCCTTTCCGGGGTTATCTCAGTTACTGTGCCAAAACATTTACATTCTACATTTACCAAGTTTATTTTTTCAATAACTCTACTATATAATGTGGATTTTCTATGTTTTAAAATTGCACTGTAGCCAATATGTAGTTTTTCTACTATTATTTTGATTTTCCTAGCACACCTGCCTACCCTAAAGTACACTCCTCAATGCTCTTAAGTGCAAACACTCTACCACCATCCCTAATTTAGGATCATCCATGTGACTCAAGAACATCCTGTTTCTTTGGGTGTGTGATTGACATATGGAGAGTATATGCTTTAATCCTTCTCTGGATTTTCCATGCTGACATTGCAATGGAAATTACCCTGCAAGCTGCCCCTGATTTCTTCAGGCAGAGTGAAGAGTGCATGGTCGCTGAGCCCAGATGTTGCAGAGCTGGACAGCCCATGGCCATTTCCAACCTCAGGGTACACAGCTGCGTGGAGAAGAGGAGACGGCCTATGCTCAGGGCAGAAAGAAGAGAAATGGAGCGTGGTTGGGGAGAAGTGAAAGCACTTTCAAGTCCCTATACTCTGCTCGTGATGCCAACACCACTCCTGTCCTTTAGAGCTGACAGAATCTGCTATCACTCCTCTCCATTTAGTTTATTTACTAAAACTAGTAAATCTGATTAGAATCACTTTGTTGCTTGTGAATGAGAAAAAAATGTATAACCACGTTCCTTTTAGGTCACTCATTGCTTTTGAAGAAATTGCATTTTATAATTTATACCCAAGGAAATTATATGCAAGCGACTGATTACAGGAGGTACAGTACAATATCTTTATGACACGGATGTAGTCCTATTGGTAAAACTTTAATCTTGTGCCTTTTATATTTGAGGTTGAACATAAAAATAGGAAGTCAAATAAGCAAACAAAATAAAAATAGACAGTCTGGGTGATCCATACGGGTAATGCTGATGGTTTAGGAAGCCAAGGTGGGAAAATAACTTGAGGCCAGGAGTGGAAGGGCAGCCTGGGCAACACAGTGAGACCTTGTCTCTACCAAAAAAAAAAAACGTAGTTGGGCATGGTGGCACACATCTGTAGTCCTAAGCTACTCAGGAGGCTGAAGCAGGAGGATTGCTTGAGCCCAGGAATTCAAGGCTATAGTGAGCTATGATATTGCCGCCGTACTCCATCCTGGGTGACACTAAGCAATAGCTCTTCATACACATAAAATTGATTGTTTGCCACTGAATAAAACATTAAGTACCAAAGTTCTTACTCTGTTAAGTCTCTTAATTATCTCATCAGGTGCTCCTATGATTTGTACATCAGGGATAATGTGGAAAATAGTTGAACTGTTGATTTATCATTACTCTTAAAATAGTACTTTCCTTCACCACGGATAATGCGTCTAGGCTTTTTTGCATTGCCAAAACCAGATGTTCCTTTTGTAGCAAGTTCTAAATAACTACCTTGTGAAGTTGGTGGGGTCATTGCTATTTTTGTGGGTATCATTTGACAAGATGCTTTTAATGAAACATTTTCTTAGTTTTGCAGGCCAGACCGATCTTCTGAAACCTTAAATCGCTGGTTTAAGAAACGTAAGGAACGTCTTTGATATGTAATGTTCCCTTCAAACAATGAAATAGTTTCATTTTATTCCTATTAATCAAAGGCATTATATCTAATAATTTTTTTTTTTTTTTTGTAGAGACAGAGTTTCACTTTATGGCCCTCAGTAGAGTGCCGTGGCCTCACACAGCTCACAGCAACCTCCAGCTCTTGGGCTTAAGCGATTCTCTTGCCTCAGCCTCCCGAGCAGCTGGGACTACAGGCGCCCGCCACAATACCTGGCTATTTTTTGGTTGCAGTTTGGCCGGGGCTGGGTTTGAACCCGCCACCCTTGGTATATGGGGCCGGCGCCCTGCTCACTGAGGCACAGGTGCTGCCCCATATCTAATAATTTTTGACTGTACAAATTCTTTCTACTTCTTCAGCATCTGGTACATGCCAAGCCTTATTTAGAGGATCTGGAGTGGACAATAGAAAGGGAAGGGAAAGGAGGGGAGGGGAAGAGAAGGCAGCACAGCTTCTTAACTGACACTCCCCCTCTGTCTTCTCCCTCTGCTTTTTTCTGGCCCAACCTATCTAAGAAAGACCCTCTGGAGAAGTGGTATTTCTGCATGTAATATATTCACACCTAAAATTGTATCATACAGTACGACATCTGTAAGTTGACCTCCCAAGAGACTATAACAAACTAGCCACCATGAGGAAACCAGGCCTACTGTACTGAGACCTACCTGTGGTGCGTGTCTGGTCTGTAAAAATTCGGTCAACTTCAGGAGGTGGTCAGTATAGGGAGGTGGTCACCTGTGGAGGTTCTGCTAAATTTGTGTTATTCACTTGATTATTATGAAATGAAGAGTCATGAGAGCAGGCATTTTGCTTGGTTGGTTCATCATTGTAGTTCTAGAAATCCAAGTGGCAATACCCTATGAGGCACTCAAAAAATGAATAACAAATTAATGAACAAATAAATTGCCACATATAATTTGAAAAGAAAGAAATGCATAGATGCAAGAAGCTGGGTAACTCATTACATATAATGAACGAGATAAGGGAAGTTTAAGCGAGCTCCATAAATCACTAGATGACTGGGAGAATGAGGGGTCCTAAACTGAGAGAGGAAGCGTATGTGGGGGGAAGGTGGGAGAAAGGGGGAGCAGGTGTTTATTTTCAGGCCTGCCTGGCTATTCCCAGAGAGGGATCCATTAGATGGTATAAAGGCTGAAGCCCAGGGACTAGAAAAGTCAATAGAGGGATCATTATTATAAAATGCATGGCTTAGATTTTTACTAATCTAACATAATACATATGTTATTCCTTCCACGGAGGTTTATGACCGTTTTTTTCATATGCCTTTAGAAATGTTTTATTAGTTCTTCAAAGTCCCTCAGGGAAATCACTGTTCTGATGTTTTCCATCATAAATTCCTTTCTCTTATTCTAGAACTTTATACACATGAACCACATGGAATGTACAGCCTCTTCCTTCCTTCAGCACAATGTTCTCTAGATTTGTCCGTGTCTTTGTTTCAGCACCTCATTCGTGTTTATTACCGAGTAGTTTTCTATGGCATGACTCTACACAATTTGTGCATTCATTTTTTTTTTTTTTTTGCTCTGAAAACCTGGGATATTTTCAACTAGGATAGAACTACTAAGATTAAAGCTTCTATGAAGAAAAATAAAGTACAAATCAATGATAGCCTCATTTGGGAAAGATCAACGGACAGAAGGCTATGTAGTTGTTCTTCCTGGTACAAATATTACAGAATTCCTTAAACCACAGTATTACAGTTATGATATAACATTACAAACAATGAGATGTATTTTGTCTGCTCAAATCCTCACCTCCAAACACCTCCTTGAGTGCCAGAAGTGGACAGAAGTTAGAAAACCCTCACAATAATTGTAAGCATTTTCATAGCTGAAAGAATGCAAGTGGTAACTGAAATCAGTACACTAGAGATCGAAGAGGAGGAGAGACTGAAAAACACAGACGCCATATCAAAGCTACATTAAGACCGATGAGGGAATGGAATTTACGAATGACTAAATGAGAGTAGTACGTCAGATTAAGATGGAGCAGAAGGGTAGGAAACGAAGCAAGGAGTGCACCTGCCACTTCCTACGGAAAGAAATGTCAAGTGGCCCACAGCGTCAGAACATGCAAAGAGGCAGAGAGTCCAGGCAGCACCTTACCAGAGAGAGACAAGCCATGGGCCTTAGTGACTCAGGCCTCCGGTCACCTACATGACAACTTTGCAGTAGAATGTAAGAAATAGAACCCAAATTTCCAGGAGAATAGCAAATAAGCAAGGACGACATCAGGGTGCTTCCACCCTTTCCAAAAAGTTTAATGGCATCATGAAAACACATATGATGGTCATTCAGACAGCTGCAGGGTCTTTGTCTTTAATTTTTACAATAGAGGCGAATTGAGGTACTATGTGCATTAAAGGAAGAAATCCAATGGAAAAGAAGAGGCCAAAAATACATGAGAAAGAGACGCGTGAGGGGGCACAATCCCAGCCGTCACAGGATAGGAGGAGGGTGTCACAAAGGGAGTAGTAGGCTTTTGACTGACTTTGGAAAAGAGGACGAATGATCATGAGATGGAGGGAAATGAGAAATCCTGAAGATGGAGGAGGGCTTTTTAATCTGCTGGAAGAAGAATTGGGGAGCATTGCGTAAAACAATAATTTTTGAAATCAGTATTGTTAGCAATAGGTAAGATAGCAATAAATTTCAGCTGTGCCCAAAACATTTCCAGTTACCTGTGAACAGAAAAGCACAAATAGTGAGAGTCTACCTATGATGGAATGGAAATACAGTGAAAGTTTTAATGTCATTTACAAAATCTTTCAGAAGCCCCGAGTACCCCTTTTGAGCTTTTGATTATCTTAGTATTTTAATATTATAATTACAGCATGTCAAGACTCTATTTAAAATGTAATTATCAACGCTCAGAGGAAACCGATTCTTAGGCATCTATAATTTCTTACAATATAATTTTAGAGCTTGAGCTATTTTTATGTTATCGTTTTAGTCATAGAAACATAGTTGAAAGTCTAGGGACTTGTATTTTTCTTGTTCAACCAGCTCTTAAAGATAATCTTTGCTTTTAAAGTGGCCTTGTCACTGAGTGCACATTTATCTGAAATAAATCAAATTGCTTCTGCTGGAAGAAAATGGTTCGTGCAGTTTTCATAAACGTATCTTCACAACAAAACTATATCCTCCAAAAAAATTTTTTATCGTATTTTTCACAGAAGCCATTTTTCATATAAGAATTAGGGCATTTTAAGTTACACTGACACTGACAGATGTTTTATTGATTTCATTTGGGTATTTGCCTAAATGCCATTTCAAAGAGGCTCTTGACTATCCTATTTAAAATAGCCTCTCAACAATAGGTAAGCTCCTTAACAGCTGGCATTTTGCTTTTTTAACCAATGTATCCTCGAGGTCTAGAAAGAAATTTTGGCATGCTGAATCAACAACTGTTTTTACAATGATTATTTTGGTGAGTCAGAAGTGAAATTTAGGATTTTAAAAAATGTGTTTCACATGTGAAAGTACTCAAAAGCAATATCTACTTTCTTTGTGTTTTAAAATAAAGAATTACGTAGCCTATGTCTCCTTCCTTCCTTCCTTCCTTCCTTCCTCCCTCCCTCCCTCCCTTCCTTCCTTCTTCCTTTCTTTTATTCATTAATTCATTTATTGAACACATTATTAATCATACTAAATATTAGGCATTATGGACACCGAAATCAAGTAATTAATCGTCTCTGCCTTTAGAATGCATAGAGTTAAGCAGTGGACGATTTAGCCTTTGAGAGTGGATATGCTTTTTTCAAAGAGTCAAAGATAAAAAAATATATAATATGATGAGGTTTGTTAATACCATGTGTTTTATAAAATGAAACGTGAATGAAAAAATAAAGCTCACGTTATCATGAGATTTAATATAGATCCAGTGGACAATATGAAATAGACATGGAAAACATGTTGTGAGAAACAATATACTTTTTCAGGAATAACTGTAAAGAAATTTCAAATGCGTTGAGCCATTCTTTGACCTAAATACCGATTCCATGGACAATCAAACTCTTTGCATTAACTAGAAACATAGACAGTGGTTGGATTCCTTGGTCAACTAAGTTTAATTAATTCATTCACTTGTTGAAATAGTAGGAGCCCAGAAACTAGCAACTATGTCTGACGATATGTCCCATCATGGTGCGTTCAAGGCACTGAGACAAGATGGAAGGAACCCAGCACTTTTCTTAGCATCTCTGGTCCAGTAGAAGGTTCTTCTGGTCCAGCCAGGTGATACCTCAGAGGGAGCTGCAGAGGGAAGGGATACTCCCTCTGTTCCCTCTGCTATCATTCTTTCTGTGAAGGCTTCCCCCTTTCTGCACCAAGATTATCCATCCTCATTCAGGTCAGAAAGGGAACCTAGGTAGGGCTAAAGAGTGTAGTGACTGGAATTGCTTTCTGCTGGTACAAGGGAAGGAGATGGTGATGGAAGAAAGGGAACATTATCCACATGGAAAGCAGGTGGGATCTGCCATTCTGAGGAAGGCCATGGAATTCCAGAGCTACTCATTTTTGGTAGAACAAAGCCCATTGTGGTTTGTACCTTCAGGTACTGAAAACAAGCAGCTTCATTAATGCAATTCCTCACCGTGGTATTGAGAATGGTAAGTGATTTTCCATTTAAAATAAAATATACAAAGGAAAGCTATAAAGGTCACACAGAAGGATAAACTATTCAAACTAAAGAAGAGAGTTATATCTTATTTTTTTCTAGAGGTTGCTGTGCAGTTAAAGTCAGATATGCCTGCCAAGGATTGAAAGGGAATAAGAAAATTCCAGGAGCCCTTGATTTTCAAAAAATGTCAACTTAAGTCACAAATAGGTTTCTATATCAAACTAGAAAGCAAGGTGCAAATTCACCTCATCTGTGGGCTCCCTTGTAGAATTTTTATTTTATCACTTGTCATATTGAGATAACTTTGAATTTAATTGAGTCTATTGGGTCATCCACAAGGCTAAGACTCTTGAGGGCTGAGTTGGTGCTGATATTCCTGATGAATCTACTCTGGAATGTAAGACTCTTGATTTGTGCCATTCATCAATTTTATTGGGGTAAGTATACCCATCATTACTGATTTCAAGTTTCCAGGGTTTTTACAATTGCCTCACATAATTTCTGAATATCTAAATAATGGCTCCAGTGCATGGCTAGCTGAGCAGAGTCCTTGTACTCTCACCATATAACACATGCCTCAGCAAATCTTTATGCAGTAAACATTTGCAGAGTTCTAGGTGGGAGAGTTTTCAAACAATCTTCATGTGAATATTGGCTTGTCCAATTCCTACATTCTTTTACCTCGGGGCAGGCCACTTTTTATGGAAGCAATTTTACTTTCTCCAAAATCATTCCCTTTTATAGCCTGAGAGAGATAAAGAGATAGAGGTTTAGGGAGATATTGACCCTGGTTCTTTATCACAAAGTCCATGAATATTTCTAAATATAGCAGATTTCAAAGTCAGCTTTGATGGCTAATGCAGGCTGGCCTTACATCATTAAAGGGGCAGTAGTTAATCATAGAAATGGATCGTCTCAAGATTCTCCTTAACTAAAGCTTTTATAACAGAGTGCAAATGAAAAAGAAGATCGTCTTTGTGTTGTTGAGAAAGGCAACGTGTATTTTGAGTGACTTAAGTATGGCAGGCTTTGTTTAATTTTACATCTGCTGCTACCTATTCTGCAAACTAAAATAGAAGATTAAGTTGAACAAGTTAGGCAATGGCAGTGGAGTGCAGAACCCTGTCTGACTGATTTTCTAAGCCTTTGTTTTTATGGCCCCAAGGTCAAAAGCAGAGCAGTGTGTGGTGGCTTTTGGGTGGGGGTCTACAAGGCCTCCTCTGCCCTCTGCTTGCTATCTAGGGGCTCAGTGTCCTTCTCAAGTACAACTCAGCTCTCTGGGCTTCTCAGTGGATCAGGGTGCAGAGTTCAAAGAGTCAAAGAGAAGGTTCAGGTAATCTTTCTGAGAAAGGTCGTTGCATAACTACTAGAAATATTCCCAGACTTGGAAATTGGGAAGAGACGCCAAGTGCTGTTTTAGGAAACTCACAGAAAGAATTTGGAGGATGGGGCAGTGCTTTGATGAATGAAATGTTGTTTAGAGGATTGTTTTTTAGAAAGTTTCTTGGATGTAGATGAATGTAATAATTGCCCTCACTGCTGCTAACTTTGGAGTCTTCAGGAAATATGTTCTTTATTTATTTTTCAAGGCTTTGGAACAAGACGGGTATTTACATGAAGATGCATTGCCTTCACTGAGACTCAGCCCAGGGCAACTCCACTTTGTTCTGTTATCAAGAAACAGGAGGATTGTGAGTGATTAGTTCATGGAAGAAGCAGAGAGAACTTCCACTTCCTGGAAAAGGGAGATATGGGGTGTTTAATGTGAGCTAATTCTACGACTTCATACTTTTAAAAAAACATATACATTGTTATAGACTGTTCTTAGTCATTTCATTCTAAATACAAAGGAAGGATTTTCATGAGACTTCAAAAGCATCATACTTTGGCAATTGTACAAGAGTTAAATATTTGACATATAATTGAAAAGTAAAATATACACGATTTCTTTCCTACCCAAACATCAGTAATATTTTCCAGTTGAAGAAGTTGTTCACCATTTGTTTGTTCCGCCAATGGTATTTTTCATTTAATCTTTTTTAGTGCCTGTTAGTTCTTAAGTATATTAGATTATTTATTGACTAGAAATTATGGCAGTCATGTTAAAAAAATATAATACAGTCAAGTTTCCCCAAAGATTAAAATTTCTAGCCTTGAATATATAAAAATGAGGATTCTTTGAAGTCAGTTCTTTTTGAAGTCAGGAGGAATACTAAGTACTCATGTACAATAATTTTGCTGGAAATTGGTTAAAAAATATTTTAAGTATTTCCAGATCATTTCATTTCAGTTTATGAGCATGTAAAATGTAAATAGAGTTTTGGGGACAAAGAGTTTATGATCTGTCAAACAGCAGGAATCGGCATGTACATTTTGGCTTTTACTGCACACGTGCGTCTTAGAGGCCCCCGGGGCTCAATCTACAGGCCTTGCACATTAAGACCAACTAACGCTCTCCTGTTTGATTTTTTTCTACCTTCTCACTCCTATTGGCTTTGAGGTCGTGTCATCCATAGGCCACGTATTACAGTTACTGCATACAAAGTAATGACCCCAGGGATGTCCTGCTTGCCTCTGGATTCTGTGGATCTGTCCTTTTGTGTGGCCATGGAGATTTATCCTGTTCACAGAGGTCATTCTCGCTGTGTTAAATCTGGTCATCATTTCGCAGCCCTATCCCCTAACATGGAGCCCCGTATGTGGTCTTTGTGCAGGGCCATGTCACTGCAAGCATTCAGCGGCAGCACCAAGTGAGGGATATGCCGGTGGATTTGATTACAAAAGTGTTAGTATGTCAGAAAGAAATCATGAGACATTTGGAAACCTAATAATAAAACTGAAAATGCAAAGCTTTGAGCAGCAAAGAAAACCAAAGTAGGGGTTTATTTTCAGAATTTTCTCTTAAGTTTTCAGAATTTTATTCTTGGGACATCTGTAGTCTCTGATGAGAGAAGATAAGATAAAAACTTTAGGTGTGTGGATGTATGAATTTCTAACGAATACAGCAAGTCTGGTGTTAGACCACAAAACCAGTATCTTTCAAACAAAGAGCCCCTTTATTATTATTAGTTTGAAGTAAAATATGCATAGTTTTGTCTCGGATAAGGTTATTCTCTTTCTGTGGTGTCCTTTTTGTCTCGGGGTATCTGGGTCCCCGTTCTGAGAGTTGCAACATCCGCTTATATTTACAAGGCTTCTGAGTCAAGCCTGTGTCCTTGTTTTTCTTTTAATATTTATTAAAACTATATAGAGTGTTTACTATATGCCAACACCACACGAGACGTGTTGGTCACCATGTCATCCATGATGTAAAGGCAAGTTAATGCACCTCCATTGTGTCCATGATACACTGGTGGAGAAACAACAGGCTATCAATAAATAATTCCCATTAATAAGTGGGAGATGAAGTGTTTTATCGTAGACGAAGAGTTCGTAGACAAAACCCTGCTGGTAGAGATGAAACTGTGACCTCTGCTGCTACTTCTAAACCATCCCGCAGCTGACTCTAAGTCACAGTAAGGGAAGGTTGGAATGAGTTAAAATCTATCCTGTCTGCTACGAATCAAAAGGGAACTTGCAGAACTGGAGCAAGTGGCAGAGAGAGCGAGAGACGGAAGGAAATAAAGTTGGAAAGATAAGGAGGGATACTGAGAATTTAGATTTTATTTTAAGTGTGATGGGAAGCCATTGGAGGGTAGGAAGCTACATTTTCTGATTTAAATTGAAAAAAGGATAATTCTACTTCTCTCTGAAGAACAGACTCCTGGGAACAGGAGTGGAGGCGAAGGGACCGGCAGGTAGGCTATTGTAACGCTCTAGGGTTCATACCATGGGGGACTGAGATTGGATGGCTGCATGGAAGGTAAGACTTGGTTAGATTCAGAATGCATCTTGAAGACAAAGCCAACAATGTATCTTTCTTTACTCATTCTCTGCAGGATTTGGATATAACGAAATAAAATCAAGCAATAATACAAATATCTGGAGGTCTTATCTATACTGAGAGGTTTAGGAGTAGGGTCTGACCAGGGTCCCCAAGAAAGAGAGGAGGACAGTCCAGGGATTAAGAATGGGCATTATTTTAAAGGAGCAGAATGGAGACTGACCAGAAGTCAGCCAAGCTCACACAGTTTCCAGGAACTTTTATTAGTGTAGTTGGAATGTGGGAGGGGGGTCACGGGAGGCGAAGGAAGTTATCTTTCCTGCAGAATGAATGATGCTGTGTTTGAGACTCATTTTAGAATTACTGCCTTTTACAAAAGGTGTTAATCTTGTAGGAAGGCCTCATCTCTACCCAGGTCCTACCCAGGACCAAGGTAGGAGATTCTGATGCTTCCCAGGAACACTGGCCTTGAAGCATTTCAGGAGGGAGAGGATAGGTTGTTGTGACCATGACATTTGGTCTCTGATCTACTTTCTGTCACTGGCTGTCCTCCCAGGATGGTGGTACTCTTGTCACGGTCATAAGGATTTACAGGAGCATGAGAAGAGGGTGGCTGGATCATGCAGTTTGGTTTCTTTCTCTACCTGACTCCCAAATAGCCATACTTTTGTCAGGGTCTGGAGGATTTCTCCCCTACATACACCAGTCCACAAAGTACATCTTCCAATTTGAGATTTCTGGAGACCCCAGGAGGGTCCACAAATGCTCACAAATAAACCAGTTCTCACCAAGCATTTCCACTGCTCTTTCCTTTTGTCCACTGCTCTTGTCTCTTCCATTTCCTTTCATAGATGTTGATACTGTTACCAAAATTTTGGCACTTGTCCCCAAGGCTGCATCAGAAAAATGAGAACAAGTGGTTTGAAGAAAAGGAAAGAGAAATTTATTAATTTGCTGGCAAGTTATCAGTCTCTCATTTTAAAGTATCAACATTCTGCTTCTGGGCAGAAATACAGAGCTTTCAAAGGGGATGGTTCTGACTAATCCCATTTTTGGCTAAGTCAGTCTTGTGACACCTGATTAATCTGATCTTTAGTGAAGACAATCTGGGTGACCTTGGCCTGGACAATTCCCTTGGGCCATTTCCTGTGACAGGAAGAAAAAAGACACTACTCTGCTCCTCCGACCACCTGTGTGAGGCAGAGATGTAACTTTTAATTCCTAAAAAGAGTGGGAGAAGTCTCAGAGAGACAGAAAACATTTTTATACTCTTCGGTGCCATTTTCCTTGTTACAATACCAATATGTTAAACTTCATTTTATAGTTCCCTTCCAAAAGTGAAAAATGCTATCTCCCCTGTTAAGCAAAAAGGAGGGGACTAATCAGACCTCATAAAACTGAGATGCCAACTGGCTCTCAGAAAATGGGCGGCCCCTGTGGCTCAAGGAGTAGGGCGCCAGTCCCATATGCCGGAGGTGGCCGGTTCAAACCCAGCCCCGGCCAAAAAAAAACCACAAAAAAAAAAAAAAAAAAGAAAAAAAGAAAATAAGGCTGAGGAGAACTCAGCTGGTACGGTTTTTAAGTTGCAGTAATTTGTCATGGATACCTTTTCTGGGTCTCAGTTCCTAGTTCTTTTTCTTCTACCTCTCTTAGCGTGTCAGCTTTAAAACAAAACAAAAACCAAAGCAAACAATAACTATAGTAAAGCTGTTCAAGATAAACTCTCATTTGCTCTCCTTCAAATCTATATTTCTTCAATATGTCTGTTAGAAAAAGTCTAATTAGGTGCTTCCATTTGTTTGAAAATATTTGAGATGCATGTCTCTAAAGGCAGAGTAAACAGTTCACTAACATTCATCATAGCACTTCGTTGCTACCCTGTTATTTCGCTGCTCCTTTTGTGGATATTGCAAAAGCAGCTCATTCGGCAGCCACAGTGCTCTCTCCTGGACCCCGTACCTTGTAAGGGGTCAGCAGCCACTGTGGGGCCTTTGTGAGCTGCTGTTGCACCATGCAGAGGGTCACCTGTGAGTCACCTTGGTCTCCTACTACAGCCTGGGATCAGCCTCCTGGAGATAGCTATTCTTTGCTTTTTTCTCTTAAATAGAACAGTTCTGCAGTAGACATTTGTTTCTAAAAGCTCAGTTTGTCTGTAAGACCCAATACAAACAGACCTTTCTATCACACCATATGATATCTTTTTATTGCAAGAACTTGTCCTTTGCTTTGCCACTTGTGTTTTGAATAAAAATTTATGTTTTGAAAATGTACAGAGAAACCAATGCATTCTGGAGTCATTCCAGTTAAGGATGAAGATAGGAAATAGAAGAGTTAAAAAATGTATTTTTCTATTAACTAGAAGTGTTTAATTTCAATGAAGCTTACCTCATAGACTCTTTATCCTTTCCGTGTTTGTTTTTAAACTCTTGTGAATTAGAATCCTTGGAGGTGTTATGAAGAGTATCTTTTCCTCTCATATACCCTCTTGGAAAAGGTAGTTTTCTTAAGTCAAATGACTATCTGAGATTTTAGAAAACTGAACAGAAGTAAGTGCGTGGATAGAGAGGTCATCTCATCAATCAATCAATCAAATATGTGTGGAGTACGTAGCATGTATGATGTAGATAAACTCCTTTCTATCCATAGGAAGAGAAATAGGTTTTAAAATAAAGAAAAATGATGTGAGGAATGATCTGTTCTGAGACCCCCGTCGGTATCCCTGGACCACTTGCTTCTGACGTGCCTGAGCAGTCTTGGTCCAGTATGCACCTCAGGCATCATCACCTAAGATAATTCACCATCAGGTACCGAGAACTAGGATAACACAGAAAAATGGATACAGATACACAACATATTAACTATACGAATTTACTAAGACTAATTTGCATTTGTGGTTTGTGTATGTCACTAAATAAATCAGATTACTTATGTCTTGAGTTTTACTTGCAGAATCCTTTCCTTCATTGGAATACATGCTGAAAGTCTTACTTTTACGTTAGGCACAGTTCTGGGCAAAGGCTGGGGCAACACCAGTGAGCAAGCCTAGCAGAACTTCGGCCTCATGAAGCTTAGTGTTTAACTGATCAACTTTAAACATAAATTAAGATTTATATGGTCTTCTGCGTTTGGTCTGAGTCTTTCAAATCTTTGCAATCTGCACCGAAACATTCAAAATGTGGTCGTCTAAAGAGATGAGGGCTTGTGAAAAAACATCATTGAAGCATTAACTTTACCTCTTAATTCTGTTTTTCCAAAGACTCTCAGAATAAAAGTTATATTCATAGCCATCTGAATTTAAAAGGTTTCTGAGAAGTATAATTCTTTTTAAATTATAAAACTCTAAATGATATTTCATACGAGATTCTATTTCTTAGGACGATTTGAAAAAAGATGGGATAAGCAAAAGTCAGTTTCCATGTACATATGCGGTAAAATATGGGGTGTTTATAGACTAAAAGTTATACAATGGAATAGATGTTCAAGATGATAGGCTGTCTTCTCAATTCCGTTTGGAAGCATTACAGTTGAAGTGTATAAATCTAATCTTATTATGACCTAGAAAATTCTGACTTCAAGATTTACAGTGCAAGTTAAATAGATTTTCTGTTCTAGCTCTATTCTTGAAGACACTTTCAATTCTATTCCAAAACTCCTTATTGACAGGGGAACATTCTGTGTTCTGACTAAAAGTGCTATAACTTGGCCTGGGGAGGGCTCTGCCATCTGAACAGGTGGGGTAGGAACCTCCCAAACTGAAAATATGTTTACATAATATGTGTAAACTTGTCCACCCATTTTTAAACACTTCAAAAATATCAACACATTTCTTTGTCTTTAATCGAATCAAACATTGCGAGGTTTCTAGCTCAGTCCTTATTTATGGATCAGTTTAACATGGACTCAAATCACATATGTTTATTTTCATTGACTTTCTTTTACAGCATTTAAATGATTAAGTGTTTAGCATTTAAGGAGGAATCACAATAGTTGCTAAGGTCACATTTAAAAGAAAATAGGTGGTTTTCCTTGGCAATAAGACTTCAAGGTTTCTATGCCTTTTACAGAAAAAAAAATCAATAAGCTTCTGAGGGTGAGATATTGGGAATAGCATTAATGGAAATTCAATAATGCAAAATGATTGCACAGACCAGTGGCATAAGATTGGAAACGAAAACCCCTTCATGTAATTGGTTATCTTTCATTTTATTATTTCTCTCTCTCCAAGAGTTCATGGTTCTTTCCAAATCTGAAATAGTTAATTTCCCCTGAGGCCCTTGAATGTAATGAGTTGTTAACTTAGTAACTGCTAATTATAAACTGCTCAGCCTTACTATTTTTTTATTGAATCATTGCTGCTTTCAGGCCATTTGAAATATTTTTCATTCCTATCCATAAGTGATTTTATTTCTAATAAAAATAACCAGTAGCACAGAGTGGCTTAGAAAGGCTCATTGACCTTGAGACTTTCTGTCATCTGTTATCCAGTCTTTCCACTTTGCAAAAAGCGGGCACGTATCTTTTGGCGTGATTGTATGAGATAAGCTGCTGCTCTTTGGTGTACTACCTAAGTGGTTGGTGATAAATTTAATTTTATAGAGTTCTTGCCATATGCCAGATGCTATGCTGAGCATCTTCCATAAGTTGCTTCCTAGCCTCACAAATGCAATGAGGTCAAAATTCTTTTTTTTTTTTTTTTTTGACAGTCTCAAGCTGTCACCCTGGGTAGAGTGCCATGGAGTCATGGTCATAGCTCACAGCAACCTCCAACTCTTGGGCTCAAGCAATCCTCCTGCTTCAGTTTTTCTATTTTTAGTAGAGATGGGCTCTTGCTTTTTGCTCAGGCTTCTCTTGAACTCATGAGCTCAAGATATCCACCTGCCTCAGCCTCCCAGCATGCTAGGATTATAGGTGTGGGCCACGGCACCCAGCCTTATTTTTTTTATTTTTTTGAGAAGTCTCACTACATCTCCCTCAGTATAGTGCTATAGCATCATAGCTCACAGCAACCTCAAACTCTTGGGCTTAAGTGATGCAACCTCAAACTCTTGGGCTTAAGTGATTCTCTTGCCTCAGCCTCCCGAGTAGCTGGGACTATAGGTGCCTGCTATTTTTTGGTTGCAGTTGTTCTTGTTGTTTAGCAGGCCGGGGCTGGGCTCAAACCTGCCAGCCTCAGTGTATGTGGCTGGCACCCTACTCACTGACCTTCGGGCACCAAGCTAGGCCTCAATATTCTTATAGTGCCCATTTTAACAATGTGCTAAGTGAGGCTTAGAAAGGTTAAATAATTAATTCAGGGGCACATGCTTATTAATAATAGGACCTGGATTTGAACAAAGTGTGTATGATTACACAACAGGTGCACTATGGCTAAGGCACATGGCCTCGCACCTATAATTACTTAGTTAAAAGAATCCAAGTGAATTCTAAGTTCATTTTACCCCCAAAGTTGTTATTGTTTGACTGGTCCAACCTTCACTAACAATTAACTTTCTACCAGCTCCTGTCATTAAAAAAAGTACAGTCTACATTTGGTCTGTAGTTTTACCTGCAGGGAGTTTAGAGTATGTCATAGAATATGATACTATTAGATTTATATCATAATCGTGAAGGCAATTCACCAATATATTCCAGGGCAGTGATCTTTTTCCTGGCCTCTTCTGTGTCTTCTGGGACCTGTCTTCACAGTATGTAGATCTCTTTTGGTTCTAATAATTATCTCAGCTCTTCTTGCAACAATCCTTGGCTTCCATCTTTTGCTAGACCATGCGCCACTCCAACAGAGCAGAGTAGCCGTCTTTGTGGAAAAGCACACCCAATGCTGACCTAGTTAGGGACCCAGGGCCTTACCTGTCGTCTTGTTCCTGTGGACTGTACTTACGGAAATCAGGATTTGAATAGCAATCTGCTTAAAATATGTATGTACACTTTTGCATCTGAGTGAAGATGTTCAGAAAGTGCAGGGATAGTTGACAGTGACAGGAATTCATAGCAGAAATAAATGGAGATGGAGATCAATATTGGTGTGGTTAGGCTTCTAATTTGCTCAGGGAAAGAGCATTGAAGTGGGGAATACATCCACTGGGGAAGATTGCAGAATATCCTTTGGATTTTTTTTTTTTTTTTTTTTAGTAAAATTACATTTGCATGCTTTTCACTTCATTCCTACCTTGCCACTCACGCATAAGTTCTCATATCGTGAAGACTGTCTGCTCCCAACCGGGGTGGAGTATTTTCTCCAGCACGGTATCATGTCATCAATGAAAAATGTTGCTGGCAGAAAAGTTTGGGAAATGAATGAAGCAAACACTAACCCATTATTGAGAATCACTCTGCAAACAATCAAGCTTGAGATCCAGAGTTTCTAAATTGAATGTTAAAGGCATCTACTAGAGAGACAATATTGTAGCTAAAAATACAGCTCTTATGTTGACTTGGGCAAGCCTCCAATTCCGTAAGCCTGTTTCCTTATGTAGGAAAGGGGTAATTACGATAATATCAATTTCATAGGGATGTTGTGAGGTTTAAATACGTTTCCTATAAAGAGTATTAAGTGTGACATTTGACACACAGTAAATAGTCAGTGAATATTGATCACTACTAGAGGAAACAATAATTGGACCACAAAAGAAATATAGAGCCTTCTTTTTAATGAAACTTCATCTTAAGTGATTTATCTCATGAAGTATGCAATGATAGAGAATTTAAACTTATAAACCGTTTCACCTTAACGTATAATTTACATTTAACGTACTTGAGCTTCCTCTTCCTCTCTGGCACTCTGCTGACCTGACTGCAGATTGGGATGAGAAAGGTGGGGAGGAGCTGAGAGCTCAGAACGTTGGATAGGACGGCCGACACATGCGGAGACTCTGCCAAGCACAGGGGAATGTTTTTGATTTATTTTCTTTATTAAATCATAACTGTGTACATTAGTACATTTAGGGGGCACAAGGTGCTGATTTGATATACAACGTGGAATGCTTACATCTAACTGATGAACATAACCACCTCCTTGCTTATTTATTTGTTGTGGTGAAACATTTATACTCTATTCTTAATAGTTTTGAAATGTGTCATTGCATTATGCACATTAGGTGAGGTGCCCCGAATACCCTCCCTCCTCCTGATCTTCCCCTTCCCTCTCCCTCCTCTTTCCTCCTTCTTTCTGGACTATAGTTATGTTTTACCATTCCTATGAACATGGAGGTGATTATATACTGATTTCACAGTAGTATTGAGTACATTGGATATTTTTTTCCCCATTCTTTAGACCCTTTACTAAGAAGAATATGTTCCAGCTCATCCAGGTAAACATAAAAGATGTGAAGTTTCCATCTTTTTTATGGCTGCATAGTATTCCATGATATACATATACCACAATTTGTTAATCCATTCGTGGGTCTATGGGCGTTTGGGCTGCTTCCATGACTTGGGAATTATGAACTCGGCTGCAATAAACATTCTGGTGCAAATCTCTTTGTCGTAAAATGATTTTTGATCATCTGGGTATATACCTAATAGAGGAATTGCAGGATCAAACGGTAGGTCCACTTTTAGTTCCTTGAGTATTCTTCAAACTTCTTTCCAAAAAGATCATATTAGCTTGCATTCCCACCAGAAATGTAGAAGTGTTCCCTATTTTTTGCATCCACGCTAGTGGAATGTTCCAAAAAACAGCAATCAGAGCCCTTTCTGAAAGTGATGGAGCAGGTTCTGGAGTGAAGGCTGTGGAAGCAGGGAGGGAAAGTGTCTTTCGGAAGAGCTCCTTTAGAATGCTAGATAAATTGGCAGCCCTGATGCCCTGTCTCATCCATTTTTCCTTAAATTCTATTTCCAAATACATCAATATATAACAACATTAACTCCCAAATTTAATCCAATTTCATTGTTCAATTACACTAAAAGAACACATTTGTGATATCAGAGAGAAATAAGATGTGCATTTGCCTATAGGATTATTTCCGTGATGCTGTGTGTTAGTTTCAGTTTAATGTTTTCATCCACTTTGTTTATTTATTTATTTATTTTTAATATTAAATCATAGCTGTGTACATTAATGTGATCATGGAGCACCATACACTGGTTTTATAAACAGTTTGACACATTTTCATCACGCTGGTTAACATAGCTTTCCTGGCACTTTCTTAGCTATTGTGTTAAGACATTTATATTCTACGTTTACTGAGTTTCACATGTACCCTTGTAAGATGCACTGCAGGTATAATCCCACCAATCACCCTCCCTCTGCTCATTCTCCCCCCTCCTTCCTTTCCCTCTCCCCCTTCCCCCTATTCTTAGGTTATAACTGGGTTATAGCTTTCATATGAAAGCCATAAATTAGTTTCATAGTAGGGCCGAGTACATTGGATACTTTTTCTTCTATTCTTGAGATACTTTACTAAGAAGAATATGTTCCAGCTCCATCCATGTGAACATGAAAGAGGTAAAGTCTCCATCTTTCTTTAAGGCTGCATAATATTCCATGGTGTACATGCACCATAATTTATTAATCCATTTGTAGATCGATGGGCACTTGGGCTTTTTCCATGACTTAGCAATTATGAATTGGGCTGCAATAAACATTCTGGTACAAATATCTTTGTTATAATGTGATTTTTAGTCTTCTGGGTATATACCTAGTAGAGGAATTATAGGATTGAATGGCAGATCTATTTTTAGATCTCTAAGTGTTCTCCAAACATCTTTCCAAAAGGAATGTATTAATTTGCATTCCCACCAGAAGTGTAGAAGTGTTCCCTTTTCTCCACATCCATGCCAACATCTCTGGTCTTGGGACTTTGTGATTTGGGCTAATCTCACTGGAGTTAGATGATATCTCAAAGTAGTTTTGATTTGCATTTCTTTGATGATTAAAGATGATAAGCATTTTTTCATATGTCTGTAGGCTGTGCACCTGTCTTCTTTGGAGAAGTTTCTCTTCGAGTCCCTTGCCCAGCCTGTGATGGGATCACTTGTTCTTTTCTTGCTTATACGTTTGAGTTCTCTGTGGATTCTGGTTATTAAACCTTTGTCAGAGACATAACCTGCAAATATCTTCTCCCTTTCTGAGGGCTATTTGCTTGCTTTACTTACTGTGTTCTTGGCTATGCAGAAGCTTTTTACTTTGATCAGGTCCCAGTAGTGTATTTTTGAAGCTGCTTCAATTGCCTGGGGGGTCCTCCTCATGAAATTCTTGCCCAGAGCGATTTCTTCAAGGGTTTTCCCTGTATTCTCTTCTAGTATTTTTATAGTTTCATGCTTAAGTTTAAATCTATAATCCAGTGAGAGTCTATCTTAGTTAATGGTGAAAGGTGTGGGTCCAGTTTCAGTCTTCTACAGGTTGCCAGCCAGTTCACCCAGCACCATGTGTTAAATAGGGAATCTTTTTCCCACCTAATGGTTTTAATTGGCTTGTCAAAGATCAAATAACGGTAAGTAGCTGGACTCATCTCTTGGTTCTCTATTCTGTTCCAGACATCTACTTCTCTGTTTTTGTGCCAGTACCATGCTGAAAGATCTCTATAAAGAGAACTATGAAACTCTAAGAAAAGAAATAGCTGAAAATGTTAACAAATGGAAAAACATACCTGCTCATGGCTGGGAAGAATGATCATTGTTAAAATGTCCATACTACCCAAAGCAATATACAATTTTAGTGCAATCCCTATTAAAGCTCCACTGTCATACTTTAAAGATCTTAAAAATAATACTTCGTTTTATATGGAATCAGAAAAAACCTCGAATAGCCAAGACATTACTCAGAAATAAAGACAAAGCAGGTGGAATCACGCTACCAGACCTGAGACTATACTATAAATCGATAGTTTCCATCCATTTTGATCACACAGATGTCACTTTAGAAATCTGAGCACACATGTCTGATAACTCAGAGTTATATTTTCAGTGAGTACAAATATCACCCTTTAAAATGTATTTATTTCGGCACCATTTGTAGTAGCCCCAAACTGAAAAATAAACAAATGTCCATCAACATTATCAGAAGAATTCTAAATGGAAACCCAGACATCAGTGGAAACGAAGTAGCTGTGGTTACCTTCAGCAGCATGAACGAAGGTCATGTACTGTTGAGCAAGAGGAGCTGAAAACACCATGTGATTGCAAGGCCCAGTCCTTACCAGAGTTATTAAGGCTGAACTATTGCATTTGGGAAAGCTTGCATGAAAGGAAAAATGTAAATAAAGAAAAGAATTACTATGACTGTCAGAATGACGATTACCTTTGGACGGCAGAATGCATGAAGACTTTTGGGGTTCTGGTAACATTTATTTTTTAACCTGTTTCGTTGTTAAGCTGAACATTTTTGTTTTGTCCACTTTTCTCTATGTGTGTTATGGTTCATATAAAACACATCATCAGCATAATATCGTCCTAAAATTCACAACATAAACTCTTATTATTGGTTACATGTTAGGCTAACTATAGTAAAATATATTCCATTGTCACTTTGTTCTTTATTGTGTTAAAGAGCTCAAGATTTTTGAAAGCAATTATTCAGCGATATTTAAAGCCATTATAACTTACTGGTTCTTCTATCAGCCTGTTTTATATCCATATGTGTGTGAGAATAATGTCATTGCCTTTCTTTGAAATATATGATATTAAGGGATGTTTCTACCATTCAACTATATCAGTCAAAAACTTTTCTAAAAATTGGATTTATGTCCTATTTTTTCTTTTAAAAAGGTTTGTAATTCAAATCAATATATTAACAGGGTTTTCATGATAATATATATAGAGAGTTAATTCCAAATTTATAAGAAGGATGAAATATATTCACTGTTAAATAAGTTTTTGTAACTCTACTATAAGTTATGAGAACTTATAACGTTATGACACTTAAATACAGAGAAAAACATATAGAAAAATAAGAGAAAAATTAAACACAAGAGACAAATCTACACATAAATGCCTATTTGATAAACACCAGGGATAGGATTACAAATCCCTAGAGAAAGGATAATCTATTCAATAAATACTGCTGAATTATCTGTTATCTTTCAAAAAAATGCAATTGAATCCCTTTCACATTATAACCAAAAACCGAAATAAAGGATTAATGTTAAAGATAAAATTACATAACTTTAAGAAAAACAGAGAATATTTTTATAAGCTTACAGTATGGAAAATTTCTTAAACTTATCAAAAGCACAAGATGTTAAATTAGCTTGTATCAAATTACAAAGCTGTTTCTCAAAATTTGCTTGATGAACTCTTAAGCAGTTATTATAATGAGGCTGTGGTACTTACGGATTCATTTACCTTTTGTATGTCAGAAAATCTTTACATCTCAGCTTAATTTTTAGAATCTTAAGGATGTTGCTTCATATGTTCCCGCTTCCATTATTTCAAATGAGAAGTCTGCTGTAACCATTATCTTTGTTCCTTTACATGTAATAAGAAGTTTTTAGTTCTGGCTTCACGTAAGGTACTTTTTAATCCTGTTTTCTTTTTTATTTCTTTTTACATATGCACGTGTTTATTAGGTTTCCATTTTTTTGCCTTCACAAAATTAAAAAGGCTTAAAATTTAATAACAATAACAATGTTTAAGATACGGATTAGAAACAAAAACCTCATAAAGAATGAATGAACATAAATTCAGAAAAGGAATCAGACAATTACTACTTCGAAATATTAAGCAATAAAAATAATAATAATAATGCAAAGAAAGTAACATTCACAATTTCAAATAGGAGTATGTCTGTTATAGAATGCTTTGACTCTGAGATTCAGTATGGAGTCATCAGTTAACTTCTTATTTTTTTTAAGTCTCAAAAAAAAAACAACAACTAATATTTATAAATAAAAGTAAAAGATAATTTCAAAAAACAGATCATGCCAAATCTTTTTTTTAAAATTAAATAATAGCTGTGTACAATAATGCAATCATGAGGTACAATGTGCTGGTTTTATATACAGTTTGAAATATTTTCCTCGAACTGGTTAACATAGCCTTCCTGGCATTTTCTTAGTTAATGGGTTCAGACATTTATATTCTACATTTAGTAAGTCTCACCTGTACCCTTCTAAGATGCACTGTAGGTGTGGACCCACCAATTATCCTCCCTCCACCCATGCTCCCCTCTTCCCTCCCCTCCCTTGCCGCTTTCCCCATATTCTTGTGTTGAGATAGTGTTATAGCTTTCATATGAAAGCTATAAATTAGTTTCATATTAGGGCTGAGTACCTTGGACACTTTTTCTTCCATTCTTGAGATACTTTACTAAGAAGAATATGTTCCAGCTCCATCCATGTAAACATGAAAGAGGTAAAGTCTCCATCTTTCTTTAAGGCTGCATAATATTCCATGGTGTACATATACCACAATTTATTAATCCATTCGTGGGTCGATGGGCACTTGGGCTTCTTCCATCACTTAGCAATTATGAATTGGGCTGCAATAAACATTCAGATACAAATATGTTTGTTTTAATGTGATTTTTGGTCTTTTGGGTATATACCTAGTAGAAGAATTATAGGATTGAATGGCAGGTCTATATTTAGATCTCCAAGTGTTCTCCAAACACCTTTCCAAAAGGAATGTATTAATTTGCATTCCCACCAGCAGTGTAGAAGTGATCCCTTTTCTCCACATCCACGCCAACATCTCTGGTTTGGGGATTTTGTGATGTGGGCTAATCTTACTATAGTTAGATGATATCTCAAAGAAGTTTTAATTTGCATTTCTCTGATGATTAAGGATGAGGAGCATTTTTTCATGTGTCTGTAGGCCATGCTCCTGTCTTCTTCAAAGAAGTTTCTCTTCAAGTCCCTTGTCCAGCCTGAGATAGAATCACTTGTTTTTTCTTGCTAATACATTTGATTTTTCTGTGGATTCTGGTTATTAAAACTTTGTCAGAGCCCTATCCTGCAAATATCTTCTCCCATTCTGAGGGCTGTCTGCTTGCTTTACTTACTGTGTTCTTGGCTGTGCAGAAGCTTTTTAGTTTGATCAGGTCCCAAAGTGTACTTTTGATGTTGCTTCAATTGCCTGAGGGGTCCTCCTCATAAAATATTCACCCAGGCTGATTCCTTCAAGAGCTTTCCCTGCAATTTCTTCTAGTATTTTTATTTACTTTTTTAATTTTTTTAATTACTTATTTATTTATTTATTTTTTGTAGAGACAGAGTCTCACTTTATGGCCCTCGGTAGAGTGCCATGGCATCACACAGCTCACAGCAACCTCCAACTCCTGGGCTTAAGCGATTCTCTTGCCTCAGCCTCCCGAGTAGCTGGGACTACAGGCGCCTGCCACAACGTCCAGCCATTTTTTGGTTGCAGTTCAGCCGGGCCGGGTTTGAACCCACTGCCCTCGGTATATGGGGCCGGTGCCTTACGACTGAGCCACAGGCGCCGCCCTTTTTAAATTTTTTTTTAATTGTTAAATCATAGCTGTGTACATTAATGCAATCATGGGGCACTATATACTAGTTTTATAGACTGTTTGACACATTTTCATCACACCGGTTAACATAGCCTTCTTGGCATTTTCTAAGTTATTGTGTTAAGACATTTATATTCTACATTTACTAAGTTTCACATGTACCCTCGTAAGATGCACCACTGAAAAAACACTTAAGCACTGTATTCCATTCACAGTAGCCAAAGAAGATGAAATATTTGGGAGTTTATCTAACAAAGGACATGAAATATCTCTATAAAGAGAACTATGAAACTCTAAGAAAAGAGATAGCTGAAAATGTTAACAAACATTTTCACACCATGCTCATGGTGTAAAAACACACCATGCTCATGGCTGGGAAGAATCAACATCGTTAAAATGTCCATACTACCCAAAGCAATATACAATTTTAATGCAATCCCTATTAAAGCTCCACTGTCATACTTTAAAGATCTTGAAAAAATAATACTTCGTTTTATATGGAATCAGAAAAAACCTCGAATAGCCAAGACATTACTCAGAAATAAAAACAAAGCAGGAGGAATCATGCTACTGGACCTCAGAATATACTATAAATTGATAGTGGTCAAAACAACACGGGGTACTAGCACAAAAACAGAGAGGCAGATGTCTGGAACAGAATAGAGAACCAAGAGATGAACTCAGCTACTTACTGTTATTTGATCTTTGACAAGCCAATTAAAAACATTCAGTGGGAAAAAGATTCCCTTTTTAACAAATGGTTCTGAACTGGCTGGCAACCTGTAGAAGACTGAAACTGGACCCACACCTTTCACCATTAACTAAGATAGACTCTCCCTGGATTAAAGATTTAAACTTAAGACATGAAACTATAAAAATACTGGAAGAGAGTGCAGGGAAAACCCTTGAAGAAATTGGTCTGGGTGAGTATTTTATGAGGAGGAACCCCTGGGCAATTGAAGCAGCTTCAAAAATACACTACTGGGACCTGATCAAACTAAAAAGCTTCTGCACAGCCAAGAACACAGTAAGTAAAGTAAGCAAATGGCCCTCAGAATGGGAGAAGATAGTTGCAGTTTATGTCTCTGACAAAGGTTTAATAACCAGAATCCACAGAGAACTCAAATGTATAAGCAAAAAAAGAACAAGTGATCTCATCGCAGGCTGGGCAAGGGACTTGAAGAGAAACTTCTCTGAAGAAGACGGGTGCGCAGCCTACAGACATATGAAAAAATTCTCATCATTTTTAATCATCAGAGAAATGCAAATCAAAACTACTTTGAGATATCATCTAACTCCAGTAAGATTAGCCCATATCACAAAATCCCAAGACCAGAAATGTTGGCGTGGATGTGGAGAAAAGGGAACACTTCTCCACTGCTGGTGGGAATGCAAATTAATACATCCTTTTGGAAAGATGTTTGGAGAACACTTAGAGATCTAGAAATAGATCTGCCATTCAATCCTATAACTCCTCTACTAGGTATATACCCAGAAGCCCAAAAATCACATTATAACAAAGATATTTTTACCAGAATATTTATTGCAGCCCAATTCATAATTGCTAAGTCATGGAAAAAGCCCAAGTGCCCATCGATCCACAAATGGATTAATAAGTTGTGGTATTTGTAGACCATGGAATATTATGCAGCCTTAAAGAAAGATGGAGACTTTACCTCGTTCATGTTTACCTGGATGCAGCCGGAACATATTCTTCTTAGTAAATTATCTCAAGAATGGAAGAAAAAGTATCCAATGTACTTAGCCCTACTATGAAACTAATTTATGGCTTTCACATGAAAGCTGTAACCCAGTTATAACCTAAGAATACGGGGAAGGGGGAAATGGATGGGGGAGGTAGGCGGAGGGAGGGTGATCGGTGGGATTACACCTGTGGTGCATCTTACAAGGGTATATGTGAAACTTAGTAAATGTAGAATGTAAATGTCTTTACACAATAACTAAGAAAATGCCAGGAAAGCTATGTGAACCAGTGTGATGAAAATGTGTCAAACAGTCTATAAAACTAGTGTATGGTGCCCCATGATCGCATTAATGTACACAGCTATGATTTAATAAAAAAAAAAATTATCCTATTCTACAATGCATCTCTGAACGTATTCCTTTCATCCTTTTTGGAAACTTTATATCCTTTTACCAACAATTTTCCCATCCCTTCCTGCCCAGCGTCTGTTAAACACCCTTTGCTCCCTGCTTCTATTAGTTCAGCTTTTTTAGACCCTACATACAAGTGAGATCATGCAGGTTCATCCTCATTGTCCCAAATGACTGTAAGAAAAAGAACCCCAAGGGTTCTTTACAATTTGTTATAACTACTTATTTTAATTTGCATGCCATCCCTTTCTTTTTTAAGGCTGACAAGTATTCTTGTGTGTGTGTGTGTGTTTGTGTGTATTCCCCTTGGCCATCTGGTGACCAAAGTGATGTCCAGCAATGAGATGCATAGCCCTCTTTCTAAGATGAATTTACAAACTTCATTGTTTGACCATGTATACCCAGAAGTGGGCTTCCTGCATCATATTATTAATTTTAGTTTATTGAGGAAAGCATATACCATTTTTCACAATGGCTATACTAACTTCCCATCAACAACATACAACAGTTATTTTCTCCACATCTTCTCCAACAGTTGCTTTTTCAGTATTTCTTTCTTTTTTAAAATTTATTATTATTACTTTTTATTAAGTCATTTGTACATAGATCATGAATACATTTATACAATTATGGGATTCAATGTGTTGATTATTTATACAAATTGGAGTGCTTACATCCTACTAATTAACATAGCCTTCACCTTATTTACCCAATTACAGTGTTAAGACATTTGTGCTCTTTATGATAAAAGCCATCCTAATAGGTGTGAGGTAATAGCTCATTGTGATTTTAATTTGTAGTTGCCTAATTATTAGTGAGGCTGCACATTTTTTTTTTTTGGTTATATCATAGCTGTGTACATTTATGTGATCATGGGGCACCATAACCTGGTTTCATATTCCACGTTTACTAAGTTTCAGATATACCCTTGTAAGATGCACCGCAGGTGTAATCTCACCAATCTCCCTCCCTCTGCCCACCTCCCCTCTCCCTCTCCTCTCTTTCCCCTTCCCCCTATTCTTAGGTTGTAACTGGGTTGTAGCTTTCATATGAAAGCCATAAATTAGTTTCATGGTAGGGATGAGTACCTTGGGTACTTTTTCTTCCATTCTTGAGATACTTTACTGAAGGCTATGTTAACCAGCGTGATGAAAATCTGTCAAACGGTCTATGAAACTAGGGTATGGTGCCCCATGATCACATTAATGTACACAGCTATGATTTAATAAAAAAAAATAAAGAATATGTTCCAGCTCCGTCCATGTAAACATGAAAGAGATATAGTCCCCATCTTTCTTTAAGGCTGCATAATATTCCATGGTGTACATATACCACAATTTTAATACATTCGTGAATCGATGGGTACTTGGGCTTTTTCCATGACTTAGCAATTATGAATAGGGCTGCAATAAACATTCTGGTACAAATATCTTTGTTATGATGTGATTTTTGGTCTTCTGGGTATATGCCTAGTAGAGGAATTATAGGATTGAATGGCAGATCTATTTTTAGGTCTCTAAGTGTTCTCCAAACATCTTTCCAAAAGGAATGTATTAATTTGCATTCCCACCAGCAGTGTAGAAGTGTTCCCTTTTCTCCACATCCACGCCAACATCTCTGGTCTTAGGATTTTGTGATATAGGCTAATCTTACTGGAGTTAGATGATATCTCAACGAGGCTGAGCATTTTTTTAATGTACTTTTGGTCTTTTTTTTTTCTTTTAGAAATGAATGTTTAGGTACTCTGTCCATTTTAAAGTCCGGTAGTTTTCTTGCTTGAGTTGAGTTCCTTACATTTTGAATATTAACCCCTATGATCTGTGGGGTTGGTGATCTATGGCAGGTGAATATTATCTCCCATTCTGTGGGTTGTCTCTTCACTCTGTTGATTGTTTCCTTTGCTGTGCAGAAGCATTTTAGTTGAATGCCACCCCCATTTGCCTATTTTTGCATTTGCTGCCAGTGCCAGATCATTTCCAAAAAATGTTACCTAAATTAATCTCATATTTAAGTTAATGAGATTCTGCTACATGTTTCCCTTTTTGCCCTTTTGTACAATTCTACCGTAAACTTTAAAACAACAGTTCTCAAACTGTGGGTCGCAACCCCTTTGGGGGTCTCCTGCATATCAGATATTTACATTATGATTCATAACAGTAGCAAAATTACAGCTATGAAGTAGCAATGAAAATAATTTTATGGTTAGGAGTCACCACTACTTGAGGACCTGTATTAAAGGTCGCAGCATTAGGAAGGTTGAGAACCACTGCTTTAAAAGTTTGAAACTTCATCAGAAAACACGTTTGAATACCCCTTTGTGGCTTCCACGTTTTATTCTCTTCCATCCAGAGATAAATCTTTTTCTTGACCATAACTCTCTGCTTACTATTTTAAGATATTGTAATAAAGAGCCAAATAGTAAAAAATGTTAAGCTTTGTATATTATTCACTTTCTATAGCAACTATTCATGTCTGAACCTATAGTGTGAAAGTAGCTGTAAATGATATGTAAATGAATCAGTGCAGCTGTGTACCAATACAGTTTTATTTACAAAACCATGCAGTGTGTCTGAATTGAGCTGCAGTATGTATATGTATTATTTGTTCATCCTTAATATAAAACATTTTGAATTTTTTAAGAACTTTCTTTGCAAGAATAATTCCTCAAATTAAGGTCTCCTTAGTACAAGCTATACTTAATGTTTTGAAACTTCAGAATAATTATAAATTTCAGCCTGGTTTCCTTCTGCCCTATACCCAAATGAAGGCTTTGTCTCCTGATTTATTTAAGATCTGCTAAACTTGTACAATGGAGTCCTCAACAAACAGTGTCTCAGAGAACATCAAAGTTCATTACTCTTTCTTGTGAAAATCTGAGATGATGTTTGTGGAGGGCCAGCTCCACATATTTGGGTATCCATTCTAACTCTGGACTTGGTATCCTCTATGCGTGGCTTCCAGGGAGACTGTGGGTCACCTTCCCGGATGGGAATGAAGGCAGAGGAGGGGGTGGTGTAAACACCCCACATTCTAACCTCACCCCAGAGATGATGCACATCCCTACTGCCCACATTCCTTGGGAGATAGCTCAGGACTAAGCTGTCTGCCAGGGGATGTAGGCATTAGGAATGTGCGCCATCTCTGGGGCAAGGAAACGCTGGGGGAGGTAGCACATCAGCACTCTCAGCTACGTAACTGTATTACCATGGACAAGGAGAACATGCATTCTCCTGGACAATATCATCTCCAGTGTTGGGGGGTACAGTCCCTATTTCCTTTTGTTTTCTAATAAAGTTTACCACATTTTTAGAGGGTAAGATTATAAAACTGTGCTCTAATATTGAGGGGTATGATGGACACTTTGATGAAGGGGAGGGAATCAGAGTATACAAAGTATACAAAGTCCCAGAAGATGCATCAAGGTAGCCTTGCTACTGGATGAGGGAAACTCATAATCCCAGGGCGGAAACAACAAGTGTGCTCTTGGTTTATAGTTTGGCTGAGAAATATAAGAATAATTTTACTTCACCTAGGAACAATGGGATAGCAAACATTCAGAAGTGGCTTTAAAGTAGATATTAATATGAAATAAAGAAAACAAAGAGATATACTCCAAAATTAAATGCAAGAGTCAACCTTCCACTGGCTCCATCCAAAGCTCCTGGCATAAACATTTGATTCTTAGATTTGATTCTCTTCAATCCATTTATTGATTCACTAATGAAGGGGCCATGACTTGTTGTCAGTGCTGGTGGAAAAATAGGGAGTGTGAAGCGGAGGAGAGCACACCCACAGGCAAGCTCCGGCCACCAGCACCTGGCACCTGCTGCTCTCTGCATCTGAACACCGCAACCGCAGGAGAATGGCTGTCGCTTCATCGTTTCACAACACATCTCTCTGGCCAGCTCTGATCCAGAGCCACAGAGGGAAGCATATCCCTGTACATACAGTTTCAGCCCAACCCAATGGACAGTGTCCATACAGTCATTGACGGGAATATACATAGAGTTTTTTAATGAAAAAATAAATATTTTGATTTTTCTTTCTGTTTACTTTTTCTCCCTTCTTAGTAACCTAGAAGAAATTTTGTAAGCCACTTTTACAGGAATTCAGAATGGATTGGTTAATTTTTCATTCTGTCACTAACAGAATCAGTATCTTCAGAAAGATACTCAGCACATCTACAATGTAATAACCTAATTTGTAAAATGAAGAGGCTGAATAAATGATTTCTAAGATTCCCGTCTTGCTTTTTTTTTTTTTTGTAGAGACAGAGTCTCACTTTATGGCCCTCGGTAGAGTGCCGTGGCATCACACGGCTCACAGCAACCTCCAACTCCTGGGCTTAGGTGATTCTCCTGCCCCAGCCTCCCGAGCAGCTGGGATTACAGGCGCCCGCCACAACGCCGGGCTATTTTTTTGTTTTTGTTGCAGTTTGGCTGGGGCTGGGTTTGAACCTGCCACCTTCAGCATATGGGGCCGGCGCCCTACTCACTGAGCCACAGGCGCTGCCCCCCCATCTTGCTTTTTGCTTCTAACAGAACATGTGTTTTATTTTCTTTAGTTTTTTTTTTCCTTTTTTTTTTTTAAATTGAATCATAACTGTGTACATTAATGCATTTATGGGTACAACGTGCTGGTTTTATATACAATTTGAGATACCACACACTGGTTAACATAGCCTTCACCGCACACCACACTTTCTTAATTATTGTGTTATGACATTTATACTCTGCACTTAGTACATTTGGCATGTACCTTGTAAAATGCACCATAAGTGGGGTTGGCTCAATTACCCTCCCTCCACCCATTCTTCCTACTTACCCTCCCCTACCCCTCGTCTTCTCCTTTCATCTTGGGGAAGCTTTTCATATGGAAAGCTTATAGCTTTTATATGCAAGTGTGGGTGATTATATATTGCTTTCATAGTAGAGCTGAGTACATTGGATACTTTCTCTTCCATTCTTTAGATAGTTTACTAAGAAGAATATGTTCCAGCTCCATCCAGGTAAACATGAAAGAAGTAAAGTCTCCATCTTTCTTTAAGGCTGCATAATATTCCATGGTGTACATATACCACAGTTTATTAATCCATTCGTGGATCGATGGGCACTTGGGCTTTTTCCATGACTTAGCAATTATGAATTGGGCTGCAATAAACATTCTGGTGCAAGTATCTTTGTTCTAAAGTGATTTTTGGTCTTCTGGATATATACTTCATAGAGGAATTGCAAGATTGAATGACTGGTCTAGTTTTAGATCCCTAAGTGATCTCCAAACTTCATAGAAAAAGAAGGAAAACTCCCCAACACATTGTACGAAGCAAATATCACCCTAATCCCCAAACCAGGAAAAGACCCAACAAGGAAAGAAAACTATAGACCAATTTCTTTAATAAATATTTTCTTTTGAATGAGATTTTCACAGAGCTCAAGTCTAAATTGTAAGTACCTTGATTTTTTTTCTAAACGTATTTCATTTAGAAAGTCTCTCCCATCATACACAACACAGCTGTACTTTCAAACGTTCAGAAGTCATGTTCAAATACAAAACAACTTTGATCTGTTTTCAGATTAGATCCTTATAAAAGAACAACTGAAAAAGACAGAAATATAGTCCATTACCGAGCCTCAATTAAATTTCAGAGCTGAAATACGTACACACGGAATAATCAACCACAATGTAATGCATTTCAAATTGCAGATGTCATTAGCGTTGTATTTTAAGGAAGTACAAATTAACTATCTTATGACATTAGCTTTTAAAAACCACTTCAGATGCATTTGTATTCAAATCCAAATACATCCATTATTTTAAATAAGAAATAGTCTCCTGATTTTTGGTGTATAATATGTGAGCCAGTCTAAATACATTCTCTCATTTCATTTCCATGCTGCAAATGTGACTTAATGTATATAAAAACACTGAATGAGTCTGACTAAATGTTTTAGAGTGAGCTATTAAAATAATAATTATGTTGATCACATTTCCTCTTGTAACAGAAAAAATTAACAATAAAGTTCACATCGGAGCTTCCTTGTTCGAACAATTTTTTTGCCATTTATTTTTTGTTTGATTTAGTCAAACAAATAATGGCGTAGTTCTCAAGCTGAGATCTTTGTATCTTTAATTTTTTACTCAGTTATCAAAAGCGTATGTTTAAAGAGTGTGTATTTCCTGGTTGTTCCAAAGCCATTCTGTTTGAACTGTGAATAAGCTCCCCAGATGTTTTTGATACTCGGTCCAAATTAGGAACCACTGCTCTAAGCTTTTCAAACACAGCTGGATTTGCCTGAACAATGGTGAAGGAGACTTTGATACCCCTGCGTCCTGAATCTGCAGTACCTGTGACCCTGTCAGGCTCTTACCTTACTGCTTGGTTGGCTTGGGATCATAATACGCCTTTCCTAGGCTATGATGGAAAGGAAATGTTTTCCTGTTTTGGAGAAACTATTGTCCCGTTTCCCTTCTCTCATCTCCCATTTTTCCTTTTAAAGCTTATCCTTCACATTGCCATCAGTGTATTTTTTTTTTCACAAATATAAGTTTCATATGAGAGATCCTGTTTAACAGGTTGAATTAGTTCCTTATAATTGGGACAGATTTTCTGTTCCCCAAGACTGTCACAACTCAAGCCACCTCTTCCTCTCCCTGGCCTTCTCCTCCTGCTAAACTTCGAGTTGTCTGTGCTCTATTGGTACAAAAATTCTCAGTCAACTAGGTACATTATCTGTTCCCACACTGGCGTTAGTGTTATCTTTGCTTACCATGCATTCTTAACTCTTTTATTTGTTAGGCTTACTAATTACCCTTCTTTTTAATTAGCCTTGTTTTAGGACAGTTTTAGATTTTAAAAAATTGCCAGTGTAATTTAGAGAGTTTTTCCATACCCCATACCCGGTTTTTCATATTTTTAAAATCTTACATTAGTAGGGCATGTTCGTCACAATTAGCGAACCAATAATGATACGTTATTATTAACTAAAGTGTGCACTTTGTTCACATCTCTTTAATTTGTATCTAACATCTTTTTTCTGTTCCAGGACCCTACGGAGGGTCTCACGTTACATTTGGTCATCCTGGCTGCTTGTGATCCTCACCTTCTCCTTGTTTTTTGACCTTCACCGTGTTGGAGTGAAAAGGTCAGGTATTTGGGGGCATGTCCCTCAATGGTGATTTGCCTAACGTTTTTCTCGTGATTACATTGAGGTTATGAGTTTGGTAG
Source organism: Nycticebus coucang (assembly GCF_027406575.1). Classification (NCBI taxonomy): domain Eukaryota; kingdom Metazoa; phylum Chordata; class Mammalia; order Primates; family Lorisidae; genus Nycticebus; species Nycticebus coucang. Next base: position 92,406,216 of record NC_069794.1, on the reverse strand, counting down.
AGAAAGACCGTGTAAGTGAAGCACATTCTTGTCACATCACATCAACATGACCTATCCCTGATGACATAAATCCCGGTCACCCGGCTAGTGTAGTTCCTTCACTGTGAAGTTACTCCTGCCCCACCCTTCAACACACAAACACGTGCACACACATCCCCCCCCCCCGGCCCAGACACACACAACACACACATCCATTCTTTCTGTGCTGTGGTCTTTGGGTGAAAAATTATTATACACAACTCACATTTAAGGAATGGGGAGTTATGCTTCCTCTCCTTGAAGAAAAAGTCCTGCATAAATTATTTAGAATTCTTCTACCCAAAAGATTTGTCCCTTCCCCTAAATTTGTTATTGACTCACTTTATTAACATAAACTCATGATATTTATTTTATGTTTTACATTATAATTGAATATGTCAATATTGATTTAGTTGTTCAAATTGTTCCTCTTTGGCCACATGGAGCTCTTTTCACTGGCTTTTGTGACCCTGTTACACCTCCTTCAATGGGAGGCCATTTTATTTCATTTATTTATTTTTTGAGATGGTGTCTCTATCACCCTGGCTAGAGCATTGTGGCATCATAGCTCACAGCAACCTCAAACTCTTGGGCTCAAGAGATCTTCTTGCCTCAGCCTCCAGAGTAGCTGGGACTACAGGCCTACACCACAACACCCAGCTAGATTTTTTTATTTTTAATATAGATGTGGTCTTGCTCTTGCTCAGACTGGTCCTGAGCTCAGGCGATCTGCCCATCCAGGCATCCCAGAACACTGGGATTATAGGTGTGAGCCACCGCACCCAACTTAAGGTCTTTTTATTTTGTTAGACTACTTTTTAACTTTTTGGTGCTATACAACTTCAGTTTATAAAAGCCCCAGACTCACATTATAAATTTTCTGACCTGTCCTAGAATCAGGTTTTTTTCAGAGAGCCCTGCTTCCTTTAACTGGAGAATAGTTTTAAAAACCACGGTCTGGGCACTAGGCAATGCTGGTGTTCATTGCTACTGGGGTGAACAACACAAATTCATTCTCATTTTTCTAGATGTCAAAAATCTGAAATGGTTCTCAATGGACTAAGATTGAGGTGTCAGGAGGTCTGCATTTCTTTTTAGAGGTTTTATGGGATAGTTTATTTTCCTGGTTTTCTGCTTTCTGGAGGCCGCTTCCGTTTCTTGGCTTGCGAACACAAGCCCTCACATCTTCACGGGCAGCAATGGCTGGTCAGTCTTTCCTACATCACGTGGTCCTGACCCTGACCCTCCAGTCCTCTCCTGCACTTGTAAGGACCGTGTGATTACACTGAGCCCCCATAGGTAATCCAGGATAATCATGGTCCACTGATTAGCAATCTTAATTCCATCTACAAATTAAATATCCCTTTACCATATAACATATTTCAAGGTCCTGGGGATACGAGCTGCACATCTGAGGGGAGATCATTATTCTACTCAGCTTATATATTAATCAAGTAAACATGTTTATTAGTGTGTCTATATGTGATTACCTTTATCTATATTAAACTATACATGAGTTTATCCTGATCTAGTCCAACCTCGTTCACTACCACGTGGATTCTTCCAGCTTCCTCCCCTTTCCTGCTCAATGTAACCTCTCACTCCAACAGTGAGAACCTGCCTCCCACTACGGACCATCTATTTACTTAATTCTTTTACTTCTACGTACATGTAACAGCATTTGCATAATGGTTAACAGCACCATAAGAAAGGATGAGAGCGTGGTACTTATGCTGTTTATTTGCCTTTAATCTTAGATTCCACACAATTCCAGAATGATTTAGGTCAGCACCAGATACCTTTCTCCATGGCCAGGGAAGTGGCTTTGTACATTGGTAATACCATTATTTTGTTTCATCAAGTTCTGCATTCCACCTTGGCATCTCATATCTCCTAAGCAGTTTTATAGATTGGCTTCTATTAATCTTTACTCTGTGCTTTGAAGTTTTGTGGGTTTTGGCAAATGCAGAGTGTCATACTTCACCATTATGGCATTTGTACGTATAACTTAAACTTCACCTCTGTTATGAAGTGTTCTGAACTCTTATCAGGTTTTTGCTTTTTTTTTTCTTATTGTATTTTTGCTTGTTTGTTTATGGCAGATGGCTTCCTCCCTTTATGCAGTCTTATATCACACCACTCAAAGATTTTGCTGAATTTTCATTTACTTTTAAAATTATCTATTTTTATGCTTGAATTTTTAAATGCTAAATCACATGATCTTTGACGCCAAGGGGTATGTTTTGTTTCCTGCGAAGTCAGCACTTACCATGTGCATTTCTGAAATAAAACACTCACGTTAAATAATAAACCATTTGAAATAAAAAGAAGATCTTAGAATTGTTAAAATGGGTTTAAAGTAAACTAAAGGAATTTGTCATAATATTGACAAGACAAAAGCTTTTTGTCAATTTAATCTTGTTAAATATAATCTTAGTAAGCAAATTAAAGCATTGCTTTCATTTCAATAAATTATCCCTTTAAAGAAGTTGACAGTTTTACATAAAAAATAATTGCACAAAACTAAGTCTGATATAATTACTATATTTGGATAGGTCCATTAAATAAGGTGGGTTTATTATTGGGCTAAAGAATGCATCAGAGTGTGCAAGGAAGAAAAGATTTCCAGCTTCTGTATTTCTGATGAGAATAATAGAGTCTTACAAGTGATCTTTTGGAATCCAAGTCCTGCAGGCCATCAGAGTCACATGAGTGTGTGCGGTTTAATTAGGTGAAAGACCCCTGGATGGCAGGCATCTCTCTGCTTTATAACTAATAATGGATTCCTTGAGTTTACACTAAATGAAATAGGACCTACTTCGATTCCCAAATGTGTATTTTTAATTGTTTTTTTTTGTTTGTGCACACTGTGGTGGTAGCATTCATACTTAGACTTACGGCTCTCAGCTACACGATCTTGATAAAATAATTTAATCTTCACATTCGTGTGTGTTATTGTGAAGATTAAGGAACACTGTGTTAATATAAGCAGAGAATGCACTGTAAGTGCACCACAGACGTCAGCCGCAATTATTAATATGTGTAAGGTGGCGAAACAGTCTAGAGAAGCCCATGGCATTGCCACAGGCTGTGAAATAAGGTTTTGAAGACGTGGGGATCACCTGTTGGTCTTTACCCCAAAGAAAAATTTACTGAAGCTGAAGTATTCAGGTTCTCTTTATCCTGGTTGCCTTTGACTGAATCATCAGTAAATTTAGATGGACTCTTTGGGTTGTAAGTTTAAGAAAAGTATGATGATATTGCCAATGTTAGCTCTTCTTCCCTCCAAAGCTCCTGTCCCGCAGGGGAATCCTCTCCCCTGGCTGGTAAAGTCCCCCTTTCTCTGCTGAGCTGGGCTATGCTGCTCCTTTCCTTTTTGGCCTATAGCTGCACTGTTCTCTGCCCCGTAGCATTTTTATTTCTCTCCCTTTGTAGCCTCCTCGTACTTCAGCTCGGTAACTTCTATCACCCAGATTTCACTTTCTCCAAGAAGCTGCTCTGAAGGAATGAACCTCTTAGATGCCAGGCTATATCAAATGCTTCCCTGTCGAGATACAGAGACCCCGCTGTATCCAGTTCACTTATCCTTTGCCCCTTTAAACTGGAGGTCTTCACTCTCAGCATTGTTAACACTGTGGGCTGGATGATTTTAGCTGCAGGTGGCTGCCCTGTGCCTGGAGGCTATTCAGCAGACCCCTGGCCTCTAACTGCGAGGTCCTATAGCACTTACCCCGCCCCAGTTGTGACGGCCAACCACTGCTCTCAAAAAGTGGATCTCAATCTTGGCTGTTACCTAAAATTTCCTGGGGAATTTGGAATATGTATATACATCTATATTTCTTAGGAAATCACCCAAGAAATTTTGTTTTAATTGGTTTGGGGTGAAATATAATTATCAGAGTTCAAAATAAAGAAGAAAAAAAGGTAAAATTAAAAAATAAAAAACTTGACTCTTAGCTTGTATCATTTCCAAAAATAAGGGCTTGTATCATTTCCAAAAGCAGAATGTTAGGGCACACAATAAAGCTTCACATTTTCTTGTAATTGAAAATATTTGGGAAGGAAGACATAAATGAATGAACTGATTTATTAGCCTGCACTAATATATACTAAACACAATTCCAATTTTATTCCATTTATCTCTACATTATATATTTTGGATGGCATTTGTTTCTGTTTCTATTCTAGCACAGTTCCTGGTATACATTTGACAGTTAATAAATATTTATGAAAAGATGGCGTAATGAAGGAATGAATAATTGAAGGAACATAGCATTTTGCACTTCTCTGATTTAAATGAGGCAGAGGCCGATGGTTACAGTTTATGATCATTGCATTTTTGCAAACTCAATACTCACATTCATTTTTCAGAACACTAATTTATTCAGAAGAAATGTTCCCAGCTTAGAGACTACATTTCCCAGCCTTATTGTAGCTACATGTGGTCATAAGAACACATCTAGCTCCTGAGATAGAAGAAGAAATTGTTGAATGTGATTTCTGTAGAAACTCATTTTAAAAATGCACAGTTCTCTGCCTTCTCTCTCCTAATGCAGATGGCTGGAGCTCCAAATGCCATCTCAGCCTACAGAGTATCTTTAGAATGAGAGCCATTTTCTTGAGGTAAGAAGCAAAAAACATAAAGATCCTGCGTTGTCATTATTAGCCCTGGCATATTCACCTTTGAACTTTTGTATTTAATTGAGGAAAAAAGAAAATTCAATCTTGTCTTTAATCTTTGTTACTAGTTCACTTAATGCATTTCTTAACTATTGCAATAATCAGTATAATATACTGTGTTGAAAAGCCAATTTCCTTATTTGGCATTAAAGTACGTACTTTACAAAGGGAGAGGACATAAATCTTCATTAAGTCATACAATTTTTATAAGGATGGTTATATCATCCTATAGTCTGGGTATACACATTTTGATCTGTCTTTTATATTAATCCAGTGTGTTCCTTCATGGAAATCATGAGTGTTAGCTCAGAATTCCAGAATGTTCCTTTAATACATGTCCAAATTTCACTTAGCAGTGTTTATTTGCCTTTATTTATTGATTCTTGAGATGGAGTCTCACTCTGTTCTCCTGGGTAGAGTGCTATGGAGTCATAGCTGACAGCAATCTCCAACTCTTGGGCTCAAGGAAGATCCTCTTGCCTCAGCTTCCTGAGGAGCTGGGACTACAGGCACCGACCAAAACACCCAACTAGTTTTAGAGACAGGGTCTTGTTCTTGCTCAGGCTGGTCTCGAACTCCTGAGCTCAGGTGATCCACCCACCTTGGCCTCCCAAGGTGCTGGGATTATAGGGTGAACCACTGTGCCCAGCAGTTTATTTGCCTTTGACATGAAGTTTCTTGCTGTGAGCTTGCTGTTCATGTAAGAATGCTTCCTTTCGGAGCTTGCATTTAGAACTGTAGGCTACACATACCAAAAAGGACTAGGTGCCCTCTATTATGTATTCATTTTGGAAAACTAAACCTTTCCTTCCAGCAAGGTTCAACTATTTAAAGTCTCCAACTGGAATGGAAATTTGCCCTCTTAACTAATTAGATACTTAGAATTGTTCACTAAAGGATAATTGTCTACTGGCAATTACCCTCACCATCCACAATTCTTAAGAGATAAAAAAGTGTGCAATGATCTCAGGAATAGTTGGATGGCAACATAATGAAAATATTGTAAGATTTTCCTGAGAGAACTCAAATACTTATAGGCCTAAGGCTCTCCCCTTAATTGCTTAAATGTTCACATTTATTAACATGATGCAAGTTCTCTCAGCTCTGCAAAGTTATGAACTAAGCAGCATTGTCTATGTACTTTCTTGAAAAATTCACATGACATTTCCAATAACTTAAAAGTGAACTGGATTTTTTTATTTACATGTATTCCGCTCATGAGTTTGAATGTTATTCTTTTCTCATGTGGGAAAAATACGAAAAGAATAGTATTCTGTGAAGAAAAAGTAATTTGAGTTGAAAATAAAATTTTTGTGATAGTAATTTTAACACAAATATAGCAGGAAAGATTTGAAAGGCATGTTACTTGATCTACATAGAAAATATTGGTACAAGACACATATCCACATGATAGTCATTGTCAGAAAAATAGAAATACAGTTATATAATGTAGAATGGAATCTTGGTCTTTGACAGTTATTTGTATGTACAATAGTGTTTCCATAAGATTATAATACTATATTTTATTGTACCCTTTCTATGTTAGCTAGAAATATACAAATACTATTGTGTTACATTTGCTATAGTGTTCAGTACAGTGAAATGCTATAGAGGTTTGTAGCCCCACAGCAATAAGCTATTGTCACATAGCCTAGGTGTGCAGTTGGTTATACTATGTGTGCTTGAATAAACGTACTCTACGATGTTCACCACTGATAAAATTGCCTAACAGTGCATTTCTCAGAACTTACTCTTAAGCAATGCATGACTGTAATAAAATATATTTGAGCCATCTTTGGTAAGTCAAATCAAAAGCAACTCATTCTGTCATACTTCTAAAAAGGTTTAAGTGTAATTTGGTATGGAAACTACGCTAGAGCAACCACTTTAACATTTAACTTTTAAATCTCTTACTATTCCTTAAATCGTATTTATAATGTAAGTGGACAAAGTTGCCATGTTCTACTGACACTACGTTCTATGAAAGATGCTTATTACAGTTTATTGCAATAATATGGTTCTTCCTTTGGAAAATTAAATGCATTAAAATTTTCTAATTTTTATGACTATCATTAACATTCTCCTGAATATATTCCCCTTGGACTATGAAAAATGGATTAGGAAGAGAATGTGGAATATGTGGACCTCATAAGTAGGGGAAGAAAATACCTGATGAGTGGAATAGAGCTGGTAGGGATATTAGAAAAAAACAGACTGGAAGTATTTCCAGAAAGGAGTAGTCAACTCTGTCAGAACTGCTGAGAAATCAAGAAACATGAGGAACTCACAGTGGACAGAAGTCTTAGTGTCACTTGGGTTATTGGCATGCTGGCTATGTATACTGTGGTCCATGTAGGATCCCTGTAAGAATGAGAAATCAGCTCCAGTTTCTGATGTACGATAATACAAGAAGCTATTGTTTCCACCTTCAAAGCCAAAAGAAGCCCTCAGTTTTCTTTACATAAAAATTATTTACTCTGCTATTTCACCCTTAAGATTTTATTTTATAGATTATATTTAAAATATTTCATTTAAAATACCACATATGAGTAATTGCAAATTTTTTACATACAATATGAAATGATGGTCTACCTAATACTTCAAGACACCATCTTCCATAAGAAGGCCCAATCTTTCATGTACTTATTTAATCAAATAATCAAATTTATTGTTCTCAACATACTTTCTCAATAAAAACTTTATTTTAAAAAACATAATAACTGAACTTTATTATACATAAACCTTATTATGAATTTTAAAACTACCTTCAAGCAAATTGTGGCACTGTCTAAACATACACAGATCTGCATCTGTATCTACCAACCCACCTGTGTACCTATCTAGACAGGACATGCACATAGAGACCCACATTACTTGAATAAGTGCGCAGATATTCATTGTCTATTGAGTTATCCGCCTCATTAACATTGACTTGTAGAATCAAATTGTTAATTGGTTATATACATTCTACATGTCTCCTCCAGTACTTAGACTTAATGCCTTTTTCTCCTATAATGATGCCTTTTGATTAATCGATCTTAATTTTATTGTAGTCAAATTTAACATGTTTTTACCCTTATGTTTACCTCTTTGTCCTATCTAGTCTTTGCTCACCTTTCAATGTCATTGGGAAATCCTTTGACAATAATTATTAAAACGAACACATATTCATTAAAACAATAGGCCCTCTACTGAAGGAGAAAATAAATTCACCCACACACACATTAAAAGACACGTACATTGTGTTCACAGCAGTTTGGCACCTATATTCACAAATATATTAACATTGGTGATGTCTATTAAAAGTAGCAAATTTATGCAGTGAAATACTATACACAAATAAAGCTAAAGGACCTAAACCTAGACTCACCAAGATTTATGGATTATAAAAGCATTTTTATTTAACCAAAAAGGTCAGACTCAAACAGTACACACTGTGTGGTTCCATTATATAAAGTTCAGAAGCAGACAAAACTGATCTGTGGGCTGTTTGGGGTTAGGATAAGCAGGAAAATGGTTAACTTTGGAGAAAGGGGGACTTTGCCCCTGAGAGGACAAATCAGGGTTTCTGTAGTGTTGAGATTGTTCTGTTTTCTGTGATGGCTGCGTGTCTGTAGAATGAGTCCCTGTAGTGAAAGTCTGATGGATCATTCACTTGTGATTTGCTCCCTTAGCATGTATATTAACCTTCTATAAATGATTTTAATTTAAATACAGACAGACCATGCCACAAAGACCATCAAGAAAATAAATATTACAAATTAAAAGATAATCAAAATGTACATTATACTTTCATAAATCCATAATTTACTAATAAGGAGTCTCTAGTCTGGTTTGCATGTAAAGGAATGAGTTGATCTTCAGAACTGATTTTACTTGTATTGATATTTGTATTGGAAAATTATTTTAGTCATCAATTTGACTAATCATTCCCGCAATATCTCACATGGTGCCCCAAGAGGTTCTGTTGGAAAGGAAATTTTGGTTATTCACCACATACAGGATGGAAAGACTGAGAGGTCTGAGTGACTTCTTGTAGTCTCACCAGTATATCCTCACCTTCTTTACCTTTTACATTGCCAACTGTCTCAGCAAACTAATTTCCTTTCCTTACTCCATTAGCTCTGGTATTTTGTAAGCTCTGCTTTACAATATAAACAAATTTTCCTAAGTTCTTGTGATTAATATTTGCATTGTTTGCCTCAGGAGTTGTTCACATTACAGCAGTTTAATTGCCTTTCTTCTCTACTAAAAGAGGGTATCCATTTTCATTTGCAAAAAGGGGCTTAAAACATTTTATGAATAAATTACTTTTGTTTTAATTCCAAACTATTTTCTCTACGTTTCATATGTACATTAAACTGTTTTAAAACCGAGGAGTTACAACAATGATATTGAGAACAAAATTATGATTAGAAGAGCTCGAAGACAAATACACATATTTATAGTTGTTTAATTTTGATACGTTAGATAATACAAATAATACATGGAGATGTATGTCAGCCAAGTAATGACCGAACAAAAAAGTGACAAAGAAACCAAAATTATAAAATTCTGGTGATAAATAATTTCGGTTTCAGTTTCTGTTTTATTCCCCTTAAGACAATTTTTTTAAAACCTCCTAGAAAGATATTTGCCAGATCTGGTACACTGATTTAGTCACCATAATCTTACTAAGAAAAATAACAGTTAATAGTCCCAAATATGCATACATATGCCAAGTCATCCAGTTGTAAACCTTAAATACACACAAGAAAGAAGAGCCCTGTGTACAGAGTGTGTGAGACAAGGTGACACAGGGTTACGAGGGCTTGCAACATCTTATTTACTCTAGTTATTTTTAGAAACTGACACCAGGTGAATAATGCTAAATCATCATCTTAAAAGATAGAAACCATTTCTATGAGTTATATTTAATATTCGTTGTCCACTATAAATATCTTCCACTGACAGAATTGTTGAAATGGTTTGGATTTGTTCCCTTGTGGTGAAGTAAAGCAACTTTCCTTCACTGAACTACTTACTCAACAAAAAGGTGTATGTTCTCCTTTACTGAAAATACTTGAACATCAATTTGGAATGTGATAAATATTGGACATGTAAATATTGGATATATATTGGTCTTAGTCATAAACTTTTTGCCTAAGTTGACAGCTAGACTAATTTTCCTTGTAATTTTTTCTAGAAAGGTATGGTTTCATACCTTACATTTATGTATTTTATCTACCTTGATTTAATTTCTATGAGTTGTGAGAAATAGGAGTCCCGTTTTATTCTTTTGCATGTGTCTCTCCAATTTCTCCCTGCACCATTTATTGAGTAGGGCTTCTTTCCTCAGTGTGCATTATTGCCTGCTTTGTCAAAGATTAGTTGGCTGTAGGTAGATGGTTTTATGTTCAAGTTTTCTATTCTATTCCACTGGTCTGTGTACCAATACCTTGCTCTTTTGGTTTCTATAGCCTTGTAGTATAGTTTGAACACTGATAATGTGATACCTTCAGATTTGTTCTTTTTTGCTTAAGACTTCTGTAATTGGTACTTTGATTTGGGAATTAACATTATTATTATTATTATTATTTTTTGTAGAGACAGAGTCTCACTGTACCGCCCTCGGGTAGAGTGCCGTGGTGTCACACGGCTCACAGCAACCTCTAACTTTTTGGTACGCGATTCTCTTGCCTCAGCCTCCCGAGCAGCTGGGACTACAGGCGCCCACCACAATGCCTGGCTATTTTTTTGTTGCAGTTTGGCCGGGGCCGGGTTTGAACCCGCCACCCTCAGCATATGGGGCCGGTGCCCTACTCACTGAGCCACAGGCGCCGCCACGGGAATTAACATTATTTTAACAATATCAATTCTTCCAACCCATGAGTATGGAATATCATTCCAATTTTTGTGTTTTCTCTTCAATTTCTTTCATCAACTTTTTACAGTTTTTATTATAGAAATCTTGGGATTTTGTGGTATAGGCTAGTCTCACTGGAGTTAGATGATATCTCAAAGTAGTTTTGATTTGCATTTCTCTGATGATTAAAGATGATGAGCATTTTTTCATATGTCTGCAGACCGCGCGCCTGTCTTCTTTAGAGCAGTTTCTCTTCAAGTCCCTTGTCCAGCCTGCGATGGGATCCCTTGTTCTTTTCTTGCTAATGCGTTTGAGTTCTCTGTGGATTCTGGTTATTAAACCTTTGTCAGAGACATAACATGCAAATATCTTCTCCCATTCTGAGGGCTGTTTGCTTGCTTTACTTAACGGTGTTCTTGGCTGTGCAGAAGCTTTTTAGTTTGATCAAGTCCCAATAGTGTATTTTTGAAGCAGCTTCAATTGCCTGGGGGGGTCCTTCTCATAAAAAACTCGCCCAACCCAATTTCTTCAAGGGTTTTCCCTGCACTCTCTTCTAGTATTTTTATAGTTTCATGTCTTAGGTTTAAATCTTTAATCCAGTGAGAGTCTATCCTTTTGGAAAGATATATGGAGAACACGTAGAGATCTAAAAATAGACCTGCCATTCAATCCTGTAATTCCTCTACTGGGCAAATACCCAGAAGACCAAAAATTAAATCGTAATAAAGATATTTGTACCAGAATGTTTATTGCAGCCCTATTCATAATTGCTAAGTCATAGAATAAGCCCAAATGCCCATCGATCCATGAATGGATTAATAAATTGTGGTATATGTACACCATGGAATACTATGCAGCCTTAAAGAAAGATGGAGACTTTACCTCTTTCATGTTTACATGGATGGAGCTGGAACATATTCTTCTTAGTAAAGTGTCTCAAGAATGGAAGGAAAAGTATCCAATGTACTCACCCTTATTATGAAACTAATCTAGGACCTTCACATGAAAGCTATAATCCAGTTACAACCTAAGAATAGGGAGAAGGGGGAAAGGGAGGGGAGGGAGGAGGAAGGTAGGTGGAGGGAGGGGGATTAATGGGATTACACCTGTGGATCATCTTACAAGGGTATATGTGAATCTTAGTAAATGTGGAATGTAAAGGTCTCAGCAAAATAATTAAGAAAATGCCAGGAAGGCTATGTTAACTAGTGTGATGAAAATGTGTCAAACGGTCTATGAACCAAGTGTATGGTGCCCCATACACATCATACTAATGTACAAGGCTATGATTTAATAAAAAAAATAAATAAAATTAAAAAAAAGAAATCTTGCACTCCTTTGGTTAAGTTTATTCCAAGGTATTTTATTTATAGCTACTGTAAATAAAATTACTTTCTTGGTTTATTTTTCAGACTATTGTTGTTGACATGTACAAATAACTACTTTTTTGTATGTTTATTTCATATTCTCTAACTGTACCCAATTTGTTTATTAGTTGAGACTTTAGGTTTTACTAAAGATAAGATCATAATGTCTGCAGATGAGATTAATTTGACTTCTTCCTTTCTAATTTAGGTTTCCTTTATTTCTTTTTCTCATCTGATTATTTTAGCTAGAACTTCCAGCACTATGTTCAGCAGCGGTGGTGTAAGGGGGCCTTGGTTTCTTGTCTCTGATCTGAGGACGAAGGCTTTCAGTTCTGTCATCATTGTTGTGATGTGGGTCTGTCAAATGTGGCTTTTGTTGTGTTATGTTCCTTCTATCCCCAGTTTTTTGAGAGATTTTTAGAATGGAGGGATGTTGAATATTACTGAATGTTTTTTTAATCACCTGTTGAAGTGATCATATGCTATTTGTTCTCTGTGATAGGATGTTTCACATTGGTTGCTTTGTGTGTGTTCAGCCAGTCTTGCATTCCTGGGATGAATACCACTTGATCATAGTTAATAATCTTTTTAATGTGTTATTGAATTTAATTTTCTAGTATTTTATTGATGTATTTTGTGTTTATGTTCATCAGAGATACTGGCCCATAGTTTTCCTTTTTTTGTTCTATCTTTGACTGGTTTTGGTGTTACAGTGACGCTGGCCTCATAAAATGAGTTAGGAAATTTCCCTTCTCAGTTTTTTGGAAATAGTTTAAATAGGATAAGTATTGGCTCTTCTTTAAATGTTTGGTGGATTTCTTTAGTGAAGCCATCTGGTCTGGGGCTGCTCTTTGATGGGACACTTTTTATTACTGATTCTGTCTTGTTAACTTATTATACATCTATTCTGTTTTTGGAATCCTTCTTGGTTCATTCTTGGTAGGTGGTGTGTGTATAGGAATGTATCCCTTTCTTGTAGTTTTTCCATTTTATTAGTATGTGATTATTAAAAGTAACCTCTGCAATCCTGTGAATTTCTGCAGTGTCTGTTGTAAAATCTTCTTTTTCATCTCTGATTTTATTTATTTAAGTCTTCTCTCTTTCTTAGTTTGGCTAAGTTGGTCTCTTTTTGTTCTTGTTCTTTAAAAAAAAAAGTTTCTAAAATGACCTTTTGTATTTTTTTGTTTCAGGTTGATTTATTTCTGATATGATCTGATCTTTATTATTTGTGCTCCTCTGATCTTTTCTTTATTATTTCTTACTTTACATGTGGGTAGTTCCTTTTTTTCCCAGTTCCGTAGGGTGCACCATTTGGTTATTTATTTAATGTATTTTTACTTATTGGTGTAGGCACTTATTGCTATAAACTTTCCTCCTAGTACAATTTTTATTTTATCTCACAGGTTTTGGTATGTATTATTTTCACTTTCACTTATTTCAAGAAATTTTAAAACTTTCTTTTTAATTTCTTTATTGGCCTACTTGTTATTCAGGAACACATTGCTAATTTTCATGCATTTTTATAGTTTCCAAAGTTCCCCTTGCTATTGATTTCCAGCTTTATTCCATTGTGATCACAGAAAAAATACTTTATATGATTTCAAATTTTTTGAATTTTTTCAAATTTCAGGGTACGACAAGGTATATATGTTTTGGTGCCATAATTTGCTTTTGTTCACTTTATGTCAAAGCTATAAGTGTGCCCATCACCTAGAAAGTGTGCATTGTACCAGTTAGGTGTAAATTTACCCACTGTCCCTCAACCACTTGATTTCCCTTGAGTTTTACCTCCGTACGCGCACATAAGTGTTCATTAACTAGTTCCAGATTAGTATTGAGTACATGTGGTGTTTTTACATTATTGTAATACTTCACTTAGAAGAATTGTGTCCAGTTCCAGGTTGTTACAAAAGAGACTAGATAACTCTTTCTAATGGCTGAGTAGTGCTCCATGGTATACAAATACCACTCAAGTTTATTAATCCACTCAAGTGCTGATGGGCAAGTGGGCAATTTCCACATCTTTGCATTTGTGAATTGTGCTGCTACAAACATTCAAGCACAGTGTCTTTTTTTATTTTTATTTTTATAAAATGTCCTTTTTTCCTTTGGTCAAATATCTACTGAAGGGGTTTCTGAGCAAATGGTAAGTCTACTTGCAGCTGACTGTCCATAGAGGTAGTAGTTTGTATTCCCACCAACAGTGTGTATAAGTGTTCCTTTCTCTCCACATCTACACTAGCACTTGTTGAAATACAAGGGTAAGTTTCTTCTTTTTCTTCTAATCATATCTCCTACCTTAGACCACAGGGTGGCCCCAGTGTAGAAATGCTTAGCAGGTTTAGGAAGTAAATTCTCCAAGAGAAACACTGGCCAGGAAACCAGGACCATACAGCCTTGTAAGTATAAGTTTGAAAGGAAGTTTTGTTTATATTTTTCTTCATAAATATATCCTTATTTTCTCCATGCAGTACCTTAGTCAAAATGGTGCATTTCAGAGGACTGGTGGCACAATTACCTGAACTCTGAGAGAAATATGTCTGGCCTAAGGAATCAGGAAAAGAAGATGTGACATGTAAATAGGGAGAGGCAACCATCATTTTTAACTTTCTCCTTTATCTTGCTACTTTTCCTCTTGGGTGACCCTGATGATTTCTTTCAAAATACAGAAAAAGAAAGGATAGGGGAAATCTTGTAGATGGAAAAGCTGGAGAAAAGGATTTCCTAATTCTGTGTGTGAACTGACCCAGACCTTGGTTCATCCCTGTGCTGTTCGTGTGTGGACCAGAAACAAAAGTGAGAAAACTGAATTCACATTAGAAGTGCTGTCCACAGAAGGCAAGGCAGAATGTGTGTCCTTCATATAAATGGATTTCTTGTCCTCTGGCACAACAGTTGCCAGCACAACCTTCCTCAAAGTATGTTAACAGGATTCAGAGTCCTACAGCATAATATTGAAATTATCCAGGGTAAAATCCAAACTTATTTAATATTAAAACAACTAGGAAGCTATGATCAGTTCTCAAGGGGGAAAGACAATCAAGAACTTTTAAAGGCAAAATTATCCGAGCGCTATAATTATTAGACATGATACCATTATACCATTACAATCATGTTTCATGAGGTAAAGGTAAAGTCTATTTCAATGTATGGAAAAATAGAAGTATTCCACAGAGAAACAGAAGCTACAAGCAAAAACCAAATAAACATGATAAAAATGAAAATCTGGTGGTACAAACCTGTAGTCACAGATAATTAGATTCTGAGCTTGGAGGATCACTTGGGGCCAGGAGTTTGAGGCTGTGGTGTGCTATGGTAGGGCCTGTGAATGGCCAGTGCACTCCAGCCTGGGCAACATGGTGAGACAGGGAAGGAAGGAAGGAAGAAGGAAGGAAGAAGGAAGGAAAAAGGAAGGAAGGAAGGAACCAAAGAAGGAAGGAAGAAGAGAGGAAGGGAGAGAGGAAGGAAGAGCAATATTTGAAAGAAAAACTTGTTGTATTTTTAGTAGAATGGAAACAAGAGAGGAAAGAAATATCTTCAATGTAGATAAAATGAAAGTATTCAATATGAAGAAAAGAATAGATAAGAAACCCCAGTGATATGTGAGACAATATACAAATGTTTAATATTTGTATCAATAGGGGTCCCAAAGTGGTGGGGTTGAAAAAGAATATTTAATAAAATAATGGCCAAGATCTTCCCCAAATTTACAGATTCAAGAAGCTTAGCAAGTCCCGAATATATACGTATGAGAAACCCAATCAAAACTTTGCTCAAATATATCATCATGAACATCAATACTTTGAAAGTTGTCCAAAAAAATTGACTAGCACATTACATATAGGAGAGTGGTGATTCTGAATAAATTGCACTGAGTTACATACATACATATATATATATATATATAAATAAATCATAAAGTAACCACAAAAATAATATTAAATGAAAAACAAAAAATGCTAATAAATTTAAATGGGATATTAAAATGTCCAAATAATACAAAAAGAATGTAGGGAAGGAGGAAAGGAACTTTTTTGTCTTAATTTAAAAAGGCGGGCAACATAAAAATAAAGGCAGAGCAAGTTTTAAACTTTCCAATTCAGAGACATATGTTGTGATATTTAATAACTGATCTGAAAGGGCAGTTGGATCGAGTCAAAGTTAGTTGATCCAATTAAGCCTTCTTCCAGATTCAACAGGAACCAGACAGAAGTGAAGGCCAGCATCTGACATCCAGGCAACCTGTACTGAGAAGCCAAAATTTAACCACAACATGTTCATGGTTGAAACTTGGATTAGAATCATCCTGATAGTTTTCTACTATGAAATATATTTAGAGGACAGCTTTCTGTATTGATTTCACTTTTCCAATGGTTATTGTATACTAGGCACGTAAAAAGAAAGATCCTAATGTCTGCAAGCTTATTTTTTGTTTTTCTTTTTATCATAAAAGGATTTACAGCAATTTGGCGGTGCCTGTGGCTCAAAGGAGTAGGGCACCGGCCTCATACACTGGAGGTGGCAGGTTCAAACTTTGCCCCAGCCAAAAACTGCAAAAAAAAAAAAAAAAAAAAAAAAGGATTTACAGCAAGATATCCTAATCATTTTTAGGTCCTTCTGGTTTAGAATCTAAGGAAATAAGTTTAGCCACCAAAATCTGAGCAAATCAGTCATTTCCATTTGTTTAAGTTTATTTATCTAATTTCCTTCTTCCTAAAAAGATTAGAAATATAAGGCATAAAAAATTCTAGATACTATGATGTACCTCTTTGCAAATACTTCTTTTCTCCTATTATTTAGTGCTCATAGTTTTCAATGATAAATGACCATATATGCTTAATTATATCCTTACTGTAATCTAAATTGTTTAATGTTTATTAGTAAGGACATTTTAATTAGAAAACCTGTTTTCATTTTCTTATGAAATAGAAATCAGAAGAATAGCATTTATTCCTTCCCTTATTGCTGAGAAGCTGCTACCCTGCATCAGTACGTCCTATTTGCATTTGGGAACCACATCATCATTCTCTTTGATGCATGACTTAGCTTTAGGGAGCTATTTTAAATGCTTCTTTGCACCATGAATTTAGATTAATTTTTTTTAAGACTACATTTTTAAGACTCATCTTAACTGAAATTTTAACCTTCTGAATTCTGTGTGTTTGCAGAGAACATTGCCTATTTTAATGATGCACTCTCCCATCTACTCTCAAATATTAACCTCTGTTTATGACTGTGAAAGTAGAACTAGAAAAAAGTGCTCTTTCCCATTTGATACAGTGTATCATTCTTTCATCTGAGACAATTTCAAGAACTGAAAAATAGAATAAAATACTTCTCTTTTAACATAATAATGCATTGTGAAGCGAGAAATTGATTTGGAAAAATAACTTCTGAAATATGATTCATGTCACTTACCTACTTCTACCTCAGATCCCGTTTTCAGATGAAATCATCAGAGAAAAGGAGCAAAGTTTTAGGTCCTGACTGCCTGGATGTCAGTCTTTGAGCTGCCACTTGGTAGTTGTGTGACCTTGGGCAAAATACTTTGTCATGAAACACGTTCCTAATCTATAAAATGGGGCATGCGACAGAATCTAATTCTGATGTAGTTATGATGTTTAAATGAATTAATAACTGTGAGCATTGAGAATGCTTCCAGACACCCAGAAAATAGTCTAATAATGTTTGTTTAATAAATAATACTGTCAGTTATTTCCAAATACCTGTCTTCAGACAGGCTTTGGTCCACAGTGACTACTCCACTTCTTGGCAAAGGGAAGTAAAGAACAAAAACGTGTGTTTTTTACAAAACGATTTATTCATTTAATGGAATTTCTTTTCATTGTGAATCTGTATGTTTGTTCAGACCATTTTGATGACTGTATAACCTTCCTTTTATGAATAGTAATGCTAGCATTATAATTATATTTGATAGAATTATATAATTATAATTGATATTTTCTCTATGGATGCATCTCATATTTAGGTAAATACAAACAGCCATAGCCCATACATATTTCCTACAAAGTATTTGCAGTTTTAGTATCCTATCATCTGAAAGGTTTATAAACCACTCAGTTAGAGTAACCCTCCCAATCCGTATTTGTGAAGCAGCTGGGACGTAGTACCCATGCCCCAGATACAAAATCAGAACGAAAAAAGAGACGGTGAGGGACACATGTGCACACACACCAAAGGGGCCCGAGCTGGCCCATTTTTACAAATCGCACTCCTTCGGTCACAAACCTACTCTTTTGATAACATTACCCCATTCATGAGGGCAGAGCCGTCCTGGACTAATCACCTCTCACTAGGCTTCACCTCCCAACCCTCTCATATTGGGAATTAAGTTTCCAACACATGCTTTCAGAGGAAACATTCAAAATGCAGCAAGGTGGGACAGAACTAAAATTATCCACCAACAATTAATTTGTCAAAAGAAAATTTAACACTCTTTCAAAGAATCTGACATTGTGTGGACTCCCTACAGTTATCACAGATGTCCAGCTTATAACACGAAATGACGAGAGGTGCAAAAAAATGAATATGTCAGCCATGGTCAAAAGAAAAAGCAGCATTCAGTACAGTAGTCCCCTCGTACCCACAGTTTTGCTCTCTGCAATTTTCATTATAGTACAATAAAATATTCTGTAAGAGAAAGAGCCTGTGTGATAACTTTTATTATAGTGTTTACTTTATGTTGTTTATTTATTATTAGATATAGTTTATTTCTTAATGTCGAATTTCTAAAGTTAATGTTATTATAGACATGTATGTATCTATAGGAAAAAATCATAGAGTAGGTAAGTTCCAGGACCATCCATTGTTTCAAGCATCCCCTGGGGGTCTTAGAACAAATCTCCTGCTAATAAGGGGAGACTACTATAATTAACCTTTCGATGACTTAGATATTATAATTAGCTCACGAAAAACATAAACCTTAAATCTGCTGTTGTGGACATTTTATAGGATTTGGTTCAACATAGGGTGGTAATGAATAAAGAGATGAAAATATGGAAAAGATAAGCATGGAAGTGTGAGAAATTCAGAACGAAATTCCCGTATTAGCCTGTTGGTGCCGCTGTATCAGAATACGTGAGTTTCGGTAATTTATAAAGTGCAGAAATTCATTTCTCATAGTTTTGGAGGCTGAGAAGTCTCAGATCAAGGAGTTGACAGGGAAGATGCAGCAGGTCATGTTACTTACCTGTGCCAAAGGAGGTGAAAGGGCAGAAAGGGCCTCACCTGCTCCCTCGAGCCTTTGTTTAAGGTCACTGATCCCATCAACTTTCTCACCTCCTACAGGTCTCACCTTTTAGCATCTTTTAGTACATTGCATTGTGGTTTAAGTTTTATTTTTATTTATTTATTTTGAGACAGAGACTCAAGCTGTAGCCCTCGGTAGAGTGCTGTGGCGTCACAGCTCACAGCAACCTCCAACTCCTGGGCTTAAGTGATTCTCTTGCCTCAGCCTCCCAAGTAGCTGGGACTATAGGCGCCCACCACAACGCCCGGCTATTTTGTTGTTGTTGTTGCCATTGTTGTTTTAGCTGGCCAGGGCCGGGTTCGAACCCTCCAGCCTCTGTGTATGTGGCTGGTGCCCTACCCACTGAGCAATGGGCACTGCTTGTGGGTTAAGTTTTAACATAAACTTTGAAGGAAGAGGAACTGTCAAACCATGGTGGTAACACATAATTGTCTAAAAGAAAGTAGTACTACATTAGTTTAACAGCAGGTATCGGAAATGGCTGACTAAAAGGTCATTGGACTTCAAATTACATCAGTAGGAATTCTACTGGAGCAAAAGATAGATTAAAAAATAAGCAGAACATAAGTAAATTGTCAGACGATATTAAATATTTAATATATGTCAGGTGAAGTCACAAAAGGGAAGAAAGATCATTAGGCAGGAAAAATATTAATCACCACATATTTTTCATATTGAGAAGTTCCACAAAGTCACACAAGACAAATATAGGGAAAATCGCGAATGAGTGCATTATATTGACACTGGAAACCAAAAATAAATAGAATAATATTAAAGTAGCCAACATAAATAGACATTTTTTACCTTAGAGGACCAATTAGAATCAGCACAGTTTGATGATCAAAAAGGAAGATGGAAGCCAGAACATAATGAAACAATGAAAAAATTTATTGTTAAATGCTGCGGACCGCCAGTCGAATGAGTCTCAGTCCGAGGGCTTTCTGGGCGAACGGCTCAGGTTGATTGGAAGGTCGACGCAGGGTGAATTGACAGACTACTAGACACCACAAGTGATGATGAAAGCAGCTGTACTTTACTGATTTTTAGGCATGGTATTTATACATTTTTGACAATGTCTTATAAACTACAAAAGATATTTTTATGACTTGCTGATGCTTACAAAGTTCTTATCGAGTTTTGTAGATGGGAGTAGTCAACTGTCTTTTCTTAGACAATGTTTCTGCCCGTAAGGGGGAACAAAGGACTGCTGCTTATCAGCAGTTACTCTTTTACTTCTCTTTATCTATGTTTAAACCTTCTTTCTTTGTAAAACTGCTTTGTTCACATTTTGTATTTTTATATTTTTATATTTGATTATGATTTTTATGTTGTTAGTGAATTGATAGTGAATTATGTATATGTTTTAAGTGTATAGTGACAAAATTATAGAGAAAGCAATTTCATAGAAAACTTATTTCAAAGAAACAGTTTCAAAGGGACATAAGGTAGAGATAAGAGACCGGAGGGAGCGGGTATCTGGTAGGAACATCTTAACTTATCATCCCTGCATTCTCTTGATACATTGTTTCAATTAACTGACCTTTATGGTGGGAACGTGTTCCCTTGGAGACATCTAGTCTCCATTGTATAGATGAAGTCATGGATTAGTAAGTCATTATGTTTATTCTTAGTTTCTGAGGACATTCAAGCAACAATTAACCATTCAACTCAACAAACAAGTTTCAAACAGGTTTCAGGGTAAAGGTTATTCAGGCCTTTATGCCGCACCTCATGAATTCTTACGTTCACTAAAAGGCATGCTAGGCAACTTATGCGCTGCTGTCGCAGGCCAGGGGGACCGGGGGCAACGCTCCGGGGAGCACTCACCGCCTTACCACAGTTTTTACAACGCGGACAGAGCCATCCCGCCACGGCTTGATGCCGGGGGTGCGGCATTTCCCCCTTTTTTGTTAATGAAACGTAGCTCAAAGAGGTCTTGGCGAACAGCCTTTAAGGAGGAAAAGACACAACGAAGGAGACAAGGTAACAGTAAAACAACACAGAATATCAAGCATTCAATAATGACAATAAACACAATGTACTGAATCTAGGACACAGGATTTAAAGATTTAAGATTGTCAGAGAGGGATTGAGCCAGTGAATTAAGAGAAGTGCTAGGTAAATGAGCTTCACTGATGGCAGTGATATCTTTTTGAAGAGTATGTAAATCATGTGTAATATCATTGTCCTTTCAGACACCCTGTAGATGAGCTTTAGTTTTGTCTCAGGAAGTGGACATATTATAAGGTAAAGGAGTTACACAAATAGCAGGAAAGGCAGAATGACATCTGGTTTGGAGTTTATGTTGTATAAACTTTATATCTTGTCCTAAGGCTAAAACTACTTCTTCTAGGATGTTAAGTTTTGCTTCAAGTTTATTATCTATGCTGGCTTGAGTCATTAAAGTTAGAGTTATGTTGCTGCTGAGAGAATTAATAAAGTGAGCTGTGTGAACTTCTTGAACCAAAGTAGTAGTGGCTACCGCAAATGTTGTGACTATAGAAATTAAAGCTAAAATACCGAGAATTAAAGCAGTTACAAACCTCTTAGGTCGAATTAACTGATTAATAGTATGTAAAACTTGTAAAGCAGAATTATCATACCAAGGATCATCTTGTAAATCAACAGGTAATAGTACATAAGAGGGTCTTTTAACAATTAAAACAGAATTAAACAAGTGTTCATTGAATAAATCAGTAGAAGTAAGACAATTTGTAACTTTACAAGCGGTACAAGAAATATGATAAGAGTTTTTAGATTGTGTAATAGTTAAATACTTATTTGGAGCTAAAAGTAGAGTATATGGATATCCAACACAAGTTTTTACTGATATTGCATTTGGTTTTGGCATATTAGGTTTTTTTTCTAATATTAAGTTGGATGCAGCAACAAGTCTAAATAAATCATAGTGTATTTGAGTTTTATTTTTGTCTTGAGCTATCCATATGGGTTCAACTAGACCAGGTGTGAACCATCGTCGTATTGGTTGGGGAGTACCAGACCACTGATACTGATGAAATTTATTTAATTGGTTCGAGAAATATTTATTATGATCAAAACAAGAAGTAGGAGAATAATCCCAGATGACTGTGTTTGAATTTATAGGAGAATGTTTGTTGGCAGCATTTGGGAATCCACAGGAAAGCCAAGTAGGTGTTTTAGTTAATGATGATTCCCAGAATTGATTTTTATTTCTATATTTTTCTTTACAGTTAGGGAGAGGTAATGAGTTAACAGATAAACAGGTTTCATTATAATTAGGACTTCCAATAGTTTGTAACTCATATTCCCAAACATAACGTCTATTTGCATCATGAGGATCTGGAGCATCAGTTAAAAATACCTTGTAGCTAGTAGGTAAACAAAAAGGAGGTGTGTTGCCTCTTAAAGTAAAGCAAATAGGTAAGGAGTCGGCTTTGCCAGTGAAATTAATTAAAGCCGCAGCATGATGTCTGGATTCTGAGTCAGTTAAACCTCCTAAGCGGATAGAATCATTAGAAAGAATTTTTATGGGGTCTGGATCTAGCCAGCCCACAGGGTGTAGCAGTGGAGGATTAGGAACATAAGACCAATAAGCTGCAGTTTCTACCTTAGGAGTAGAGATTAGTGATAGAAACGCAAGAAAGTACATTGTAGGAGTTAGAGGGTTTCCTTGAGATATGAGAAGCTGTTTAGCTTGTTTCACCAGGGCACGGATCTGTGTCCACGTGGTCTTGGAGGGTTTCGGTGAAACTTCCACAGTCGTCCTCATTTGTGCAGATAGGATCTTCATCCGCCGCAGGCGTTGTCTTCTGCGCCGGGGTCTCCGGAGGAGCCGGTTTGATGAGCCGGTCTGGAATCCAGATGGGAGAGTCGGCATCCTGTGGAAATATGCAAGCATAGCCTCGTCCGGAGGTTAACAATACATCAGGGCCTTTCCATTGGCCCGATAATAAATCTTTCCAAAGAACTTTAGGAAGGGTGGCAGCCAATTGTGGCTGCCAATGGGAGAGAGCAGGGGTTAAATTGTTGGAGTTTACATTAAGGTGATTTAGGACGAATAAAGCATGGGTTAAAATATGATGAGGAGAGAAATATTTATGAGCTTTTTGTAGGCGTTCAATTTGTAATTTTAATATTTGATTAGTTCTTTCAACAATTGCTTGACCCTGAGGATTATACGGGATCCCCGTAGAATGAGAAATCTTCTACTGTATACAAAATTGTTCAAATGCTCGAGAGGTATAAGCTGGAGCATTGTCTGTTTTTAATTGATGAGGAACACCTAGCTGCTGAAAGCAGTAAAATAGGTGCTGTACAACATCTTTGTAGGCCTCGCCAGGTCTTGCAGAGGTACAGATAAAATGAGAAAAAGTATCAACAGTAACATGTACATATTGTAATTTTCCAAAACTAGACACATGTGTTACATCCATTTGCCATAATACATTGGGGCGTAAACCCCGAGGATTAACACCAAATTTTAAAGGATGATGAGTAATAGGACAGGCTTTACACTTTAAGACTATTTGTCTTGCCTGTTCTCTAGTAATTTGAAACATTTTTCTTAATGCGTTAGCATTTTGGTGATGTAAGGCGTGGCTTTCTTCAGCTTCAGCCACTGATGCCACGATAGTACGTGTTAACAAATCTGCAGTGGCATTTCCTTGGGCCAAAGGGCCAGGTAAATTAGTATGTCCTCTTATGTGACCAATATAAAATTGATTATTCCTTTGCTGAATTAAAGTTTGTAGTTTCTTTAATAAAGGTAGAATAGTTGAGGTTCCTGTTAAAAGAGCAGTTTCAAGAGCTGGAAAAAGAGAAGCAATATATTTTGAATCTGTGTACAAGTTAAACCTTTGTTTGAAATTATTAAAGGCCGAGATTAGAGCCCATAATTCTGTTTGTTGGGCAGAGGCTTGTGTGACCTCTTTAATAAGAGGAGACAGGCCTGGGCTAAAAACTACAGCTCGACCTGTAGAGGAGCCATCTGTGAACAAGGTTATTGCGTCAGACAGAGGCTGTTTGGAACACATAAGAGGAAATATAAGTGAAACTGTTTTTGTAAATTCAATTAAAGGATGTTTAGGATAATGGTATAAGATTTGACCTGCATAGCCTTGTAAGGCCAATACCCAATCATCATTATTTTGAAATAGTTGTTCCACTTGAGTTTTATTATAAGCAGTTACAATTACATGAGGATCTTTACCAAATAATTCCCGTGATCTTTTTCTTCCTTTATCAATTAATAAAGACACCAGGTATGGATAATCAGCAACAATCTTTGTTTGAACATGTGGTAAATGAATCCATTCTAAAATACCTTCCTGCCATAGGCAAGCTGTAGGAGTATACTCAGTAGAAAAAATGAGTAGAGACCATGGATTTTGATAATTAATTTGTTTAACCCTAGCTTGAGTTAAAGCCTGTTCAACAACTTGTAAAGCCTGCAAGGCTTCTGGAGTGAAATGTCTAGGGGAACGGGGATTAGAGTCTCCCTGTAAGATAGTAAACAAAGGACTAAGGGTTCCCGTAGTAATCTTCAGAAAAGGTCGAATCCAATTTATTTCTCCCAGTAATTTTTGATAATTATTAAGAGTTTGTAATTTATCTCTCCTTATTTGCACCTTTTGAGGTGCAATATAGTCAGAGTGAATCCATTGTCCCAGATAACTTAATGGTTTATCTCTCTGAATTTTCTCTGGGGCAATGACTAAGCCAAATTTAGTTAATTGTTCTATAGCCTTTTCTAGCATTAGCTGTACTTTTGGCAGCTCAGGATGAGCTAGCAAGATATCATCCATATAGTGAATTATGTAAGCACTAGGAAATTGTTTTCTCAGTGCTGCTAATGCAGCCGCCACAAATTTTTGGTATAAGGTAGGGCTGTTTTTCATGCCCTGTGGTAAAGTTTTCCATTGATATTTTTTAAACGGTTCCTGTAAGTTTAGAGAAGGAACACTGAAAGCAAAACGAGGACAGTCATCAGGATGTAGATTAATAGTAAAAAAGCAGTCTTGTAAATCAATAATTATAAGTGGCCATTGTTCAGGTACTGCTACAGGAGATGGGAGCCCAGGTTGAAGGGAGCCCATGTCTTCCATAATGGCATTAACTGCTCTTAAATCTTGTAAAAGTCTCCATTTGCCAGATTTTTTCTTAATGACAAACACAGGAGTGTTCCATGGACTAGTGGATTCCTCTAAATGACCTTTATCTAATTGTTCTTGTACTAAAATTTGTAATGCCTGTAACTTTTCTGTTGTTAGGGGCCACTGACTAACCCACACAGGAACATCTGTTAACCATTTTATCTTACAGGCATAGTTTTCTGCAGTGGCCCCTATGAAAAACACTGATCGTTCAGCTGATCCCCTGTAACTAGTTTCATATCTAGAACATGTAAAAGATCTCGTCCCCACAAAGTATAGGGTAGAGAGGGTAACACATAAGGTTGAAAGTAAATTTTCTTATCCTTATATTCACATAATAAATGAGATGTACTCCGTATAACACCAGAAACAGAACCTAAACCAACTAATGAAGACCCAGTCCGATGTACTGGCCAGGATTTTGGCCAGTCAGAAGCTGCAATGCAGGTTACATCAGCTCCTGTGTCCATTAACCCTTTAATAGGCCTGCCCTCAACTTTCATTTTTAACATTGGTCTATCATATAAATCATGTATGAGAGCTACACAGTCCTGATCAGTAAATCCAAATTGACCCTCTCCCCTGGCATCATGTAAGTGATAGGTGGGAAGTGGTATATATGGCAACAACAATAACTGAGCAATTCTTTGTCCCTTATGAATTTGTGTAGTTTCTACTAAAGACTTTACCATGACTTTAATTGTATTCTCAGTGTCAGAATCAATAACTCCCGGAATAACTTCAAAATGTTTGGTATAATTGGAACTGCGACCTAAAATAACACCCACTGTGCCCGGTAACAATTTTTCTTTAATTCCAGTAGGAACTAGAGTAACACCATCATGTTTAGATATAATTATGTCTTTAGAGCTGGCAAGATCAAGGCCTGCACTGCCAGGAGTTCCACGCGGGAGGTCATGAATTGTCCATTCTGGCGGTATACAATTAGTGGTAGATGTAGGCTCTAAAAAAGGTTGTACTACAGTAGACTTAGGCTCTCCCTTGGGGTCGGGGTTGGGAGAATGCCCCTCATCTAGTTTTTTGACCTATTGCCATTATTAGCATTTGCACCCTTGTCAGACAAGGGGGTTCCATCTTTATGAAACTTAGATTTACATTCATTTCTCCAGTGCCTGCCCTTCTTACAACGAGGGCATGGTCCCGGGGGTAGCCCACGAGACTTACTATTATTGTTATTAGCACCGGTGGATTTCTTACAATCCTTCTGTATATGACCTGGCTTCCCACAATTATAACAAGTGGGTAAGTCATGTGGGGGGTCACACCCGAAACATGTATTACTGGGGTCTCTATCAAAAGCACTTTTAACATATGAACTGAATTTCTGACCCCGCATAGCTGCAGCAAACGCCATTCCTTGTACGATTGCTGGTGAGGCATCCATGCATGCTTTAATATAATCTTGTATTGTACCTGTTTTCCTGAGTGGACGTATTAAGTCCTGACACAGCGTATTTGCATTTTCCCAAGCCAACTGCTTGAGTAATAATGCTGTGCCTTCAGACGGTGGGAGCATTCTATTAATAGCTTCTTCTAGGCGAGAAATAAAGTCAGGATAGGACTCTTCCATACCCTGTTTTATGCCTGCTAAAGTTGTGCCCTTAGTACCTGGAGGAGGTATTCTGCGCCAAGCAGAAACTGCATTGTGGTTAATCATTTCTAAAAATTGCCGTGGTAGTTTAATTTGATTTTCAGAGGTGGCAAATTCATCTGTTCCTAAAAGCATAGATAACGTGGGCTGTGCCTTTCTACCTACATGTTGATTAACGCTTTCTCTGCATCTATCCTCATATTCTGTTCTCCATAAAATATAGTCACCTGGGGAAAGCGTGGCCTTGGCCGTTTGTTGTCAATCATACGGAGTAAGCCACTGACTACTGATTGATTCTACAATTTGTAAAGTATAAGGGGCAGAAGCTCCCGATGTACGGACAGCTTGTTGCAATTCTTTAAGTGTCTTTAACGACAGAGGTTCCCAGGTGGGTGGTGCCCTTTCCTCGGTAGGAAAACGTACCGGGAAAGCGAAAGTAAAATCTCCCTGCTGACGGGCTTCTCGCACCGCCGCCTGAAAGCCTATGGGCGGCGGGGGGAGACAAGGAGGCACACGGGGAAGTGGAGCCCGCAAAGTTGGCCTGGGTGTAGTCACAGGCACACGGACTGCCGGATAAGCTCGGCGAGGGTGAATGAAATCATGCATGTTATCTTTTTTATCTGGTTTAGTAAATTCATCCACCACATCCCACTCGTCACTATCCGATGAATTATCAACCGGTGGGAGCGGCGGTAGAATATTTTTGAGTGTTGGAGCTGAGGGAATGACGCCCTCAGCATTAGATATTGGCTCGGGGTCTTTAAGAGCCTCTGGGGGGACTTCATCGTAAATGGGTGCCACCTTAGTTTCAGGGCTTCCAGCCTCCGAATCAGTTTCTCTTATGAATGCTTCTAAAAAGGTATTGTCAGCTAAAAGTTCTCTAACCTGTAACCACAAAGGAAAAGCTTGTGGGGGCAAAACCTGCTCCCCATGTTCCTGCATGTAATTCCGCATTTCGCGTCCCACTCTCTTCCAGTCGGAGAGAGAGAGAGAGCCTTCCTCCAGAAACCAAGGACTAACCAACTTTATGAAATGCATAAGCTCCTCCAACCGTTTGAGAGACACATGAAAACCATTTTTTTCTAACAAACGCTGTATCATGACACCGAGCATGTGTTCCTCTTTTGCTAATGTATGCCCCATGTTGTCCTGCGGATTACTCACACTTAACCGGTCAGCCTTTACCGGCGGGACTCGAGCTCCCTGGTGAGAGTCGCCTTCAATCTGAAAAGAGAGGAAAGAAAGAAAAAGAAAGATCACCTGTCCTTCAGGTCCCTGTTCGGGCGCCAGCTGCTGCGGACCGCCAGTCGAATGAGTCTCAGTCCGAGGGCTTTCTGGGCGAACGGCTCAGGTTGATTGGAAGGTCGACGCAGGGTGAATTGACAGACTACTAGACACCACAAGTGATGATGAAAGCAGCTGTACTTTACTGATTTTTAGGCATGGTATTTATACATTTTTGACAATGTCTTATAAACTACAAAAGATATTTTTATGACTTGCTGATGCTTACAAAGTTCTTATCGAGTTTTGTAGATGGGAGTAGTCAACTGTCTTTTCTTAGACAATGTTTCTGCCCGTAAGGGGGAACAAAGGACTGCTGCTTATCAGCAGTTACTCTTTTACTTCTCTTTATCTATGTTTAAACCTTCTTTCTTTGTAAAACTGCTTTGTTCACATTTTGTATTTTTATATTTTTATATTTGATTATGATTTTTATGTTGTTAGTGAATTGATAGTGAATTATGTATATGTTTTAAGTGTATAGTGACAAAATTATAGAGAAAGCAATTTCATAGAAAACTTATTTCAAAGAAACAGTTTCAAAGGGACATAAGGTAGAGATAAGAGACCGGAGGGAGCGAGTATCTAGTAGGAACATCTTAACTTATCATCCCTACATTCTCTTGATACATTGTTTCAATTAACTGACCTTTATGGTGGGAACGTGTTCCCTTGGAGACATCTAGTCTCCATTGTATAGATGAAGTCATGGATTAGTAAGTCATTATGTTTATTCTTAGTTTCTGAGGACATTCAAGCAACAATTAACCATTCAACTCAACAAACAAGTTTCAAACAGGTTTCAGGGTAAAGGTTATTCAGGCCTTTATGCCGCACCTCATGAATTCTTACGTTCACTAAAAGGCATGCTAGGCAACTTATGCGCTGCTGTCGCAGGCCAGGGGGACCGGGGGCAACGCTCCGGGGAGCACTCACCGCCTTACCACAGTTTTTACAACGCGGACAGAGCCATCCCGCCACGGCTTGATGCCGGGGGTGCGGCAGTTAAAGTGTTAAAATAATACAAAAGCATAAACCATTGATCCAGAATTATATAAGCAATGAAAATGCTTGGCACCACTTTATGATAAGACACCTAACAAAATCGGAGTAGAGGTGACACCCCTCTAAGTTATAAACACCATATATGACAAACCCATACCTCACATCATACTGAACAGGGAAAAATTGAAAGTGTTCCCATGTGGAACCGGAATCGGACTAGGTTGCCCATTATCACCACTTCCCTTTATCACGGTGCTGGAAGTTCCAGCCAGAGTGATCAGCCAAGAGAAGGAAACGAAGGGTATCCAAGTGGAGAATGATGCCTTTTAAAAACCGTGTCTACCAGTGCAGGGGACCATTGCTAATTCATAAACTGTTTCTTTTGGTTGTTAAAGCAGGAGTCTGCTATCACATTTTATTTGTAAAATTTGGTTTGGGAGCACATTGGAATTCCTATTCCATACTTCTTAGTAAGTGAATATAAGCTTAACAATAGTAAAATGCAAATAGATACCTTTGTATATGAACTATAAAAAAAAAAAAGAGAGAGAAACCTTTTGTAAAACAACATCAGCAGTTTTAAACTAAAGTATCTCAAGAATGGAGGAAAAAGTACCCAATGTACTCAGCCCTACTATGAAACTAATTTAGGGCTTTCACATGAAAGCTATAACCCAGTTATAACCTAAGAATAGGGGGAAGGGGGAAAGGGAGGGGATGGAGGGGGAAGGTGGGTAGAGGGAGGGGGATTGTTGGGATTACACCTGCAGTGCATCTTACAAGGGTATATGTGAAACTTAGTAAATGTGGAATATAAATGTCTTAGCACAATAACTAAGAAAATGCCAGGAAAGGTATATTAACCAGTGTGATGAAAACGTGTCAAATGGTCTATGAAACCAGTGTATGGTGCCCCATGATCATATCAATGTACACAGCTATGATTTAATAAAAAAAAATAAACCCAAACAGCAAACACAGACATTGCAGAGAGATATCGTGTCATAGGAGTAATCATGTAAACACCTGTGTGTTAACTACTGATGTAAATCCATTCTTTTTAATTTTGGGAAATTTGTAAGAGGAGAAAACTAATTTTATTCAATATTAATTGCATTTTTGTTTATTAAACTGTTTTTTATAATTCTTAGTTTTTTTTAATTCTATAAAGCTTTTGAAAATATGTATAGGAGAACCAGAAGGTGAAGGGGAATATGAAAGCAAGACAGACAAATATTTCAGTAATGAAAAGAAAGGTGCTTCTGGTAGTGAAGTTGAAGGTTGTGTCCATTATAAACAGCTCTAATGAAAACTGAAGAGTGTTGTTTGCCCTAGATGACCATTAGGAAAATCCACAGAAAAAAATAGAAGAAGCTACCTCTGCCCCGGTGTTGATTAGTTGATTAGTAGTAGTGCTGTTTGGGAAAGATGTATCTTGGGCTAAGCGGCTTTTTCCAAAGAGACAATTCTTTAAAACTTTCTGATTTTTACATTGTTTTCATTTCTAAGGTGAAGTTCCAGTTGTGGTTGAGACCTTACAGGGGGCTGACAGCTGAGGACTGTCTGCCTGCCCCTCGCTCAGCAGCAGCAAGGGGATGGGTCCATCATGTTGGTCACCACCACAGATGCTTATGATGTTGTCTACGTAACAGCAGCTTCAAGTATTTAGAGGAAAAAATAGTCACACAAATTTTTACCTACTTTCAGATTTTTGGTTAACAGTTGTGGTTATGTTAATTCTCTTTTTGTATACTATGTGGACATAGGTAGCATGGTTCTGGACCCTGTGACAGCGAGTTGTCCTGTTTTCATTAGGCTTTACCTTAGCCACATCCTCCTGTACGTAGTTTACTCAGAAACATATTGACCTAATCAGTGAAGAATGAAGAACTTTAGTATAAATTGTCCATTCTTTTTTTTTGAGACAAAGTCTCACTTTGTCTCCTTCAGTAGAGTGCCGTGGCATCATAGGTCACAGCAACCTCAAATTCTTGGGCTCGAGCGATTCTCTTGCCTCAGCCTCCCAAGTAGCTTGGACTATAGTTGCCCACCAGAATGCCCAGCAATTTTTAGAGATGGGGTCTCCTTCTGGCTCCAGCTGGTCTCGAATCTATGAGCTCAGTCAAGGCACCCACTTCAGCCTCCCAGAGTGCTAGGATTACAGGTGTGAGCCACTGCACCCAGCCTTAATTGTCCATTCTTATTTTTCCTTAAAGTAAGATCACATTTTAAAACATTACCATTTCATGCATAGGTGAAGGGAATAACCACGTTTAATAAGTTAGTACACAAGTAATATCTTCTTGTGTCTATTTGCTAAATAAATATCCACACACATCCCTTTTTCTCCCTAGGTAATCATACCTATGCCCACATGAGTAGGCTTTTCTGTCTTTTTAAAAATAATATGAGGTCATGTCTATCCTGTTTTGGAAATGCTTTAGTATTACAAATAATATACATACAAACGAATGTCTGGCTCCTGTCTGTATTACATTTCATCGTGTAAGTGTAAGAATGTTGTAACCCATCTCACGGTTGCCGCATGCAGGTGGCCTCACATTGTCATGATTATAAACAATAGAGTAGTGAACTTCCTTAGGTTTTTGTATACTTTCTATGCAATAGATCTCTAAATATCTAGATTAGTAGATATAAGATTGCTACCCTAAACAATGGTGCACTGTCCTTGTCATGATTCTTCATACCAATAGCATGAACCAATTTAGCTAACTTTGAAAAAAAATTACATTAGCATAAGAACAATGTGTGGTTCAGAGCACCATCTGTAATTACAGAAAACCAAGTTTAGAAAAGAAGGAAAGGAACAGCTAATGTCCATCATCTCATGGTCTTAAGAATTACATGAAAGCATTTACTTACCAGTCTAAACAGGAAAATGTTACAAATGTTATGGCTCAAAGACAATGAATGACTTTCTCTATACCCCTGGATTTTAATCTCATCACTGCCACCACAAATGACCTCTCACCTCTCACCATCGCTATACATTTTATAAATTCTTTCTGGGCTCAAATTCCTGAGCAAAACTTTTAAGCCAGCTAAAGCTCAATCCTGCTATTTAAAAGTTTTAAGATGGGACAGCTCACCTGAAGCTTCTGTGCAGAAGGTGTAGTCCTGGACTCCTCACAATTAAGAGGCTTTTGCAAATAAGAAGAAACTTGAAGCATCTACTGGGTACAGTGCACACACTAACTTAAAATTTTGACACAATCTGTACATATAACAAAGTATATAAACAAAAAATGTGTACTCCCTAATATCCGGAAATAAAAAAGGGAATAAATCTGAAGCAAATGCCTCAAAGCACACATATATTTTCGGTTGAAATAAATACCATCAAATTTTATTTCAAATAAATTGTGCCAGTGTGCACTTTCTGATAGTATAAAATATATTTCTCCAAGTAATCCCTGAAAGGGATCAGCTTTTAAACTATTGCCAACGTGACAAGAAGAGAAAATTGTGGTGTTGTGATTTGGCTTTCTCTGATGACTCATGGAGAGTGACAGCTGTGTGAGTCAAGCTTCTCCAGAGAGACAGAACCAGGAATATAGATAGATAATTGATTGATAGATAGATAGATAAAGAGATAGATGGATGAGAGAGAGATGATAGATAGATAATAGATGATCAGAAATGTATGAGAGAGATTTGCTAGGCAGATCAGCTCAGATGGTCATGGAGGCTGAAAAATCCCAGGACAGGCCTGTACAAGCTGCAGCTTCTGGGATGTCAGCACTGTGGCTCAGTCCATGCCTGAGGCCCTGGAACCAGAAAAGCAAATGGTATATCTCAGTTTGAGGCCAAAGGCCTGATAACCAGGAGGGGAAGGACCCTTGTGTGTGTAAGTCTGGAAGCCAAAGGCCAGGAAATTTAGAGATGTTGTGCAAGGAAGGGAGAGAAAGAGTAGACCCAGGCGCCAGCGCTAACTCCGTTTTTGTGGTGGTGTCTGCCCACACTGGAGGCTGATCTTCCCCACCTCGCCTACTCAGTCTCACATGCTGATCTGCTCTGTGAAAACCTCCAATAGGCACACCCCAAACGGAGCTTTACCAGGCTTCTAGATATCTCTTAATCTACTCAAGTTGACCCTTAACACTAACCAGCGCAATATCTTTAAATTTATTTTAAGATATTGAGCTTCCTAATGACATGCCAAATAGGCGTACTTTTGTTGTCATTGCAATGTTTGTATCTACCTATTGTGTGAATTTGCTTTCTTTATTTAAAATTATAAACATCGCCATGCAATTGAAACGTCGATCTTTATAAAACTTTGAAACATTTTCCAAATACAAAACTAATAAATGCTCAACACAAACAAGACAAGAGTAACAATCAGTGATACACCTGCTGTCTACCCTTAACATGCCAGTGTACATACGTCCAATATTATGTCATATTTTTTATATTTTTTGTATGATCTTTTATTTTACACTTCACAATTTATACAATGAACATTTTCCATGTGATTACGTAGTTTGTCTTTATTATTAGTTTTAATGGCTGGATGTCAGCATGCAGTCCATCGTATATATTTATCATGACTTTATCAATGATCAAGTATTGGAATGCAGATTGTTTTCGACAAAGTCCAATTATTATCCTCATAAATATAGGATATTTTTTAGAAAATTGCCTTAAAATTATTTTCCTGAGTTCAACAAAAGCTAATAACAGTTTAAGATATTTAAGACCTTTTTTCAAGTTATGCTCTTAACCCGTTACAATAGACACTCCATCGGCATTATACGAGGGCACCTACTTTTATACACCTTCATTGCTCAAAGTAATACCAAAAGAATTACAGTTCATCATGAATTATTTCCCAAGAGGACAAAATATAAACTTTTTGGTTGATTTTGGCAATAAAATGCTTGTATATTACTCTGCATTTACATTGGATTCATAACTTTTTTAAAATGTTGTTCATAGCTAGGCATAGCGACTCACCTACAATCATGGCATTTTGAAAGGCTGAGGTCAGAGAATTGCTTGTGCCCAGAAGTTAAAGATCAGACTGGGCAACACAGAAAGACCCTCATCTCTATGAAACAGAAAAATTAGCCAGGCAAGGTGGCCAATGTTATAATCTCAGCTACTCAGCAGGCTGAGGTAGGAGGATTGCTTAAGCCCAGCAATTTGACATTGCAATGAGCTATGATGAAACCACTGGATTCTAGCCTGGCCAACAGAGCAAGACTCTACCTCAAAAAATTGTTTTAATGGACACATAATAATTGTACATGTTTATGGAGTATACGATGATGTTTTAACACATGTTTACATTCTATAGTGATCAAATCAAGGTTTGTTTGCCTATCACCACAAACATTTATCATTTCCTTGTAATAATAACTTTCAAGAACTTCTTTTCTGGCTATCTTGAAATGTGCGATATATTGTTATTAGTTGTAGTCAAGTTAAAGTCAAACATTACCAGAATTTATTCTTCCTACATAACTGTAACTTTGCAACCATTGATCAACATCTCCCCATCTTTTTCTTTCTACCCCAGCTTTTGGTAACCACTGTTCTACTCACTACTATGACATCCACTAATTTAGATTTCATATGAGGGAGATCATACGGCTTTGTCTTCTGTAATTGGCCATTTCATTTAACATAAGTTCATGTTATACAAGTTTATCCAAATTGCTGCAAATAACAGAATTCCTTTCTTTTTATAGCTGAATAGTATTGCATTTGGGGTGCATGTCACATTTTTAATCCGTTCATCTTTTGATAAACACTTAGCTTGATTCCATCTCTTGGCTATTGGGAATAGTGCAGCAATAAATATGAGAGGACAGATAGATATTTGATATTAATTTCAATTCCATTTGATATATATCCAGTAGTGGAATTGCTGGCTCATAGAGAAGTTCTATTCTTAACTTGGAGGAATCTCCATTCTCTTTCTCCATAATGAATATACTGCGATGATTTACATTTTCACCCACAGTGTAATCAGAGTCCCGCTCTATCATCATTCTCTCAAGTATTTGTTATTTTTTCTCTTTTTGAAAAGAATCATTCTATTTGCAGTAAGGTGATGTCTCACTGTGGCTTTGATTTATATTTCCCTGATGATTAGTGACACTGAGCACTTTGTCATACATCCACTGGACATTTGTGTGTCGTTCTGGGAGAAATGTCTGTTTGTGTTTTTGCTATTTATAAATCAGATGTTTTGTTTTTTCTTCTTGGATTAAGTTTCTCATATATTATAGATGTTAACCCCTCAGGTGCCTAGTTAGCAAATGTTTTGTCCCATTTTGTAGGTTATCTCTTTGCTCTAATGCTAGTCTTCCTGGCTGTGCAGGAGCTTTTTAGTTTGATATAATTCCGTTAGTCTAATTTTGCATTTGTTGCCTGTGCTTTTGAGGTTCTATCAAAATAATCCTGGCCCGGAGCAATGTCATGAATCATTTCCCATATGTTTTCTTTAATGATTTTATGTCCTTACATTTAAATCTTTAATACATTTTGAGTTGATTTTTGTATAAGGTAAGAGATACAGGTCTAGTTTCATGCTTGTGCGTGTGGATATCCAGTTTCCCCAACACTATTTATTAAAAAGACGAGTCTGTTCCAATGTGTGTTCTTGGCACTCTTGCCAAAAATCAGCTGGCTGTAATCATATTGATTTTTTTTCTGGGCAATCTGTGTGTCTGTTTTTATGGCCGGGCTTATCGTCTTGGTTAATACTGCTTCAAAGTATATTTCAGGTCAGATAGCAGATGCTTCTAACTGTACTCTTTTTGTTCAAGATTTCTTTGGCTATTCAGAGTCTTTTGTGGTTCCATATGAATCTAAGATGTTTTTAGCATAGAGAATCGAGATAACATTTTAAAGAAATTACTTTCTTGCTTGTGAAGAGTCTTACTTCTTTTTTTTTTCTTCCATGTTACACGCTTATTTTGTGGTCTTTTGAAGAATATTATTAAGAGATGTTAACTAAAGTTTTTAACATAGTTGATAGGTATTTTACTTAATAAAGAATTACAAATGGTTGTAGATTATGCTGAAGTAACATTTATAATATATAACTTGGGATTTTATACTTTATAGTATTTTAATTACACAAGAATCACAAAAAAAAAACTGTTAGACTTTTATCACAGTAATAACAGAGTGATATAAAGAAAGAAAATGAAGTTTAAATACTTAGAATTTCTAGCTAAGTGTATAAAAGTATTTTAGGAAAATATTTTGTCTACATTCACTCAAAAGGTGAACATTCAAAACTCCTATTCCTTTGGATATGTAACATACCTAGTTATATCTGCTATTTATTATTTAGAAAATCTGTTCTCTCAATCTTTATATAGTCTGTTTTTCATTTAATGTCAAGATTTTTCATCTTCTAATATTTTTAAGTATGTCATATAAAAATGACAGGTGCTAATCCACAAGTTTTTACTTTTATCACTGAAACATACATGCCAAGAACAATTCATCACAGCTTACACAAGTTTACAACTCAGTTTGTGTTTATGAAAGGAACCTGCTACCTTCCCCACTCAGCTTTTCCTTTGAGAACACTGTTCAGCCAGTTCCTAATAAGGAAACTGTTCTGCACACTTACAGTAGAAAAAAGGCACGAGTTTCCTTGGCAACTGGAGTCATGTGCAATCTCAGAACAACGCCTCCTACACCCAAGTTTCCTAGGTAGCAGGCTGCATATATTTTATAAAGACAATGGGATAATGGAATAGATAATACACTGTTCCAACCTTGTGTATGAAAAGCTTCAATGGGAAAGATGCATTTACCATAATAACTGGCAATTTGGGGGGAAATATTAATTGTATAATGAGGTTGCTTCCTCTGTCTAATTCAGAATTTAATTCAAGATCCAAAATATATGAGGTGTTAATCTTTCTGTTTTACAGGTGAAAATAAACATCTTCTATTCTACTGCCTCCCCATCACCCTATTACGAAATTAGCTCATATATGTTTGCAGCTAAAGCTAAAAGTGAGTTGTAGGTGAACACTTTCAGGGTAAATAGAGGTTACTTTCCAGTATCCCAAAGTTCTGACATTGAAACAGAAACTTAATCCTTAATGAATGGAGTAGTCTCAACTTTTCTGAAATTAATAAAATATCATAAAAGCTTAAAATAGCTAATCAAAACTTGTCTATAGCTCTAGACAAATTAGGAGGTAAATCATGGTTGATCTAAAATAAATAGCTTATTTTAGTAAACTGAAAAATTAAAGGAGACATTATTGAGAAATCGATTATATACAGTCAATACACAAGGTGTTTTTTTTCTGGACATAGGAGTGGATGAGGGAAGTTAAATGAATGCTTGTCTATTATGCAGATTCTTCTGGGGTTTTTTTAACATAAAAATATTTGAAAGAAATCAAATTAAAGAGCAAATGTGTTTATTAAATGTGTACAGAGTAAATGCAAAATTTTCTGGCTAATTAGGAATCTTTATATTGTTTTAAAATTATTTTTTGAAACCTTTTAAAATTGTTAATTTCATATAATAGAAATTCCTCTGACATGCAAGTCCCATTCTTTCACAAGGCAATTAAATCTAATTATCTATGGAGTTGCACACAGGGAAAAATGTAATTTATGTGTAATTAATCAGGTCAGGAATGTGGGGAGTTTTAAACTCCATGCAAGTAAAAGAGTACAAATCACATTATTTAAACCTGTTTTGCTTAATACTTGGAATATCCTTAAGATTAGAACCCAAAGGGAAGAACATCCCAATATGCTTATTTTAATACCCTTCTTGCAAAATAAATTACGGGATATTCTGTATATGATTATTTTTTGAACCGAAAATTAGGACAAATTTTTTGATAAAAATTTAGGACATAATTTTTTTATATTGCTTTTTCAATATAAGTATATCCGGTTTCTTTCTCTCTGTCTCCTTTCACACACACACACACACACACACACACACACACCTCACTCTCTCTCTCTTTCATTAATCACTTCTATTGAATTAATCAAAATGCTATGTTTTTTTGGTAATGCACCACAGGCCTCTTCTCAGGTCAACATATGTAATATTACATAGCTACTTTTAATAGCTATGTTTTACTCTAATTTAAATTTAGCATAGTTTACTTAAAAAATTCTCCTTTCATGAATCTTGGTTTAATTGCCCAAACACATGTACGCATACACTTTCCCCCGTATTTGAGTGATTCCATGAAGTGGAGATTACAAGATTTGAGAATCGGTCTTGGAAAGTGATTTTAAAGCTACAATAATGGACTATAAATAATTTATGACAATAACACAGACTTATACATTTCGAAATTGCTTGTTTAGGATATATTAAGGCATGTATATATGGTTATAAAATGGTGTAATGGATGCTGAGAAGTAAGAAGGGGAAGAGGGGGGTCGGGGTGAGAGATACGAATCAACCTATTGAGTGCAAGGTACAGTATTCTGGTGACTGGTCCACTTACAGCCCTGACTTAAGCATCATATAATTCATCCATGTAACAAAAACACACTTTTACCTCCCTAGATCTATTAGTACTTTTTGAGTGGAAAAAAACCCAAGCAAAACAAACAACAAAAAGGTATGCCTAAAATTTTGCACGTTTACTTAGCTCATTATGTAAATTTGTGGTTTGATGTAGCAGCATTCTTCTTTCATCTTGTTATTTAAGGATGCCTTCCTTTTCTTTTACAGAGTTCTAAATTCAACTTTACCTCTTTGAATTCCAAAAGCAAAAGTGCAATGATAGTAATAAGAATAGATATTTACTTATTTGATTATCTAATTGGTTTTAGTTTTAGTGTGTGTCCAGACATCACTTAAATGTTTTACTTATGTCATAGGGTCAAATATTAATTATTATGTGTCAATTGAGTATCCTGTTATACTTTTATGTAAATTTTGATATAATTTTACCAGGTAATTATATTTACAGTTTTTGTGTATCTGACTATGATTTAGAACCCACCTTCTGGCTGTTTCTAAGACATATTTTGTTGTGTTTTTAACCAAGGAGATGTTTTCTATAACCCTTGGTAATACACTATGAACATACATGAAAATATGTGAACGTGAACAAAACAAGAAAAAGAAAACTACGTCTGGGTTTGTACAGCAGCAGACATTATTCTGATAAGTTATAAAAGTATTTGCTATTGGGCCGGGCACCTCGTGTCTGGAATCCCAGCACTTGGGAGGCCAACGCAGGTGGTTTGACTGAGCTCACAGGTTCCAGACCAGCCTGAGATGAAGTGAAACCTTGTCTCTAAAAATAGCCAGGCATTGTAGGCACCTGTGATCCCAGCTACTTGGGAGACTAAGGCAAGAGAATTGCTTAAGCCCACGAGTTTGAGGTTGCTGTGAGCTATGATGCCATAGCACTCTATCAAAGGTGACAAAGTGAGATTCTGTCTCAAAAAAAAAAAAAAAAAACAGAATTCTTTATTTATAATTGTAACTACTTGCCTAACAGTGTAGTGATTCCAAACAAAGAATGTGGGAGAAATTTATGTACATGTTCTATCGTAGTTGAATTTTATCTTATGGTGAGTAGGATGAAAATTGAGGCCAGGTTTGATATGCACATCATAAACACACATCTAATTCCTTTTTTTTTTTTTTTTGAAGTTTTTGGTGGGGGCTGAGTTTGAACCCATCACCTCCAGCATATGGGGCTGGCATCCTACTCCTTTGAGCCACAGGCGCCTCCCAACACACATCTAATTCTGATTGCTTGGTTCATATATTACTGTGCTACATTTAAGAAAAAAATGTATTTAACTAAAAAATGATGTTAATTTTGTTTAATATGTGAATAGCTTTTGTTTGATATTGTAGACAGAATATTTTACTTGGATGGATTACCTGGAGATTGTCTCTAGCCTGCTTCCAACATACTCCAATTCTCACATTGTAGTTTTGTACCACGGGTAATTTTGAAAGCTTTTGTATTTTGCTAGACTTTGTTCTTTTTAAATCACGTCAGCTCCTTTAGCCACAGATAGAACTTTTATACCCTTTGTTAACAAATCCCCTGAAAAGGATTTTCTTTAAAAAAAAAAAAAAGAAAGAAAAAAAAAGAAAAAGAAAAGAGGCTATTCCAGTGAGCCTTTCGCAAATTGGGTAGATGTAGCCTTCCATACAAAACAAAGTGCATTTTAAGCAGAGAATGAGAGGGGTTGTGTTTATAGAGAAAGTTTCCATCCAAGTACCCACCTCAGCCCACTTAAGCAGATGAGGAATGCAAATCTGTTCAGTTCTGATTGGTGGATGGTTGTTTTTAGTTCTGCCTGGTTGTTGTAGGTCAAAGTCTGCTGGTTAGGTTCAGGAGGGAAAAATGGGATTTCTCCTTGAACTGGAATAAACAGTTATGGAAGTCTCAAAGTTACACCAGCATGTGGGTTTTCTGAAAACATAGTGTAAGTACGTGACCTCTTTTCATACAGGCTCTGTTACTTAAGATCCATCTTGAAGGATTGAGTCTTTCAGGGTTCACTCCCTTTTCAGCAGAATTCTTAATCTCTACCTAAAACTAGCAGAGTAGTGTCTTTAGTTAGCTAATCTTACGAGTGCAACTGAGACATGTCTCTTTAAGAAGTTTAACTAGTTTGGAAATAGTAAAAATTTACTACATAAAAATGACGACTGAAAATTTTGCAAGAAAATCCAATCATAAATGGTGTGATACATGTTGAAATAAGTGGCAACGTGAGGGAAATAGTACTCAATGCCAAGCCTTCTTGAGGTGTATAAGATAGACCTTTTGTTAATTTCTTACAGGACTATTAAAAACAACCTGAAAAAACTTTCAACTTTGACATTTAAGATTATATTCATTAGGTCTATAGGCTTTGCTTCACAAAAATGTACTTTTTTCACAAAAAATGTACTTTTTCTTCCCTGAAATAACATACATACTCTTATGCACACTCCCTGCCCTACAAGAATGTACAAAAGGAAAAATAATCAACTATCTTTTACTCTCCCCAGCAAATATAAAACTGCTTATTTTCAACGCATTAGTAAATATATTAAGCCATATAAAATGAATTATAATTCTGCCATAAAATATTTCTCAGTTTTTGCTATTTGGTTAATAAAATTCATACGAAAAGGTAAACTATCTCTTAAAAATAATATAAACTATCTTTATTTTCATAAATCATGTGAAATAAACTGATAAAGCAAGTGAATGTTGTTTCATTATTTAGAAGTAGCTACATGTAGCTGTTTAAATTTTTCCCTATTTCTGTTTGATCAAATTTCATTATATTAGACAAATACAAATAGATAAGTAATATTAACATAAATGACAACCTATAATGTTATAATAAACAACTGTGAATCTACCATCCAGTCTAAGAAGTGACATATAATCAGTAAGTTAATGTTGTCTATTGTTACTTTCTGTCTTTCCCTTCATGATTCTCTATATGTCATACATCTTATTATTTTAAAAATTCTTCAAAAGTTTAGGAAAATGGACTGTGTACACTGGCTGACCCCTGTAATCCTAGTATTCTAAGGCGAAGGCAGGAGACTCACTTGAGGTTAAAAGTTGAGACTAGCCTGAGCAAGAACAAGGCCCCATCTTTACTAAAAATAGAATAATTATCCAAGTGTGGTGGGGTACCTGTGGTCCCAGCACCTTAAGAGGCTGAGGCAGGAGGATCGCTGGAACCCAGGAATTTGGGGTTGCTGGAGCTATGTTAGAGCCATGGCATTATAACCTGGGCAACAGAGTGAAACTCTGTCTCAAAAAATATATATTATAAAAATGTACATTATGGAAAAGCTAAATTTGAATTTTTATTGCACCAAAATAAACATCCTAACTTGTGAAAGTCATGTTTGGGGGGTTTGGGTTTTTTTCTTTTTCTTTATTTGTTTTTCTTTTCTTTTATTTATTTATTTATTTTTTTGAGACAGAGTTTCAGTCTGTCACCCTAGCTAGAGTGCTCTGGGACCACAGCTCACAGCAAACTCAAACTCTTGGACTCAGGGGATTCTCTTGCCTCAGTCTCCTGAGTATCTGGGGCTACAAGCGCCCACAACAATGCCCGGCTATTTTTTCTATTTAGCAGAGACAGTGCCTTGCTCAGGCTGGTCTCAAACTCCTGAGCTCAATCAGTTCATCTGTCTTGGCCTTTTTAGAATTCCAGGATTACAGGTGTGAGCCACCACATCTGACCTTAATACGTTTAAACAGGTTCTAGTTTGAGGTACTAGGAAAGATAAGACATCAGTTTGAAAAGACCCCATCAGAGCAACATGAACGTTGCTAAAATTGAAGTGAGAACAGGCATCAAATTTATCAAGCCTGGGTGAAAGAATGGTGAAATCACTTATACTTTATGAAAAGTTTATGGGGACAATAATGCAAAGAAATAAACAGTCTAAAAATGGATAGCTCGTTTTAAGAAGGGACAAGAAAATATGGAAAATGAAGGCTATTGTGGCAGAAAATCTACATCAAATTGTAAGGAAAAATTTATCTTGTTCATGCACTAATTGAGGAGGACCAACAATTAACACCAGAAATAATAGCCAGCACCACAGACATAGCAAGTGCTTTAGCTCACGTTAATTCTGAAAGAAAAATGAAAGTCGAACAAACTTTCCACTGGATGAGTGCCAAACCATTGCACTAAGTTGCACGGTTGCTCTGTGCAACTCTAATTCACTAATTTTTGCTTCTGTTAGTATACTACAACTTATGAGTCTAGATTGCTGTTTTTTTCTTTCTTTTTTTTGCCAACACAAACTATTAGTAAGAATAAGGTCATATAAAAGCAGAGATTTCAATAAAAATTTTAAACAAGAGGGCTCAAAATCATG
This sequence comes from Nycticebus coucang, assembly GCF_027406575.1. Lineage (NCBI taxonomy): Eukaryota > Metazoa > Chordata > Mammalia > Primates > Lorisidae > Nycticebus > Nycticebus coucang. The sequence continues at coordinate 92,363,149 of NC_069794.1, read as the reverse complement.
AAGAATTTCTTCAAATAATTGCAACAGGAGGTAACAACCGGCTTTTCCAGTATAATCCTGAAGAAAAAATACAGCCAAAGCAATGGCTGTCAGAAAGTGGAAGTGGTCCGGTCAGAACAGAAGCAGACCAGTGAAGAGCAAGTCTTGGCAACAGGTTTTTTTTTTTTTTTGGCTCCTTAAGGCATTTTGCTTACTAAATTTCTGGAGAGGCAAAAAATGATAACATATGCTTATTATGAGAGATGTTTTAAGTTAGTCCGATCTTTAACAGAAAAATGCCCAGAAGAGCTTCACCAGAGTTACCTTTTGCATCACAATCCTCCTGCTAATTCCTCTCATTAAATAAGAGACATTTTGTGAGAGTTTTCATGGAAAATCATTAGGCATCCACTCTACCACCCTAATTTGACTCCTTCTGCTTATTTTTGTTTTATAATCTTAAAAAAAAAAAAATCTTGGTGGGAACCAAACTTGCAAAACAATATCAATTGGAGACATGGAGTGAAGGTCACTAGGACCCAAAGGGACCAGACCAGCCGTGTGGTGTTGGCCCTAGCCTGGCTGACTCCATCTGATTCTCACCATATGAGCTCTTATTCCCTCCTCCTGTTATTATATTTCATATCTATGAAGTAGATTTTAAATGGAAATAATTGCTATGATTTACTGCACTTGTTCAGGGACCAAACTTAATCAGGAGAGGGGTGGGTTTAAAGTTACATTGGGAACAACATGCAGCACAGTGAACCTAAGACAACAAAGGGCCTGAAAACAGCAACAGACGTCTGGAATGACATACTTCCCAACCTGATGACTAAAGCTTTGAACCCTCCTCTCCTCCACACAGTGCTGCAGTCCACTGGTCTGTTTATAATTAATTTACGTCTCAGGGCTTACCAGTCCTTTCTGTTAAGGATGGTTAAAATGACACCCATTTCCCCCCTTAGTTTGTAATGTAAAATAGATTTCATTGACTTGGGTGAATTTCCGGTACTCTCAGTTATTTAGGAATGGACTAAATGGCTGGTATCATTGCTTACAAAAGTGTCTTAAACTTGATGTTAAGAAATAAAATTTATATTCTTTATTTTTATATTTTAGTTTCATTTTGAAGTACACACACACACCACACACATTTTAAAACAATAAGTTGTTTAGTTTCTCCTGTTACATTAGTGAATAACAGATAACATATTGTAGGTAATAATGGGGGACTTCACGGATTTTCCTTAACACAATGCTGCCCAGATCTGTTCATGTTGCTCTGTGCAACTCTAATTCACTAATTTTTGCTTCTGTTAGTATACCACAACTTATGAGTCTAGATTGCTGTTTTTTTCCTTTCTTTTTTTGCCAACGCAAACTATTAGTAAGAATAAGGTCATATACATAGTGCACTCCAGTGGTGGTTTGGGTACACTATGAATGAAATCACTGGTAGATATGCAAATATTTAGATTTATGGGATTATGCAGAATTATTTTCAAAAATGGTTGCAACCCATTTATATTCTCACAAGAAACATATGAGATCATGATTACATTATTAAAAACATAGAGTGTCTAAAATTGTGATTTTTATTTGAATGGGTATCTCTGAGATCAACACTGATTTTGACAGATTTTCATATTAATTGACATTATAGGTCTCATCATGTATTTGGACTATATTTCTTTTTTATATTTTTTATTGATATATCCTAATTGTTACTATGATTAGGGTACATTTTGTGTAATGGTTAAATCAAAGTGATTGGGGCTTCTGTCAGCTCAAACATTTATCTTTTCATTGTGTTGGTAATAAGACAATTATTTTCTCTAGACATTTTGAAATATATAATAAGTTATTGTCAACTGTAATTTCCCTACCAAACTGGCAAAATACTAGAATTTATTTCTTTCATCTAACTGTATTTTTTTAACCCATTAACTAATATTTTGTCATCTTTCTCTTTCCCCTTCATTTGTCACATTTTGGCCTATTTTTTTTTCTTACTGAGCTGTTTTATGTTGTGATATTTATTTTCAGGAGTTCTTTGTATTCTATATGCCAAAACTTTATTCCATGTGTGTAAGTATGTACATACACTTACATTTTCTCCTGATTTCCAGTTTATCGTGTCTTTTGCTGGACAACATGTAAACTTCTGGTTTGTCCAGTATTTTTCAATGTTTGGAGTATCTATAAGTAGCAAGCTTAGTATAAACATGTCATAGTTTTTTTTCTTGCTTACAGTAATCACTTTGAAGTTCTAAACCATAGGCTCTAACCCACTTGTTGCATCTGTATGAGCAAATGAACAGTACACAGGTAACTAAGGAGAATCTCAAGCAAGCAGGCAAAATTTGCTTGCAGTGAATGGCTACAGGACAACTCAGAACTGCCTATACCATAACAATTCAAGAGGACAGATTCATGCTGTGTAGCAGGCATGGTGACACTGTAGTAGCACATTGTACTGTATTCTGACTATAGAATAGTTCACCTCTCTGCAGTTATTTGGAGTATAGCCCTTGTCCACATTGTTATGTAAAAACCACATTTATTGATGAAATTTCTGCCATGGATTTCATGGCTTCTTAATAATAATGTTTGATGCAGAGTCAATATAATTTGCCCAAATTCCTGAGATTCTGGCTTCATTTCCCCAAGGTCATAATTTTACTGAAGTTACATTTTTATAGGAAGGAACACTGATTTTATCCATAAAAATATCCTTCAATTCAAGGGTTCATTTAATGATATAATTTGGAATGGTGCTCAGGCTAATGTTTTATGTATCACAGGCACATTCTGATTTCAAATCTCGTGAGATACATTCTCTGAATCACACATTTTATGCATTTCAACAGCACATGTAAGATTCAATATAAAATAATTGGTATGATGTTATTAGAACCAGAAATGTTGGTTTTTCAAAAAAAAGAGAGAATGAATGGGGAAAAAATATCCAATGTACTCAGTACTGCTATGAAACCAATTTATAATAACTCACACTTTCATATGAAAGATGAATCACAACTATAGCCTAGGATGAAGGAGGGAAGAGGAGGGGGACGTGAAGGGAGGGTGGGTTGATGGAGGGTTAATAGGGTGACCACACCCATGGAGCGCATTGCAAGTACAAGTTGGATCTATCAGGTATAGAACACAAATGTCTTAACACTGTAATTGGGTAAATGAGGCGAAGGCTATGTTGACTAGTAGGATGTAAGCACTCCAATTTGTACAAATAATCAACACATTAAATCCCACAATGGCATAAATGTATTCATCATCTATGTACAAATGACTTAATTAAAAAAAAAAAAGGAGAGAATGAGGATTTGGGGGAGAAGTGTGATGTCATTCATTCAGCACAGCCTCAGCAAGCTTTCCTTCTGCTCTGAGGATTCTCCACTGACATTCGAGAGGGATTAGGGAGGGATACAGATAACCTACCCTGTTTCCCCGAAAATAAGACATCCTCCGAAAATAAGACCTACTAACAGAAAAGATAAGATGTCCCCTAAAAATAAGACCTAGCGCATCTTTGGGAGCACACCTTAAAATAAGATGCTGTCTTATTTTCGGGGAAACAGGGTATTTATGGCAATGATGGGCAGGATGGCACCAGCTTCGTCAACACTTCCCACCTCCTATCAACCTGTTCCAACTTTCCCAACTTCAACTTTGTCTCCTCCTCCTCCTTTCTCTCTCTCTCTCTCTCTGTCCTTTAGCAGAAAATTCTCTGGCCCCTTTCTCTTGCCAACCCCGATTTAGGCTCTGTTTTGAACTGTCTCAGCTATCTTGGGACATAAAATCAAAATTAGATACTTAATGAAGCTGAAGTAGTTAGTTGTGTAGCTAATAACAAAAGAAAAAAAAATGGAAATCTTCCCATAGATTCCAAACCCATAGGTTGGCAGGGGACTGATTATTGAAGGTCTGAGCACTGTTATCCAGGCACACAGTCTCAAATGCATCCTTCTGCAGACTCCCAACACTCAATTGGTTTTCATATTTGCTGACTATATTACATCATTATTTTTCATTTTTACTTTCTGCTTTCTATTTTTATGGGCAGCAGCTTAGTTGGAGATATATTTACTTCTTGCTTATGTTTTACTAATTATATCTCATCTGGTCTACCATCTTTCAGTCATTTTCCCCCCTCTAATTCAGCCTACAATTACTGCCAGGCTAGTTTTCTCAAGTTCTAATCATGGCATTTACCCATGCTAAAACTCTTCAAATACTACTTCGTATTTTCTGAATAATGCCCTAACATTTCATTCTGATGGCAATTAGAGTGAAAGGAACATGATTTCTCTGCAGAATGATAATGTTGAGAGTACTCCAAAAATGTAAACTGGAGAATTGAACATCTGAAGCATCATCTTGCTCTTACATTTGTGCTATTAAAATAGTTCTGTTTTTATATTCTTACAGATCAAAGAATATGCACTGTCACTGTGCATAAAATTGTTTTTCTAAAAATATAGATAATAAAAAGAAAGGACTGGACTATGTATCATTAATACTGAAAAGAGTGATTTAAAATCACAAAGTTTGTTCAGAGTCAGTAGGTAGAGGAGAAGGGTGAACTGTGTAAGTCTACTTGCAAGCAGACCATTCTGTCCTAGAAGGCGATTTCAGGGAACCAGCAATTAAAACCAGCTGCCTTTCACTGAAGACCTGCAGATGCATGAGACAATTGAACAAAGCATTGTTTTTCATAAGAGGAAATGAATGAAGACCTAAACGATTCCATGTACTCAGACATGGGTAGGACAGCAAGCTTTATTACCAAACATGACATTTTGATCAACTTTAGAATATGTACATACATAACACTTTGCAGTTATGTGTCATGCTTTCTTTTTTTTTTTCTAAGAATGAATCACATATATTTATTAACATAATGTTCTTAATAGATTCACTTTTTGAGGCAGAAATGATCTTCAGGTAGAATGTATGTGATAAACTAGGTTGACCCTGTTTTTTAATCTTATTGTTTAAGTGTTTGATAGAATTAGAACATACAGACCACAAGTACACCAAAGTGTACAACTTGATTGTCACAAACTGAAATTAAGTCAGCACTGGATAAAAAAGACTATTGCAAATATCCAAAAAGCCTTTTTTCCCAATCACTATTTCCAAACAAAGGTAATAACTATTCTGAATTTTTTTTGCAGATTTTGGCCAGAGGTGGGTTTGAACCCACCACCTCTGGCATATGGGGCCAGCGCCCTACCCCTTTGAGCCATAGGCACCACCCCACTATTCTGAAATCTTACTCCTTAGATGGATTTGACCTCTTAATGACATTCTTATTAATAGAATTATGTAGTATATATACTCATTTGTACTTACAATCTTTATTTTGAAATTGTATTTCTGAGATTTCTCCATTGTTTGTAAGTAGTGACATTTTTCATTTATTTTAGTTTTTCCAAACATTGACTCTTATTAATAAGTCTGCTATTAACATCCTTGTACATGTGTATTAATCAGCATATGTATATATTTATATTTGGATATTCATAGGAGAGGTGACTGAGGCACTGAGCATTCATAATTCACCAATATTAGATACTATTAAAATTTTTATAAGTGGCTACCAGCTCACTGTTCATCAAGGTCTGAGGGCACTGCATCCCAGCTGATACTTGGTATTAGCTTTGCTGTTTTAGACACCCTGGTTGGTGTGTAGTAGTAACAATTGTGATGTTGACTTGAGATTCTCTAATGAAAATCAATTCCCTAAGAAAATTTCATGTTTATTACCCTGATGACATTGTCAATGTCAATTTAATATTTTGTCCATTTTTTAAAATAGCACTGTTGATCTATCTGTTATTGATTATTAGATGGTTATGTATTTCAGACATGAGGCCTTTGTCAGATATAAGATCAGCAGATTTGCATCTTCTACTCATCAGTTTTTATTTTATTTTGTTTTTTTGTGATCAATGTAAGTTCTTAATTTTAATGGATGTATCTATTCATTGACTGTTGCCTTTATAGGTAGTGATTTTTGTTTCCTGCTTACAAAATCTATGCCTACCTCAATAATATAAATGCTTTATATTTTTCAACAACTTTGTATAGTTAAATTTCAAATAAGATTGGAAGTTTATGTACAATCAATTTTTACAAATGGTCTAAGGTAGGGGCAGAATTAACTTGTAACTACATGGGTATCTAGTTGTTGCAGCACATTATTCATAAGACTGTCATTTTCCTCCAAGTACTGATGTATGATATTTGTCAAATTAAACTATGTAGGTGGGTCTGTAGTCTTCATTCCATTCTACTAGGCTACTTAATTCATATAACATTGTCCTAATTATTGTTCTTGATCTCAAACAGTGAAAGTTCTCTAGCTTTGCTCTTTAAAATTTTCTTGACTATTCTATTTGACTTTTTGTAATTTCTCCCAATTAATTTCAATCAGCCAGTTCACACATAAAAATAGTGCAATTTCTTCAGAAATTGCTAAGAGTTTGCATTGAATCTGTAGGTTAAGATGTAAAGAAATTGTGTCTTCAATGTACTGAGTCTTGACCCTGGGTGCAGTGGCTCATGTCTGTAATCCTAGCACTCTGGGAGGCTGAGGTGGGAGATCATTTGAGGTTAGAGGTTTGAGACCAGTATGAGCAAGAATAAGACCCTATCTCAACTCAAAATAGAATAATTGGTCAGGCATTGTGGCACATGCCTGTGGTCCCAGCTACTCAGGAGGCTGAAGCAGGATGATCATTGAATTCAGGAGTTGGAGGTGCTGTGAGCTGGGTTGATACCACAGCACTCTATACTAGGCAACAGAGTGAGATCTCGTTGCAAAAAACCCCTGAGTCTTGTGATTTTATTAATAATTAAATCTTTCAAATTTTTTGCATTTTAGGATTTTCCTAACAATATTTTAGAGTTTTCATTTTACATTTTCTGTAAAATTATTTTTAGAGTTACTGCTAGGTACTAAAGATTTTTGATACTAATAAAATGATCTCCTCTAAAACAAATTTATTTTCTCATTATTTGCAACTGACACATAGCATTATGGTTGAATTTTGTTTGCTGTTCACCAACTTTGCTAAATTTGCTTGTTTATCAGTGATTTAGAGGCCTTTTTCTTGGCATGGCTCAAAATTTGGGATTGAATGCTGGGCACTGTATGTTGGAATTTGCATGGTATCTTTCTCTTCTAGAGAGTTGCCCTTTTAGACAGATAAAGGTAAACTGAAAAGATACTATGTCTTACTATTTTTGAAATTTGAGAATTGCTTCTTTTACTAGTAAATTACTTTTAGTGGTTTTTTCACTTAATCACCTCATGAACTGTTTCATTTTATACCTGTGCATACCTACATACCTATATAATGTACATGTACTCAGGCAGAGACCTTATAAATACAGCTATGTGTGTATCTTTGCGCACACACACACACACATATTTATGCAACACGTGCACACAGCACACATATTTGTATTTCAGTCTGATTCTGGGTTAATTAGAAGATGGGAAAATAGTTGGTGTTAACATGACCCACAAGTACTTTATTATGATATTCAGTGACCTTACAAAATCTGTGTGAAGTTATATCGAGGAAGTTTCACTGATGTCCACATCATGTCAATACTAAATTGAACTTCTGAATCTAAAGGTTACTTCAGATCTATTTAGATTATGAAAAGGAAAGCCTCTGAAGAAAAAAGAAAAATAAAATCTTTAAATGATTTATTTTAATTTTAAAATAACTGAACCCCCTTACTTGACTTCCTTCAGGGATTTTAAAATTCAAGTTTATCATCAAACACTGCTAAAATCTAAACTAACAGGAACTCATACTTTTCAGGCATAGTGCACATAGTTGAACCTATAGACACTGAGGTCTTGTTAGTAATATTCACCCCTATATCTCTAACTTCTATCAAGGTCTATGTTAGCAGCTCTGAAAATAATTGGAACTGTATAGTTTAATAGCTTAGTGTTACTGCTGGAAATGAGCAAAAGAGCACAGGGCAGGAAATGTTTATGAAAACCTCAAGTACTCAGCACAAATGATTGTGAAACACATCACCGTTGTGCTACAAAGCATCCAGAGCATAACGTTTTGCTGAGGTTTTGCCCTTGGAATCAATGGTACCAAGCCTGGGCTCTGGTAGCCAATTCCTCATTTATAAAAGGAAGACTTCAACTCTGTTTTCTCAAGAATCAATTAGACACTGGAGTACACACTCATCTATCCTTCTTTAATAGCTTTTCAGAGTAATCCTTCATCAAAAGCAATTTCAGAGAAAAAGTGGAAACATTAATATTAATGAAAATTGTCTTTTCCGGTTACCACTCTGACAGAGAAAAACATCTATAAATTACATGTAGCATGAAGAATGTCTTTGTCTTAGGCTATATTCATAAGAGAATTAGGGAAGTAACATTTTAAATTTTAAAAAGTGTGATACATACTCGGGATGTGTTCATTTATGAATGGCATCACACAAATGTAAAGCTGCTAAGTTAGTTCTGAGTTCTGAGTCAGCAGAACAGAATAAAAAAGGGAAGGAGCTTAAAATAGTAGTTGATTATTTTTCAACTTGAATACATTTTGACTTAAATTAAAACTAGCAACTATTTTAGAAGATATGTAAAGTTTACTTTTTGAATTTTACCTAGCTGGAGTTTCTAATCTCTATCTTTTAGCAAATTTTTAGCCAGCCACACATAAAATGAAAATCCTCATGTTTCTTTCTGCCTATTCTACTGCAAAAGATGTTTGCCCCTCACAGAGCCTCATTTAAGCCCCAATTAGTGGGAATGTTTGAAAGAAAAATAAGTTCTCTCTCAATCTTTTGTCCAAAGCATGCTTTTGTCTTACTTTTCACATTCATATCAATTTCATGCATTGGCCAAATATCTCCCTGTAAAGAAAATGACTAAATGTTTTCTACTAAATGGCAGTGGTGTACCTCTGAATGATTGGAAGATAGAAAGTTTTATTTAGTTCAATTTTAGATTAGATGAACAATGTCATTTTGATATCAAAAGTGGTTTGAAAGAGAAGACTGCATCACTTATATTACTAGTTGCTTTTAGAAAAAGTCTCAGAATAGAAAGCATGTCAAATATAATTAGAACTTCTGTGAGGTGACCACCCAAGGCACAGCAGCAAACTAGTCAACACACGGAGGTGGTCAGTGTGAGGAACTCACCCACCATCCTGATGTGTACGTGTGGTGCATGTCTGGTCACAGGTCAGCATGAGGAACTCGCCCACCGTCCTGATGTGTATGTGTGGTGCATGTCTGGTCACAGGTCAGGGTGAGGAACTCGGCCCACCGTCCTGATGTGTATGTGTGGTGCATGTCTGGTCACAGGTCAGGGTGAGGAACTCGCCCACCATCCTGATGTGTATGTGTGGTGCATGTCTGGTCACAGGTCAGTGTGAGGAACTCGGCCCACCGTCCTGATGTGTACATGTGGTGTATGTCTGGTCACGGGTCAGCATGAGGAACTCGCCCACTGTCCTGATGTGTACGTGGAGTGAACGGCCAGTCACATTGCAGGGAGAATGCCAAGCACTAAGTCTAAGAAGAAACATTAAACTTAGCAAATAAGAAAGGACAGATTCTATACAAAGGGATTAGAAAAAAAATCCCAGAATATATTGAAATAATATATCCAGGATGCCATGAAATAGAACTATCAACCTTGATCTCTTATACTAAAGAAAACTTTATAAGTAAGAAAAATAAATCAAAAGGAAAAAAAAAGACACAGGAAGAAGAATATGTCTAAACTAAACAAGAAAAAGAAAAAGAAAAATGAAAGAAAAAAAGTCATACAAATCAAGACAAAGGGAAAATCTAAATATATGCAAAGGATACAAATAATTGTTTCATGGACGTGGTCATACACGTGGTCAACAAATATATGATAAGATGCCCCCCAAAAAGAAAATGTGCCCAACATCATTAGTAAAATGAAAGAAATGCTAATTAAAACCAAATGCGATCCAGTTTCTGGGAAGTACCAAGTGTTGGTGAGGACATGCAGCAATGACAATTCTTATATATGGTGATTGAGGCTGTATATGGTTGTGAACACTTTTTTTTTTTATTAAATCAGCTGTGTACATTGATATCATGGGGCATCATTCACTAGCTTCACAGACCATTTGACACACTTTCATCACACTGGTTAACATAGCCTTCCTGGAATTCTCTCAGTTACTGTGCCAAGACACTTACATTCCACATTTACCAAGTTTCACAGATACCCTTGTAAGATGCACCGCTGGTGTAATCCCACGAATCCACTTCCCGCTACCCACCTCCCCCCGCCCTCCCCTCCCTTTCTCCCTTCCCCCTATTCTTAGGTTGTAACTGGGTTGTAGCTTTCATGTGAAAATCCTAAATTAGTTTCATCGTAGGGCTGAGTACATTGGGTACTTTCCCAAGTGCCCATCGATCCATGAATGGATTAATAAATTGTGGTATATGTACACCATGGTATATTATGCAGCCTTAAAGAAAGATGGAGACTTTCCCTCTTTCATGTTTACATGGATGGAGCTGGAACATATTCTTCTTCGTAAAGTATCTCAAGAATGAACACTTTTGAATACAGCGTGTGACTAGATAATTGGAAGATATGCAAACTTATGACCAAGTGTTTTCAATCTTAGAAACGTACTCAAGAGAATCTCATGTAAATAAGTGTCAGGAGGCATTTGCAAAGACATCATTGTAGTACTGATTTTAACACAAAACTGAAAAAAGTCCACCTGGTTGAATTTTGTACTTTAATATATACATGCAAATATATTGCAGTGACAGTAGATAAATGAATATTAGAGGCATCAACAAGGGTGATATTCCCAAACATAACATAAAAAGCAAAAGTCAGTGGTGGAAGAAGACCTATACAGTACATACAGCATTGCAGTACCTAAACATTTATTTACACGTATGTGTTTATATACCTTATGAACATACTACATACATAGATAATATGTTAATGAAAAACAAAGAAAAGATAAACAAAAATCAGAGTCAGTTAATAATGAGCAATAGGTAAGAAGAAGGGGAATGCAATTAAGAAATAGCAAACAGGTCAGAGGAGAGCAAGATGGCGGCCGAGTAACAGCTTCCTTGCATCTGGGAACCGTGAGTCTGGGGAGATAGGATTCCAGGCATCTCTGGCTGGTGGGATCTGCCTATCATCACCCCTGTGAGGATACACGGAGTCAGCGAGAGACTTCGGGACCCCAAGAGGAGGAACAAAACAATGGAAAACCGGCAAGTGGTCAATCGGTCTAAACCTGCCTGCAACTGCATGAGAACTTAACGAGTAGGAGGAAGTGAAAGGAAAATTAGGGCAAGGAAACAGAGAAAAGTAATCACTCATGAGGAAGAATCAGCAGAAAACTCCAGGCAACATGAAGAACCAGTCCAGAACAACCCTGCCAAGGGACCATGAGGTAGCTACTGCAGAGGATTTCACCTATAAAGAAATGTTAGGAATGACAGAAAGGGAATTTAGAATACACATGATGAACACAAAGAAAGAAATGATGGAAACAATGAAGGAAACTGCTAACAAAGTGGAAAATAACCAAAAGGAAATCCAAAAACAGAATCAAATAAGAGATGAACGATATGAAGAATATAAAAAGGATATAGCAGAGCTGAAGGAACTGAAACAGTCAATTAGGGAACTTAAAGATGGAATGGAAAGTATCAGCAACACGTTAGACCATGCAGAAGAAAGAATTTCAGAGGTAGAAGACAAAGTTCTTGAGATAACTCGGACAGTAAAAGAGGCAGAAAAGAAGAGAGAGAAAGCAGAATGTTGACTGTCAGAATTATGGCACTTTATGAAGCGTTCCAACATACAAGTTGTAGGAATCCCAGAAGGGTAAGAAGAATGCCCCAGAGGAATGGAAGCATAATAGAGAATATTATAAAAGAAAATTTCCCAAATATCACCAAAGATTCTGAAACACTGCTTTCAGAGGGATATCGGACCCCAGGTCGCCTCAACTCTAACTGAGCTTCTCCAAGACACATTGTGATGAACCTGTCCAAAGTCAAGACAAAAGAAAACATTCTACAAGCTGCCAGGAGTAAGTGCCAGTTGACCTACAGGGGCAAATCCATCAGAGTGACCTCAGACTTCTCTAATGAAACTTTTCAAGTAAGAAGACAATGGTCATCTACCTTTAATCTACTTAAACAGAACAATTTCCAACCCAGAATTCTGTACTCTGCTAAGCTATGCTTAAAAATTGACGGAGAAATCAAATCATTTACGGATATACAAACATTGAGGAAATTCGCCACAACAAGACCAGCTCTACAGGAAATACTTCAACCTGTTCTGCACACTGACTACCACAACGGATCAGCAGCAAAGTAAGAACTCAGAAATTAAAGGACAGAACCTAACCTCCACACTGATGCAAAAGATAAAACTAAGCAATGGACTCTCACAAAATAAGATGAATAGAATACTACCACACTTATCAATTATCTCAATAAATGTTAATGGCTTGAATTCCCCACTAAAGAGACATAGATTGGCTGACTGGATTAAAAAACACAAGCCATCCATTTGCTGTCTGCAAGAAACACACCTGGCTTCAAAAGACAAATTAAAGCTCCGAGTCAAGGGTTGGAAGACAATTTTTCAGGCAAATGGAATTCAAAAGAAAAGAGGAATTGTGATCTTATTTTCAGATACATGTGGATTTCAAGCAACTAAAGTCAAAAAAGACAAAGATGGTCACTTTATATTGGTCAAGGGAAAAATACAATAAGAAGACGTTTCAATTCTAAATATTTATGCACCCAATTTAAATGCTCCCAGATTCTTGAAACAGACCTTACTCAGTCTGAGCAATATGATATCTGTTAATACCATAATAACCAGGGACTTTAACACTCCTCTTACAGAGCTGGACAGATCCTCTAAACAGAAATTAAACAAAGATATAAGAGATTTAAATGAGACCCCAGAACAACTGTGCTTGATAGATGCATATAGAACACTCCATCCCAAAGATAAAGAATATACATTCTTCTCATCACCCCATGGAACATTCTCCAAAATTGATCATACCCTGGGACACAAAACAAATGTGAACAGAATCAAAAGAATTGAAATTTTACCTTGTATCTTCTCAGACCTTAAGACCCTAAAGGTGGAACTCAACTCTAACAAAAACGCTCGACCCCACACAAAGGCATGGAAATTAAAAATCTCCTGTTGAATAACAGATGGGTGCAGGAAGAAATAAAACAGGAAATCATTAACTTCCTTGAGCATAACAACAATGAAGAAACAAGCTACTAAAACCTGTGGGATACTGCAAAAGCAGTTTTGAGAGTAAAATTCATCACTTTATATGCCTACATTCGGAAAACAGAAAGAGAGCACATCAAGAAACTCACAAGCCATCTTATGGAATTGGAAAAAGAAGAACAATCTAAGCCTAAACTCAGTAGAAGAAAAGAAATCTCCAAAATCAAATCAGAGATCAATGAAATTGAAAACAAAAGAATCATTCAGAAAATTAATGACACAAGAAGTTGGTTTTTTGAAAAAATAAATAAAATAGATAAACCATTGGCCAGACTAACGAGAAATAGAAAAGTAAAATCTCTAGTAACCTCTATCAGAAATGATAAAGGGGAAATAACAACCGATCCCACAGAGATACAAGAGATCATCTCTGAATACTACCAGAAACTCTATGCCCAGAAATTTGACAATGTGAAGGAAATGGATCAATATTTGGAATCACACCTAGACTTAGTCAGGAAGAAATAGAACTCCTGAACAGACCAATTTCAAGCACTGAGATCAAAGAAACAATAAAAAATCTTCCAACCAAAAAAGGTCCTGGTCCAGATGGCTTCACTCCAGAATTCTATCAAACCTTCAAGGAAGAGCTTATTCCTGTACTTCAGAAATTATTCCAAAAAATTAAGGAAGAAGAAATCTTCCCCAACACATTCTATGAAGCAAACATCACCCTGATACCAAAACCAGGAAAAGACCCAACCAAAAAGGAGAATTTCAGACCAATGTCACTCATGAATATAGATGCAAAAATTCTCAACAAAATCCTAGCCAATAGATTACAGCTTATCATCAAAAAAGTCATTCATCATGATCAAGTAGGCTTCATCCCAGACATGCAAGGCTGGTTTAACATACGCAAGTCCATAAACGTTATCCACCATATTAACAGAGGCAAAAATAAAGATCACATAATCCTCTCAATAGATGCAGAAAAAGCATTTGATAAAATCCAGCATCCTTTTCTAATTAGAGCACTGAAGAGTATAGGCATAGGTGGCACATTTCTTTTCTTTTTTTTTTTTTTTGTAGAGACAGAGTCTCACTTTATGGCCCTCGGTAGAGTGCCGTGGCCTCACACAGCTCACAGCAACCTCCAACTCCTATGCTTAAGCGATTCTCTTGCTTCAGCCTCTCGAGTAGCTGGGACTACAGGTGCCCACCACAACGCCCGGCTAATAGGTGGCACATTTCTAAAACTGATTCAAGCTATCTATGACAAACCCATAGCTAATATTTTACTGAATGGAGTAAAACTGAAAGCTTTTCCCCTCAGAACTGGAACCAGACAAGGTTGTCCTCTGTCACCATTACTATTCAACATAGTGCTGGAAGTTCTAGCCAATACAATTAGGCAAGACAAGGAAATAAAGGGAATCCAAATGGGAGCAGAGGTCAAACTCTCCCTCTTGGCTGATGACATGATCTTATACTTAGAGAACCCCAAAGACTCAACCACAAGACTCCTAGAAGTCATCAAAAAATACAGTAATGTTTCAGGATATAAAATCAATGTCCACAAGTCAGTAGCCTTTGTATACGCCAATAACAGTCAAGATGAGAAGCTAATTAAGGACACAACTCCCTTCACCATAGTTTCAAAGAAAATGAAATACCTAGGAATATACCTAATGAAGGAGGTGAAGGACCTCTATAAAGAAAATTATGAAATCCTCAGAAAAGAAATAGCAGAGGATATTAACAAATGGAAGAACATAACATGCTCATGGATGGGAAGAATCAACATTGTTAAAATGTCTATACTTCCCAAAGCAATCTACCTATTCAATGCCATTGCTATCAAAATACCAACATCGTACTTTGAAGATTTGGAGAAAACGATTTTGCATTTTGTACGGAACCGGAAAAAACCCCGTATACCGTATAGCTAAGGCAGTTCTTAGTAATAAAAATAAAGCTGGGGGCATCAGTACACCAGATTTTAGTTTGTACTACAAAGCCATAGTGGTCAAGACAGCATGGTACTGACACAAAAACAGAGACATAGACACTTGGAATCAAATTGAAAACCATGAAATGAAACTAACATCTTACAACCACCTAATCTTTGATCAACAAAACAAGAACATACCTTGGGGGAAAGACTCCCTATTCAATAAATGGTGTTGGGAGAACTGGATGTCTACATGTAAAAGACTGAAACTGGACCCACACCTTTCCCCACTCACAAAAATTGATTCAAGATGGATAAAGGACTTAAATTTAAGGCATGAAACAATAAAAATCCTCCAAGAAAGCATAGGAAAAACACTGGAAGATATTGGCCTGGGGAAAGACTTCATGAAGAAGACTGCCATGGCAATTGCAACAACAACAAAAATAAACAAATGGGACTTCATTAAACTGAAAAGCTTCTGTACAGCTAAGGAGACAATAACCAAAGCAAAGAGACAACCTACACAATGGGAAAGGATATTTGCATATTTTCAATCAGACAAAAGCTTGATAACTAGGATCTATAGAGAACTCAAATTAACCACATGAAAAAAGCCAACAATCCCATATGTCAATGGGCAAGAGACATGAATAGAACCTTCTCTAAAGATGACAGACGAATGGCTAACAAACACATGAAAAAATGTTCATCATCTCTATATATTAGAGAAATGCAAATCAAAACAACCCTGAGATATCATCTAACCCCCGTGAGAATGGCCCACATCACAAAATCTCAAAACTGCAGATGCTGCCGTGGATGTGGAGAGAAGGGAACACTTTCACACTGCTGGTGGGACTGCAAACTAGTACAACCTTTCTGGAAGGAAGTATGGAGAAACCTCAAAGCACTCAAGCTAGACCTCCCATTTGATCCTGCAATCCCATTACTGGGCATCTACCCAGAAGGAAAAAAATCCTTTTATCATAGGGACACTTGTACTAGACTGTTTATTGCAGCTCAATTTACAATTGCCAAAATGTGGAAACAGCCTAAATGCCCACCAACCCAGGAATGGATTAACAAGCTGTGGTATGTGGAATACTATTCAGCTATTAAAATTGAATGGAGTTTTACATCCTTTTACATCCTCCATCCAAATGGAGACTTTACATCCTTCGTATTAACCTGGATGGAAGTGGAAGACATTATTCTTAGTAAAGCATCACAAGAATGGAGAAGCATGAATCCTATGTATTCAATTTTTATATGAGGACAATTAATGACAATTAAGGTTATGGGTGGGGGAGGAAAAGCAGAAAGAGGGAAGGAGGGAGGGGGTGGGGCTTTGGTGTGTGTCACACTTTATGGGGGCAAGACATGATTGCAAGAGGGACTTTGCCTAACAATTGCAATCAATGTAACCTGGTTTATTGTACCCTCAATGAATCCCCAACAATAAAAAATAAATAAATAAATGAAAAGGAAAAAAAAAAGAAATAGCAAACAAAGGTGCAGCGTGGTGGTGGCTCGCTCCTGTAACCCTAGCACTATGGGATGTATCACTTGATCTCAGGAGTTTGAGACCAGCCTCACCCACAGTGACACCCCATCTCTACTAAAAATAGAAAAACTAGCCAGGCATTGTGGTGGGCGCCTGTAGTGCCAGCTACTTAGGAAGTTGAGACAGGAGGATTGCTTGAGCCCAGTAGTTTATAGTTGCTGTGAACTATGATGCCATGGCACTCTACCCAGGGTGATGGAGTGAGACTCTATCTCAAAACAAAAACAAGCGGGGAGAAAAAAAAAAGAAGAAATAGCAAACAGGATTCTTAAAATTATTGACAACACTATTTTTTAAGAAAAATATGCTAGTATAGATATTTTTGGTCTATTATACTTCATATTATATGTGAAATACAGTTTTTCTCACTGATAAAAGTTTCCTAATTAATGAATTAATTAATTTAGCCAGATATATATTCAAGATTTAATTTAAATTGGATATACAATGTATGACAGTTAATAATCAAAATCAAAATCCATATATGACTTTAGAATTGTAATATTAAAGATTTTCCCAGCTAATTATAATTTTTATAATTATAAATGGTATTACAAATACTATTTCCTTTGAGTTTATGCCGTGATTTTTATTTAGAATAATTTTCATTTCCTGCAGGATATTTTTGTGGCTAAATTTGCAGTGTGTGATTTATTAGGGAGTATGAATTATAAATAAATATCAGTACAAGTAAAGCATTAGGCCAAATTCATTCCTCAGAATTCACATACATATGTCTGAAAGAA
Organism: Nycticebus coucang; assembly: GCF_027406575.1. Classification (NCBI taxonomy): domain Eukaryota; kingdom Metazoa; phylum Chordata; class Mammalia; order Primates; family Lorisidae; genus Nycticebus; species Nycticebus coucang. The sequence goes on along the minus strand of NC_069794.1, from coordinate 92,345,591 downwards.
AGCCCATCTGTTGTAGTTCTACTGCTTTATTTATTTTATACACATACCTTTTATGTATTTTTTCCTTTTTATTTTAACCTTTACTAGTTTACAAGAGTTCGATTGTGTAGCCAAAATTTGTAGAGCCTCAAGAGTCGTTTCCTTGGTTATACTTTAATTTTGAGCTAAAGAAAATATATCATTAAAGAATTCTTTCCAAAATGTGAGGGAGCTGTCATTATTATCTTAATTTTATGTATATAAAAACTGAGGCATAGAGAAGTCGAGGAAAGTGTTTGGAATCAACTGTCTTAGTTCAGGCTGCTCTATTGCCAATATCAATATCTGGGTGATTTAACAGGCATTTATTTCCTTACAGGTTTGGAGGCTATGATGAAAGTGTGAGCAGATCCCATGTCTGACGAGGTCCATTTCCTGGTCTGGGAAGGGCATTTATCATCTCATGGAAGAGAGACCTTCTTACAAGACACTAATTCCACTTGTGAGGGCTCCACCCTCATGACCTACTTACTTCCCATAGGTACAGCAATGCCATTGCAGTGGGGGTTAAGATTTCAACATATAAATTGGGGGGGGGAGACAAAATTCATTCTTTTCAGTCCTTAGTAATCATATAGCTAATAAGTGCAGAATAGGGATTCAAACTCATATCTAAATAACATACCCCATATAATTGTCTAAAATATAATATTGAAAGAGAAATTTCAATGTAAATCACATATGTACACTTGAATACAGATTCTTTTTTTTTTTTTTGTGATTTTTTTTGGCCAGGGCTGGGTTTGAACCCGCCACCTCCGGCATATGGGACCGGCACCCTACTCCTTGAGCCACAGGCGCCGCCCTTGAATACAGATTCTTAAATGACTATATGACTCAAAACATATTAACTTTTTCAGTGAGCAGAATTTTTGTCATACCCCTTCATTCCAGTGCCATAAGGATTCTGCATTGGATGGTCAAATAAATATTTTTGTTATTTATTTGTTTAAATTATTATTTATCAGAGCAATCTCCTGCTATATTGTTCCAATATCTACCAGACCCTGGATCCTCGTGAATGGCTAAAATGTTCTCAGGTATGACTCATTTATTTTCTCTGCATTTAGAAAATATAAAGTACATTATGCTTTATCTACAAATCTGAGTCTGAGTAGTATTTGCATACTTTTAGCAAAATTCCTCTATTGTAGACTATGAAAGGCCTGCTGTCAAAGGGATGCCAGGAATTCTTTATATAATCTTGTTAAAAAATGATGATAAATGTGATTACTTCAATTCACGACTTCGAATGAAAATCATTTTTATAATACTTTTTTGTCTAAAAGGCATTTAGTTTTTATCACTAGATACTAGAAATCATTTGTGTTTAATTCATTTTATTTTGTGTTTAATTCATTTTATTTTGAAATGCAAATGTGTTTTATCAAGGCGTAATAATTATTTTTATAGAATATACCTAGAATATTGCATGACACATCAAATATGACAACAGCCATTGTAAATATGATTCTACTACCTTATAAAGACAATATAAGCTTTTCATGGTTCTCAGGTCTTTAAAGAGAAGACTGTAAAAAAATAAAATTGTCATATGACTGTATGAAAAACAGAATACAGCAGAAAACTTTATGACTTTGGGTTTAGCAAAGAAAATTTTTAAAGAAAAGAAAAAGCTACACAAAAATCAGTTTCCTTTGTTCAGAGATTAGTTGAGACTCTTGGAATTTTGGCTATACAATCTACTTTTAGCATTATTAATTCAGAACTTTTACTTACCACCTTTTTGAATTATGAAACTATCACGTAGTCTAAGCAATATTGAACTCAACCTTCCCATTTAACTTAATTGACGAGGCAAGACATTACATAGATAAATTGTTTGGATTAGATAAATATATCATTGACAACAACATAGAGTGTTACTTCTTGAGAAATGTGAACATTTGAATGGATGGAGAAGTAATTGGTGAATTTCTAGTCAAAGGGGTTGTCATGTGATGGAGGACAGCAGATGGCATCCTCATTTCTCCTGCAACGCCAATGTTCGTATTTCCCAGAAGAGTTCCATTCTCTCAGCCAACTCAATTTAATTAAAAGTTGAATTTGCTCTGTATTCCTATTTTTGTTTCCCTTCTTGTTTCAGTGTATACTTAAAGTTAGTTATATTTAAATTAAATAAAGTCTTTATTAAATGTGCTACGGAAGGAATAAAAGCTGCTTTTGAGTCAATCTTACAGTGTATTTATGAAACAACATTAAACCTTTATTTCTCTATTGTGAGAGCTGTATCTCCAGGATGGATGGTAACAGGCTTACTAACCTCAGCAAGAGAGGGCCAGGCTAAGCAGAACTCTGACGTGAAACTAGGAATGGGATGTTTTTCAGTCGTATAAAAAAACTGTTCATTTGTACAGATGAAACAGGATTACTTCGTTGTTTGATTTATGTGACATTTCCCAAATACAAAATGTTCTCTTTTTGCAGAATATTTAGCCTAAATATATAAAACGTCCATGCTAGGATTAAAGTCCCTTGTGTTTTGACTGTAGATTTTGGCTGTAGTGTCTGATAACAGGCAGTCTGCCCACATACAACCAAGCATTTGTCCAGCCTACAGAGAAGCAGTGAGGCAGGAAGGGGCATTTTGGCAAAACAACCTTAGCATTACGGACATTACCCCATAATTTACCTACAGCTAGCAAATCATATTTGCCAGAGAATAGATAGTCAAAATGTACCAGCATTCTTCTGAAAATATTTGATGGATTAAAAAGATGTATAGTAGGGTGGTGCCTGTGGCTCAAAGGAATAGGGCGCCGGCCCCATATGCCGGAGGTGGCGGGTTCAAACCCAGCCCCGGCCAAAAACTGCAAAAAAAAAAAAAAAAAAAAGATGTATAGTAATGATGAAGATGAAGGTTATTTTAAGGGAAAAGGAATGGTCATGGATTAGATGAAAATAATAATTAGTAGCTACAACAAATAAACTAACGAATATGCTTTCCACCGATAAACTAATGAACATGGTTTCTGATGTTTAAAAACATTTTGAATGGATTTTTCATTTCCTTAAACTCAGCCCATTTTGTATTAAATTCCCTAATACTTTGTTTTCAGTGGAGGAATAGTCATATTGTTGAATTACTAGGTTGTGGTCTTTTTTTTTTTATTTTTGGCCAGGGCTGGGCTTGAACCCGCCACCTCCGGCATATGGGACCGGCGCCCTACCCGTTGAGCCACAGGCGCCGCCCTAGGTTGTGGTCTTTTTGCTGAATTGTAAAAACTCCATGTTCTAAATACAAGCGCCTTTTCAGACATGTTTTATAAGTACTTCCTCAAGGGGTGTGTGGGGATTGCCTTTTCATTTTCACGATAGTGTCTCTAGAGGACCCAAAGTGTTTATTGTAATGAAGTTCAGCTTACTGAATGTTTACTTTTATTCTTTACATGTTTTCTTTTTCCTTCTAGAATTATGGTCTCATGCATTGCTTTTGAGTCCTTTATCTGTCTTGAATTAAGTTTTTATATGGTGATCCTATGTCATTCTGCGTGTGGCTATCCACTTTTCCCACAACCATTTATTGAATAAGGCATTTTTTTTTTTTTTGAGACAGAGTCTCACCATGTCACCCTCAGTTGAGTGCTGTGGCAACAATCTCAAACTCTTAGGCTTAAGTGATTATCTTGTCCCAGCCTCCCGAGTAGCTGGGACTACAGGTGCCTGCCACAATGCCCAGTTATTTTTTGGTTGGAGTTATTATTGTTGTTTAGCAGGCCTGAGCTGGGTTCGAACCCACCAGCCTCGGTGTATGTGGCTGGTGGCCTTACTCATGAGCTACAGATGCAGATCTGAATAAGGCATTCTTTCTCCAGTGCATGTTGTTGTATGCTTCATTGAAAAAACACTTAGTTGTAGGTAGATGGTTTTATTGCTAGGTTCTCTATTCTGCTCCATTGGTTTATATCCATACTTTTAAACCAGTACCATGTTATTTTGGTTACTACAGCTCCATAGTATAACTTGAAGTCTTCTAAAGTGATGCTTCCAGATTTATTCCTTTCTTTTTCTTTCTTTCTTTTTTTTTTTTGAGACAGGGTCTTACTATATTGCCCTGGGTAGAGTGCCATGGCATCACAGCTCACAGCAACCTCAAACTCTTGAGCTCAAGTGGTTCTTTTGCCTTAGCCTCCCAAGTGGCTGAGACTATAGGTGCCCACCACAATGCCCAGTTATTTTGTTGTTGTAGTTGTCATTGTTTACCAGGCCTGGCTGGGTTTGAATCCACCAGCCTTGGTGTATGTGGCTAGTGCCCTAACTACTGAGCTATGGATGCTGAGCCCAGAATTATTCCTTTCACTTGAGATTGCCTTCACACGTATATTCATTGGAGAGAGCATATGTTTGGGTTGTGGTTTGTCATCCATTCAGCTGGTCTGAGTTAAGACCATTCAGATTCAGTGTTGTTATTGATTTGTGGGATACTTTTCTGTTCATCTTCATTCATTCATCTTAATTGTTGACCATACTCTGAATTCCATTTCTGACATTTCAACAATTTCTGTTTTGTTGGAGACCATTGCTGTGGATCTATTTTGATCCTTTGGAGGACCTATTTTTTCATGTAGCCAGAGTTCTTTTGCTGTTTTTTTTTTTTTTTTTCTCATTTCATGGCACAAAGTTTTTCACTGCCCCACTTCTCCTTTGCTGGGAATTAGTGAGAAGGAGGAGAGGTCCCCAGGTGGAACAGTTGTGCTTTATCCTGGAACACTGATCTGGTAGGAGAAGGCAGTTGGAGTGAGATCATGCAATATAGTTGCTCTTCATTACCCTGTTCTCCTGTGGCTGTGGTTGTCACAATCATATCTGGTGCTGGGGTACCTTCATTTTGAGTATCCCACATTAGTATTTGTGGGACAATGCCAGGTTTTACATAATCCTTTTCTATCTTTTCCTAAGTTTCCTTTCCTTTCCTTTTTCACTGGAAAAAAGAGTTGTGGGCATTCAGGCCACCTAGGTCAAGATGTAGTGGCAGCATGGGGCACCTCATGGCTAGTGGGTCTGTGGCAGATAGCTGCACCACAGGCATGGCATCACATGTGTCCATGAGGGTGTGGCCACCAGGTAGCAACAGGTCCACAGAGGCATGGCCTACTGGACAGCATATTTCTATGACTTCTTTATTCAGGCTTGGGGGGTGGTGTATGTTTCCAAGAATTTATCCATTTCTTCTAGCTTTTTAGTTTGTGTACATAAGATGTTTCATAATAGTCTTAGATGAGCTGTTGTATTTCAGTGGTATGAGTTGTAATGTTTTCTTATTACATTTCTGATTGACTTTATTTGAATCTTCTTTCCTCTTTTCTTGGTTAGGCTAGCTAATGGCCAGACAATTTTCTTTATCTTCATTTCATTGATTCTTTTTACTTTTATTGCTGGTCTCAATTATATTTGGTTCTGCTCTGATCTCTGTTATTTCTTTTCTTCTGCTACTTTTAGATTTGTTCCACTTTTCTAGGTCCTGATGTATGATGTCAGGTTATTAATTTGTAATATTTCTGTCTTTTTGATTTAGATATTTAGCCCTATAATTTTTCCTCTTAATACTGCTTTTGCTATATTCTACCGGTTTTGGCATGCTTTGTTACTATTTTTATTAATTTTCAAAATTTTTGCTTTTCCATTTTGCTTTTGTCATTGAGCCAAAATCAATCAGAAGCCAGTTGTTTCATTTCCAGGAATGTCTCTTGTTTTGAGTATTCCTCTTGAAATTGATATCTAGTTTTATTCTACTGTATTCTGAGAAGATATTTGATATGATAATGATCTTTTAATATTTATTAGGATTTGTTTTTTCAGTTAACAAATGGTCTATCTTGGAAAATATTCCATTTGCTGATGAGGAGAATATATTTTCTGCAGTTGTTGGGTAGAATATTATGTAAATGTCTGTTAGGTCCACTTGTTCTAAAGTCTAATTCAAGTTCAGTGTTTCTTTGTTGATGTTTTGCCTCAATTATTTGTCTAATGATGTCAGTGGACACTTGAAGTCCCCCACTTGTATTATATTGCTGTTTATTTCTTTGCTAGGTCTAGTAGTAGTTTTTGTTTTGTTTTGTTTTTTGCAGTTTTGGGCTGGGGCTGGGTTTGAACCCACCACCTCTGGCATATGGGGCTGGTGCCCAACTCCTTTGAGCCACAGGTGCTGCCCTCTAGTAGTAGTTTTTAAATTAATCTGGGACCTCTGGTATAGATGCATATATATTTAGGATTGTTATATTTCTTATTGAAATTATTTACTTATTATATTCTAATTTTGTTTTTTTTATTGTTGTTGTTTTAAAGTCTGTTTTATCTGATATAAATATAGCCACTCCTACTTCTATTTGGTTTCTGTTTGCCTGGGATATTTTTTCCACCCATTTACCTAGTTTATAAAAATCTTTACTAGTCACATATGCTTCTGAAGGCAGCATATGCTTGAATTCTGTTTTTTATCCATTCTGACAATCTTCACATATATATTTTAATTGGGTCATGTAGACGACGATGTTTTGAATAGCATTGTTTTTTGATTTCTATTTACATTTGAGGCTTATATATATTAACTCTGTATCATTCAATCTTAATAAATGAATTTGTTAGTTGTAGTAGGTGTTTGTACATCTTTTTTATGATTTTCTATGTAATTACTATGTCATTTGCAATTACAAGTGGTTTTACATTGTCCTTTTCTATCTTTTCCTAAGTTTCCTTTCCTTTCCATTTTCACTGGAAAAGAGATCCAGTACAATGGAGAATAGAACTGGTAGCATTTCATTTATTGTAATCTTAGAAGAAAATATTCAATATTTTAGCATTAATTAATTTAGCTATAAGCATTTTGTAGATATTAGGTTGAGGAAGTTTTATATTTTGGTTTGCTGTGAGTTTTTTTATATGTTGAATTTTGTTATATGTTTTACAACACCTATTAAAATGCTTGCAAAATTTTTGTTCTTTATTCTCTTTTTATGGTAAAATGATATGATTGACTTTCAAATGAAAAATAAACTCTGCAGCACTGTGCTAAAGACTAATTGTTCACAGCATAATAATTGTTTTATATATTACTACAATTGATTGGGTAATATGCACTGAGAAATTTTGCTCCTATATTTAGAAGAGAGACTGGTGTTATTTTTATTTAGTTTTTTACTATACCTTTGTATATTTTGGTACAATTGAGTTCACTTAACTAAAATACTTGGTACTACAATTGTTTCAAGTTTTAATGTTTTTTTCTTTTCTGTATTCTGGAAGGTTTGCAATATATTTAGGTTAAACATTCCTTATCCAATAATTCAAAATTCATAATGCTCCAATAAGCAATTCCTTTGAGCATTATGTCACTGCTCAAAAAGCTTCAAATTTGGAGGACTTCTGGATTTCATATCTTCTGCGTAGAAATACTGAACCTGCATTAGAGTGATGCTGGTTTTATAAAATGAGTTTAAAAAAGTTTTTCTTCTTCTGTTTCCTAGAAGAGTTTATGGGGTATTTTTAATTTATTCTAGAATGTTTGATAGAGGTCATCATTGACGCATTCTGGACATAAAGTTTACTTTGCTGGCTGGGTTTTTATAATAAATTACATTCCTATAAAAGAAACAGAAATATTTTTATTTTCTCTGTAATTCTGTATCAGTTTTGCACATTGTGTTTTCAAATTTAAAAAAATATATATCCAGGATGTGGATATCATCCTGGGGGAGATCATTTTTCAGTGCTTAAACCAGTGCCTGTTACTCAAATGTTCCATGAATGAGGTCGCATCTGAGCTAAGAAAACAAGGATTCTGGTAACCACCATTCTACTCTGCTCCTATGAGTTTAATTGTTCTACATCCCACAGTCCACAGGCACAAGAACTTAAAGAGCAAGAGGAAGTGAAAGGGAAATTAGGGCAAGGAAACAGATAAAAGAAATCACTCATGAGGAAGAATCAGCAGAAAACTCCAGGCAACATGAAGAACCAGTTCAGAACAACCCCGTCAAGGGACCATGAGGTAGCTACTTCAGAGGATTCCACCTATAAAGAAATGTTAGGAATGACAGAAAGGTAATTTAGGATACACATGATGAAAACAATGAAGGAAAAGATAGAAACAATGAAGAAAATAGCTAATAAAGTGGAAAATAACCAAAAGGAAATCCAAAAACAGAATCAAATAAGAGATGAACAATATGAAGAATATAGAATGGCTATATCAGAGTTGAAGGAACTGAAGCAGTCAATTGGGGAACTTAAAGATGCAATGGAAAGTATCAGCAACAGGCTAGACCATGTAGAAAAAAGAATTTCAGAGGTAGAGGACAAAGTTATTGAGATAACTTAGAGAGTTAAAGAGGCAGAAAAGAAGAGAGAGAAAGCAGAACATTCACTGTCAGAATTATGGGACTTTATGAAGCATTCCAACATATGATTAATAGGAATCCCAGAAAGGAAAGAAGAATACCCCAGAGGAATGGAAGCCATACTAGAGAATATTATAAATGAAAATTTCCCAAATATCACCAAGGATTCTGACATGCAGCTTTCAGAGGGATATCAGACTCCAGGTTGCCTCAACTCTAACCAAGCTTCTCCAAGACACATTGTGACAAACCTGCCCAGGTCAAGACCAAAGAAAAGATTCTGCAAGCTGCCAGGAGTAAATGCCAGTTGACCTACAGGGGCAAATCCATCAGAGTGACTGCAGACTTCTCTAATGAAACTTTCCAAGCAAGAAGACAATGGTCATCTACCTTTAATCTACTTGAACAGAACAATTGCAAACCCAGAATTCTATACCCTGTTAAGCTAAGCTTTAAAATTGACAGAAAAACAAATCATTTACGGATATACAAACACTGAAGAAATTCTCCACAACAAGACCAGCTCTACAGGAAATACTTCAACCTGTTCCACACGGTAACCATCACAATGGATCACCAGCAAAGTAAGAACTCAGAAATTAAAGGACAGATCCTAACTTTCACACTGATACAAAAGATAAAACTAAGCAACGGACTCTCACAAAATAAGATGAATAGAATACTACCACACTTACCAATTATCTCAATGAAGGTTAATGGCTTGAATTCCCCACTGAAGAGACATAGATTGGCTGACTGGATTAAAAAACACAAGCCATCCATTTGCTGTCTGCAAGAAACATACCTGGCTTCAAAAGACAAATTAAAGCTCCAAGTCAAGGGTTGGAAGACAATTTTTCAGGCAAACGGAATTCAGAAGAAAAGAGGAGTTGCGATCTTCTTTTCAGATACATGTGGATTTAAAGCAACTAAAGTCAAAAAAGACAAAGATGGTCACTTTATATTGGTCGAGGGAAAAATACAACAAGAAGACGTTTCAATTCTAAATATTTATGCACCCAACTTAAATGCTCCCAGATTCTTGAAACAAACCTTACTCAGGCTGAGCAATATAATATCTGTTAATACCATAATAACAGGGGAATTTAACACTTCTCTTACAGAACTGCACAGATCCTCTAAACAGAAATTAAACAAAGATATAAGAGATTCAAATGAGACCCTAGAACAACTGTGCTTGATAGACACATGTAGAACTCTCCATCCCAAAGATAAAAAATATACATTCTTCTCATCACCCCATGGAGCATTCTCCGAAATTGATCATATCCAGAGACACAAAACAAATATCAACAGAATCAAAAGAATTGAAATTTTACCTTGTATCTTCTCAGACCATAAGGCACTAAAAGTGGAATTCAACTCTAACAAAAATATTTGACCCCACACAAAGGCAGGAAATTAAACAACCTTCTGTTGAATGACAGATGGGTGCAGGAAGAAATATAACAGGAAATCATTAACTTCCTTGAGCATAACAACAATGAGGACACAAGCTACCAAAACCTGTGGGATATTGCAAAAGCAGTTTTGAGAGGAAAATTTAGATGCCTACATTTGAAAAATAGAGAGAGAGCGCATCAACAAACTCACAAGCCAATTATGGAATTTGAAAAAGAAGAATAATCTGAGCCTAAACCCAGTAGAAGAAAAGAAATATACAAAATCAAATCAGAGATCAATGAAATTGAAAACAAAAAAATTATTCAGAAAAATTAATGAAACTAGGAGATGGTTTTTTGAAAAAAAAAATAAATAAAATAGATAAACCATTAGCCAGACTAACTACAAATAGAAAAGTAAAATCCCTAGTAACCTCAATCAGAAATGATAAAGGGGAAATAACAACTGATCCCACAGAGATACAAGAGATCATCTCTGAACACTACCAGAAACTCTATGCCCAGAAATTTGACAATGTGAAGGAAATGGATCAATATTTGGAATCACACCCTCTCCCTAGTCTTAGCTAGGAAGAAATAGAGCTCCTGAACAGACCAATTTCAAGCACTGAGATTAAAGAAACAATAAAAAATCTTCCAACCAAAAAATGCCCTGGTCCAGAAGGCTTCACACCAGAATTCTATCAAACTTTCAAGGAAGAACTTATTCCTGTAATGCAGAAATTATTTCAAAAAATTGAGGAAGAAGGAATCTTCCCCAACACATTCTATGAAGCAAACATAACCCTGATACCAAAACCAGGAAAAGACCCAATCAAAAGGAGAATTTCAGACCAATGTCGCTCATGAATATAGACGCAAAAATTGTCAACAAAATCCTAGACAATAGATTACAGCTTATCATCAAAGAAGTCATACATCATGATCAAGTAGGTTTCATCCCAGGGATGCAAGACTGATTTAACATACACAAGTCCATAAACATTATCCACCGTATTACCAGAGGCAAAAAAAAGATTGTATGATCCTCACAATAGATGCAGAAAAAGCATTTGATAAAATCCAGCATCCTTTTCTAATTAAAAGACTGAAGAGTATAGGCATAGGTGGTGCATTTCTAAAACTAATTGAAGCTATCTATGACAAACCCACAGCTAATATTTTACTGAATGGAGTAAAACTGAAAGCTTTTCCTCTTAGAACTGGAACAAGACAAGGTTGTCCTCTGTCACCTTTACTATTCAACATAGTGCTAAAAGTTCTAGCCAATACAATTAGGCAAGACAAGGAAATAAAGGGAATCCAAATGGGAGCAGAGGAGGTCAAACTCTCCCTTTCTTCTGATGACATGATTTTATACTTAGAGAACCCCAAAGACTCACCACAAGACTCCTAGAAGTCATCCAAAAATACAGTAATGTTTTAGGATATAAAATCAATGTCCACAAGTCAGTAGCCTTTGTATACGCCAATAACAGTCAAGATGAGAAGCTAATTAAGGACACAACTCCCTTCACCATAATTTCAAAGAAAATGAAATACCTAGGAATATACCTAACAAAGGAGGTGAAGGACCTCTATAAGAAAATTATGAAATCCTCAGAAAGGAAATAGCAGAGGATATTAACAAATTGAAGACCATAGCATGCTCATGGATGAGAAGAATCAACATTGTTAAGATGTCTATACTTCCCAAAGCAATCTACCTGTTCAATGCCATTCCTATTAAAATACCAACATCATACTTTCAAGATTTGGAAAAAATGATTCTGCATTTTGTATGGATCCAGAAAAAAAAACTGTATAGCTAAGACAGTTCTTAGTAATAAAAATAAAGCTAGGGGCATCACCATACCAGATTTTAGGCTGTACTATAAAGCCAGTGGTCAAGACAGCATGGTACTGGCACAAAAATAGAGACATAGACACTAGGAATCAAATAGAAAACCAGGAAATGAAACTGACCTTTGATAAACCAAACAATAACATAAGTTGGGGTAAAGACACCCTTTTCAATAAATGGTGTTGGGAGAACTGGATATCCACATGTAAAAGACTGAAACTGGATCCACACCTTTCTCCACTCACAAAAATTGATTCAAGATGGATAAAGGACTAAAATTTAAGGCATAAAACAATAAAAATCCTCAACAAAAGCATACGAAAAACACTGGAATATATTGGCTTGGGGAAAGACTTTATGAAGAAAACTGCCATGGCAATTGCAACAACAATAAAAATAAACGAATGGGACTTCATTAAACTGAAAAGCTTCTTTACAGCTAAGGAGACAACAACCAAAGTAAAGAGACAACCTACACAATGGGAAAGGATATTTGCATTTTTTTTTTTTTTGTGGTTTTTGGCCAGGGCTGGGTTTGAACCCACCACCTCCGGCATATGGGACCGGCGCCCTACTCCTTGAGCCACAGGCCCCACCCATGCATATTTTGAATTAGATAAAAACTTGATAACTAGGATCTATAGAGAACTCAAATTAATCTACATGAAAAAAGCCAAGAATCCCATATATCAATGGGCAAGAGACATGTTTAGAACCTTCTCTAAAGGAGACAGACAAATGGCTAACAAATATATGAAAAAATGTTCATCATCCCTATCTATTAGAGAAATGCAAATCAAAACCACCCTGAGATACTATCTAACCCCAGCAAGAATGGCCCACATCACAAAATCTCAAAACTGCAGATGCTGGTGTGATGTGGAGAGAAGGGAACACTTTTACACTGCTGGTGGGACTGCAAACTAGTACAACCTTTCTGGAAGGAAGTATGGAGAAACCTCAAAGCACTCAAGCTAGACCTCCCATTTGATCCTGCAATCCCATTACTGGGCATCTAACCAAAAGTAAAAAAAAAATCTTTTTATCATAAGGACACTTGTACTAGACTGTTTGTTGCAGCTCAATTTACAATTGCCAAAATGTGGAAACAGCCTAAATGCCCACCAACCCAGGAATGGATTAACAAGCTGTGGTATATGTACACCATGGAATACTATTCAGCTATTAAAAAAAATGGAGACTTCACATCCTTCATATTAACCTGGTTGGAAGTGGAAGACATTATTTTTAGTAAAGCATCACAAGAATGGAGAAGCATGAATCCTATGTACTCCATTTTGATATGAGGGGAATCAATGACAATTAGGGTCCTGGTGGGGGTAGGGGAAGGGGATAGCAGAGAGAGAATGAAGGAGGGAGGGGTGGGAAAAGGAAGAGCAGAGAGAGGGAAGGAGCGAGGGGGTTGGGGCCTGTGTGTGTGCCACACCGTTTGAGGGCAAGACAGGTTTGCAAGAGGGACTTTACCTAACCAATGCAATCAGTATAACCTGGCTTATTGTACCTTCAATGAATCAACAACAACAACAACAACAACAACAAAAAAAATATATATATATATATGTATTACATATATATATGTAATTTAATTGGCCCATAATTAGTTACTAAATTCTCTCTTCTGTTTTTAAATTTTTGAATATTACATGAGCACCAAATTTTTGGTTACTTGGATTGCTACTGTGCAGTTCCAGTAATAGTTATAAGTGTGACCAGCACCAAGACAGCATGCAGTGTACCTTTAGTTGTGAATTCACCCATCTCCTTCTTACTGTTACTGTTTTGTTTCCATTGAGTTGTACTATTGCATGTGGAAAACTTCTCTTATTGTCCTTTTAATGACTGTAACATTTGAAGATTTTCATTCCTGAAAACTGGTCATTTGTGATCTGGCAAAGAGTTTACCAATTTTATTTTTTTTTTGTGGAACTACCTTTGTTAATTTTCTCTGTCCATTTTTCCACCTCCTTGATTTCTACTCTTATCTTTATTATTTCATTTATACTATGTCTTTAAGGTTTATTTTGCATTTAAATATATTTAAATATGCCTAAATTTATCATAAAACACTACTTTTCCTATATTCTAGAACATTGAAATATTTTCAATATTATTTAGTTAAATTTGTCCTGTGTTTTATCTGTGGTTTCCTTAGTGCCTGATAGATTATTTAGAAATATGTTTTTATTACTTTTATCACTAAGTTCCTTAGTTCATTAACTCCTAAACTAACATTCTGAGATGAATATGCAAGTAAGTTTTTTTCTAAATTTTAATTACATTTGACAGTAGTTACCTTAGGATTTAACTAAATTATTCTTGGAATATTGACTATTTTAGTAATTATACTTGAAAGCAATCTATATCATAGTCATGCAGTCATTTTATAACACCTAATTATATATAGTCTGGAGATCTTATGAAGGCCTTCAAAGAATTTGTCAGAATTACATATAAAACTGATCAGTTTGGAGGGGCAGGGACAAGCTGGCTGACTGAACCAGCTTTGCACAGAGGCTACCATCCAGAAGGAGAGTTAAAGGACAGAAATTAAGCAAGTAACCAGGTGGATTTGAGCTGCACAAAGAGAGAAGGTTGAAGAACGCACATCAACCCCACTGAGGCAAGATGCTACCCCAAGGATACAAACAAAAGGTACAAAATCCATCACCAAGTGGAGGGGAGTCCCCTTCCTCATGAGAACAGCTTGGAGTGCCCCACAAACAAACGAGCAGAGTTCAATGGTCCTCCCACTACACTCCACGGGAGAGACCTTCTAAAAACTGGACCTACCTCCCCTACTAGGGTGCCACGGCATTCTCCTGCCAGGCATAAAACTGTATAACACTGTATATATATATTCTCTACCTGCAACTCTGAGCTCCCAGTACTCCCTCCACTCTCACTCTGAGGTCTGGAGGCCTGTCCCCCAGGAGTCCAGATTCTTGGGTGATTTCTCAAGGGGTGTGGACAGGGCCTAAACTGCAGCTGGTCAGTGCTCACTCTGGGGCATGGTTGTGAGAAGAAGAAGGTCAGATGAGAGGGAACCATACTGGAGTGGCGGTGACCTGAGGTGCAGAGCAGCAGCTGTCTTTTAGCAACAATAGGGCTCACTCCTGGATATTCTGAAGCCACACCCCCTGTGTCCCTGGGCAACGAGAGGTGGCTGGTCATCTACTCAGGTGGCAACCACCACAGAACAGATCTGGAATGTAAACACAGGCCCTGTGAGTACGGGTTTGCCTGAGGCAGTACCAGCCTGGGTGGAGTGCGGGGACTAGAAATGCATGCACAGAGCCAGGAAGTTCCCAGGGTGGGGCTGACCGACAGGACCACTTCACTGAGCGTAAGACACACCCGGCACTCAGGGGATTGTCAACCTATAGACAAAGGAAGACAGGAGGCTAGAACTGACAGCTAACCGAATACAAACCTGCAGGAGCAAAGACAGGGCCTGAGGCACAGGCTCTGGGAACTCAACACAGCTTCTCTTCTGCAGGGGAATTTAGCAGGGACAGGCACAAATTCCTGCAAAGTTGTTCTGTTCTGTTCTGTCAGGAACATCAATCAAGGGTGGGGCTGGAATGAGTGAACACTCCCCCAGCCTCCAGCAAGCACCTGAGGTTGTCAGGCCTCACCTCCCCCTGCTAGATAGATGCAGAGCGCAGCAGCCTGGCTGAGCAGAAATACATTTCTTTGTGATTCAGGCAGGTGCAAACCCGTGGAGTATCTATTCACTACAGGCAACTGGGTCAAAGCCCTGCAGGACTATCAGTGACTGGGTGTGACAGAGGTGGAAGGTGGGGAAGGAGGCATCAACCTTTCCAGACTGATCTATTTGCTGGGTGGGTCATCCTGACTCCACGGAGCACTTGAGCAAACCATATCAGAGTAGTCACCAAACCTCTGTGATCCAGTTGCCGGAGACCTTTTAAACTCTCCCACCCGAGACAGGTGCTGACTGAAACAATTCATTGGACCTTTTCAACTGAGCCAATCGCCTGAGGACTATTCAGGTGGTGCCCTGGGTGTGTGGTTGTAGGAAGGCTTGATTTTCCTTTTCCAATTATTGCCTGTGGGGGGTGGGGTGACTTAATTGCTGGTATTTCTCTACAGCTGAGACTTCAACCCAGAGTAACTGTTTCACTAGGGTTGAACAGAGACAAGCTGAAAACAAGACAGAACCACTTAACCCCACCACACCAAACAGGTCCCCAGTTTCTTAGGCCATAGCACTATACAGGTCCTCGAAAAATTGCCGGGAAAAATCAAACGGTATAAAACAATCATGGGGTGGAATCAGCAGAAAAACTCTGGTAACATGAATAAACAGAATAGATCAAACCCCCCAAAGGAAAGATATGGCAGATGTAACTGAAGATCCCATTCATAAATAGCTGGCCAAGATGTCAGAAATCGAATTTAGAATTTGGATTGCAAACAAGATTAATAAAATGGAGGAAAATTTGGAATTAGAAATTTGAGCAGCAATTCAAAAGTCGGAATTAGAAATTCGAGGAGAAATTCAAAAGTATCTCAAGAATTTAACGAATTTAAAGACAAAACCACCAAAGATTTTGACTCACTGTAGCAAGAATTTGCAACCCTCAAGGATCTGAAAAATGCAGTAGAATCCCTCAGTAACAGAGTGGAACAAGCAGAAGAAAGGATTTCTGACATTGAAGACAAAGCCTTTGAACGCTCCCAAACTCTCAAAGAGGAAGAGAAATGGAGAGCAAAAACAGATCATTCTCTCAGAGAGCTCTGGGATAATTTGAAGGAAGTTAATATCTGCCTCATTGGAATCCCTGAAAGTAATGAAGTGGCCTCGCTAGGCACAGAGGCTCTTCTCCATAAAATTATGAAAGACAATTTTCCAGACATGCCAAGAGATTCTGAAATTCAGATAGCAAACAGCTTCAGAACCCCAGCACGACTCAACCCCAATAAGACATACCCCCAGGCATATTATAATTAACTTCACTAAAGTTAATATGAAGGAGAAAATTCTGAAAGCAGCCAGATGTGGGAAAGCCATTACCTACAAAGGGAAGAATATTAGAATGACTCCAAACCTCTCTGCTGAAATTTTTCAAGCCAGAAGAGGGTGGTCATCGACTTTAATCTCCTAAAGCAGAATAACTTTCAACTCCAGATCCTGTATCCAGCTAAATTGAGTTTCATTTATGATGGAGAAATCAAATACTATAATGACATTCATATGTTGAAGAAATTTGCCATAACCAAACCAGCTCTTCAGGATATTCTCAGACCTATCCTCCATAATGACTAGCCCAATCCTCTACCACAAAAGTAAACTCACTCAGAAACTTTATCTATTTTATTGATCTTTAAAAAAAAAACAGCTTTTGCATTTATTGATCTGTTGTATAATTCTTTTGTTTTCAATTTCATTTAATTCTGCTCTGATTTTGGTTATTTCTTTTCTTCTGCTGCATTTGGGATTGAAGTGTTCTTTCTCCAGTTGCTTGAGATGTTCCATTAAGTTATTGACTTCCTCTCTTTCCGTTTTCTTGAGGAAGGCTTGTAGTGCTATAAATTTCCCTCTTAGGACTGCCTTTGCAGTATCCCAGAGGTTCTGGTAATTCGTGTCTTGATTGTTGTTTTGTTCCAAAAATATGGTGATTTCCTTCTTAATCTTGTCTCTAACCCATGTATCCTTCAGCATAAGGTTGTTTAGCTTTCATGGTTTTGTATGGGTATGCAGGTTCCCGTTGTTATTTAGTTCAACTTTTATTCCATGATGGTCTGAGAAGATGCAAGGAATAATTTCTATTTTTTAAAATTTGCTGAGGTTAGATTTGTGGCCTAGGATGTGGTCGATTTTGGAGTATGTTCCATGGGCTGATGAGAAGAATGTGTATTCAGTTTTTTTGGGATGAAATGTTCTGTAGATATCTGTTAAGTCCAGATGTTGAATGGTTGAGTTTAAATCTAAAATTTCTTTGCTTAGCTTCTTTTTGGAGGATCTATCCAGGACTGCTAAAGGGGTGTTAAAATCTCCAACTACTATGGAAGTGGAGGAAATTGAGTTGCTCATGTCTGTTAGAGTTTCTCTTATAAATTGTGGTGCATTGTGGTTGGGTGCATAAATATTAATAATAGAAATCTCATCATATTGAGTATTACCTTTAACAAATATGAAGTGTCCATCCTTATCCTTAATTATTTTTTATTTGGTTTAAAGCCTATTGCGTCTGCGAACAGGATTGCAGCGCTTCCTTTTTTCTGCTTTCCATTTGCCTGGAATATAGATGACCATCCCTTCACCTTGAGTCTATATCTGTCTTTTAATGTAAGATGTGATTCTTGGATACAGCATATATGTGGCTTGAGTTTTTGTATCCAGTCCGCCAACCTATGCCTCTTTAGAGGACAATTTAAACCATTCACATTATCTGAGAGTATTGATAAGTCTTTCGAGAGACCAGTGGACATTTTTAATCCTTTTGCGACTGTGGAAGTTGGAATTTGATCAAAAATTTTTTGTGTGGGTTTACTTTTGTGATGGAGAATTACGCTGGTCTTTATGGAGGATAGGTCTAAGAATGTCCTGGAGAGCTGGTTTAGTTGTGGCAAATTTCTTCAACATGTGAATGTTGTTGAAGTATTTAATTTCTCCTTCATAATTGAAGCTCAGTTTAGCTGGGTACAGGATCCTGGGTTGAAAGTTATTTTGTTTTAGGAGATTAAAAGTCGATGACCATCCTCTTCTAGCTTGAAATGTTTCAGCAGAGAGATCTACAATTATTCTGATATTCTTCCCCTTGTAGGTAATAGTTTTCTTTCGTGTGGCAGCTTTCAGAATTTTCTTCTTCATATTAACTTTGGTGAAATTGATTATGATGTGTCTTGGCGATGTCTTATTTGGGTTGAGTCGTGCTGGAGTTCTGAAATTATCTGCTATCTGAATTTCGGAATCTCTTGGCATGTGTGGAAAGTTCTCCTTCATAATCTCATGGAGAAGAGACTCTGTGCCTTGTGAAGCCACTTCATCACTTTAGGGGATCCCTATAAGATGAATATTGATTTTCTTCAAATTATCCGAGAGCTCTCTGAGAGAGTGGTCTGTTTTTACTCTCCACTTCTCTTCTTCTTTGAGGGTTTGGGAGCGTTCGAAAGCTTTGTCATCAATGTCACAAATCCTTTCTTCTGCTTGCTCCATTCTGTTACTGAGGGATTCTACTGTATTTCTCAGATCTTTGAGGGATGCAACTTCTTGTCTCAATGTATCAAAATCTTTGGTCGTTTGGTCTTTGAATCTGTTGAATTCTTGAGATAACTTTTGGAATTCTAATTCGATCTTATTTGCTATCCAGATCCTGAATTCAATTTCTGACATCTCAGCTATTTGTGCATGTTTCTGCCCCATTGATCCTTGGGGGAGTTGATCTACTCTGATTATTCATATTGCCAGAGTTTTTCTGTTGATTTCGCCTCATGATTGTTTTTCCCTATTGCCTCTTTCTGTCCTCAGAGTTGGGGAGGTGTCTCTCCAAGATTAGACCCCAGCGAGATCACTCTATTGTTGCTGGATCTTTGTGGGGAGTGACCCTGTGTAGTTCCTCTGGGGCTGCTCCAGCTGGGAGTTCTGGTTGTGGAAGCAGCTCCAGTTTGTGACACACCCGGATCCAGCAACCGGGCTGGGGGTGTTGCGCACAGTTCTGGGAGTGCCAGGCACCCAGTGACTTTGGCACAGAGAACACAAGTCTCCAGCAGTCTCTGGCCAGGAGAAGAGCTCTGTGCAGAGGCAGGGAGGACTCCAAAGGGCATGCAGCTACCAGAGTCCCTGTCCAGATGAACGGGCTAGTGTGGAAGCTGGGAGAATACAGGAGGGAGGACGCAGGGTTGCATGGCTCCCGCAGATCCTGGTCAGGGAATGTGGAGGCCCGGTGGGTACGGGTCACCAGTCAGGGGTCACTGTATAGCTCTTATGGAGGTCTGGTTGGCACCAAGCCCAGGAGTTTGAGGTTGCTATGAGCTGTGATGTCATGGCACTCTACCCAGGGCAACAGCCCAAGGCTCCAGTGTGCCAAAACAGTCTCACTCTGCCCCTAAGTATTAAGGCTGTAAGGCAGCTCAGTCCCCACCATTAGGCCGCTCAGTCAGTAGGTTACTTTGACCCACCCAATCCTTGCTCTGAGACCCTGAGGGCGGAGCTTGCCGGGGCAGTTCTTTCACTATGGCTTCCTGCGAGAAGGGCCATTTCTTAAACTGATAGTGGCCATCTACAGCAAACCTACAGCCAATATCCTATTCAATGGAGTTAAATTGCAATCATTTCCACTCAGATCAGGAACCAGACAAAACTGCCCATTGTCTCCACTGCTCTTTAACACTGTAATGGAAGTTTTAGCCATTGCAATTAGGGATGAAAAGGTGATCAAGGGTATCCATATAGGGTCAGAAGAGATCAAACTTTTGCTCTTCACAGATGATATGATAGTATATCTGGAAAACACTAGGGACTCTGCTACAAAACTCTTAGAAGTGATCAAGGAATACAGCAGTGTCTCAGGTTACAAAATCAACATTCATAAATCAGTAGCCTTTATGTATACCAACAAAAGTCAAGCTGAAAAAACAGTTAGGGACTTTATTCCATTCACAGTAGTGCCAAAGAAGATGAAATATTTGGGAGTTTATTTAACAAAGGGCGTGAAAGATCTCTATAAAGAGAACTATGAAACTCTAAGAAAAGAAATAGCTGAAAATGTTAACAAATGGAAAAATATACCATGTTCATGGCTGGGAAGAATCAACATTGTTAAAATGTCCATATTACCCGAAGCAATACACAATTTTAATGTGCTCCCTATTAAAGCTCCACTGTCATAGTTTAAAGATCTTGAAATCTTTATACTTCATTTAATATGGAATCAGAAAAAACCTCGAATAGCCAAGACATTAGTCAGAAATAAAAACAAAGCAGGAGGAATCATGCTACCAGACCTCAGAATATACTATAAATTGATAGTGATCAAAACAGCATGGTACTGGCACAAAAACAGAGAAGTAGATATCTGGAACAGAATAGAGAACCAAGAGATGAATCTAGCTACTTACCATTGTTTGATCTTTGACAAGCCAATTCAAAACATTCAATGGGGAAAAGATTCCCTATTTAACAAATGGTGCTGGGTGAACTGGCTGGCAATCTGTAGAAGACTGAAACTGGACCCACACCTTTCACCATTAACTAAGATAGACTCTCACTGGATTAAATATTTAAACTTAAGACATGAAACTATAAAAATATTAGAAGAGAATGCAGGGAAAACCCTTGAAGAAATTGGTCTGGGCGAGTATTTTATGAGGAGGACCCCCCCGGGCAATTGAAGCAGCTTCAAAAATACACTACTGGGACCTGACCAAACTAAGAAGCTTCTGCACAGCTAAGAACACATTAAGTAAAGCAAGCAAACAGCCATAAGAATGGGAGAAGATATTTGCAGGTTATGTTTCCGAAAAAGGTTTAATAACCAGAACTGAAATGTAGAATCAAGAAAAGAAGAAGTGATCCCATCACAGGCTGGGCAAGGGACTTGAAGAGAAACTTCTCTGAAGAAGACAGGCACATGGCCTACAGACATATGAAAAAATGCTCATCATCTTTAATCATCAGAGAAATGCAAATCAAAACTACTTTGAGATATCATCTAACTCCAGTAAGATTAGCCCATATCACAAAATCTCAAGACCAGAGATGTTGGCATGGATGTGGAGAAAATGGAACACTTCTACACTCCAGGTGGGAATGCAAATTAATACATTCCTTTTGGAAAGATGTTTGGAGAACACTTAGAGATCTAAAAATAGATCTGCCATTCAATCCTATAATTCCTCCACTAGGCATATACCCAGAACACCAAAAATCACCTCGTAACATAGATATTTGTACTAGAATGTTTATTGCAGCCCAATTCATAATTGCTAAGTCATGGAAAAAGCCAAAGTGCCCATCGATCCATGAATGGATTAATAAATTGTGGTATATGTACACTATGGAATATTACATAGCCTTAAAGAAAGATGGAGACTTTACCTTTTTCATGTTTATATGGATGGAGCTGGAACCTATTCTTCTTAGTAACGTATCTCAAGAATGGAAGAAAAAGTATCCAATGTACTCAGCCCTTCTATGAAACTAATTTATTGATTTCACATGAAATCTATAACCCAGTTATAACCTAAGAATAGGGGGAAGGGGGAAAGAGAGGGGAGGGAGGGTGGAGGTAGATGGAGGGTGATTGGTGGGATTACACCTGCGGTGCATCTTACAAGGGTATATGTGAAACTTAGTAAATGTAGTATGTAAATGTGTTAGCACAATAACTAAGAAAGTGCCAGGAAGGCTATGTTAACCAGTGTGATGAAAATGTGTCAAACGGTCTATAAAACCAGTGTATGGTGCCCCATGATCGCATGAATGTACACAGCTATGATTTAATAAAAAAAGAAAACTGATCAGTTTGAAATAATAAAATTATAAATTTAGTTTCATATCCACTGGGTAAGAGAAGCAACAATAATTAACTGTAGGTACAATATTTAAACATTGATTTTCATGCCATTTTATAGAATATGCCATTAAAGCGACTGTTAGCCCCAATTACAAACTGTCTGTTGTCTGTGGTTTATTTTTTCCTCCCTCTTTTTTTGGTTCTCAGATCTTACATCACTTAAATACTCACTGATTAGTGCCATCATCAAATTCCTTTTCTTTTAACATGTTGATTTCATTTAGCTTGTGTAGTTCACAGCTGCATGGTTATTAAAAAAAAATTGAAAAATAAGTGTAGGTTTATTTTAGTACTATACAACTGGTAGCCCCTTTGAAAGTATAAGTGTTTCCTTTCAAATTGAACTGTGAAAATTTTTATTTCTCAGTAAAAATTCACATTTCTTTTCCAAATATCTATTTCTTTTTCACGTATCTGTTATTTTTCATGGAAATTTTATTTTTTGGATTAAAAAATAGAATGGAAACCTATGCTGGATTATATACATTATTTGGTAACGAGATATTTTTATCAGCTGTACAACAGAATAAATTATTCTCTTTTAATATATAATTACTTCTATATTATTATTTCCTTAAAGCATTATAAGCAACACTCTCCTAATTAATGTGTTTAAAATTATATACAGATTATTTCATCATTCCAGTATTGCAAAAAATAAGCAAGGATATATAATTATGATTTAAGGGATACAGAAAAAACGGCTATCTGAACAGAATGAGTTGTTGAATTAAAATAAAGACTAATTCTTCTGATTTATTAGATCTTAATATTTTAACCAATATTAAAATATTACTCTGTATTGACTGCTTTTTAAAATACATTTCATAATGTTCAAAGTTTAGAGGCAGTCAAAGAACGAAAGGATTGGAAGAAGAGAAAACATATTGTAAATTCAAACATCTTTCCATTTCACTCTAATCAATATTTTAATGTCTCTGAAGGGTTTCTTTTTCTGTTACTTATTTTTTATTTATTTTATTTATGATTATTACTCTTTTTTTTAGGACAGAGTCTCACTTTGTTGTTCTTGGCAGAGTGCCTTGGTGTCATAGCTCATAGCAACCTCAAACTTTTGGGCTTGAGACATCCTCTTGCCTCAGCTTCCCAGTACCTGAGACTACAGGCTCCTACCACAATGTGGGGATAGTTTTTCTGTTTTTAGTAGAGATGGGGTCTCCTTCTGGCTCAGGTTGGTTTTGAACTCCCGAGTGGTAGGATGAGAGATGTGTGTAGCAGCCAAGTGAGTCACATATCACATATTAAGTTGCCTTCATTTCCCAAAAGAAAGCAGTATTTTCTCATCATTTAATTTTTCCTGTTACCCCAAATAGAAAACCTACCAAAAAATATAAACACCAAACCAGTATGTTATGTAGAATCATAAGAATATGTAGAATCATAATATTTATTTCAGATTTTCTCAAGATAATTAAAAAGAAGTGATAAAAAAAGGATATATAGAAAATAGGAATAATAAAAAGAAAAAAGAGGCTGCCAGGCTGGTCATGATCACAGCTTGCTGCAGGGCTGTCAATTCCAGCCTTGGCTCAATCCAGCAAGGCAAAAATCTCCTGCCCTACTGAGACCGCGCAGTGCACCCGATCCCTGACTGCTGTGTTCCAGAAGTACGTTGGAAAGGATGGCTAGAGCTCCACTCTCTCCAGGACTGAGCTCCTGAACTTCGTGGATACAGAGCGGGCTTCCTTCCCAAAGAACCAGAAGGACCCTGGCGTGCTTGACCGCAGGACGTGGAAACTGAACCTCAACTAAAACTCGCAGCTACATTTCCAAGAATTCCTTGGTCTTACTGGTGGTGTGGCCAGGGCTTGCCATGAATTCTTTCTCAAGGCTGAAGATCCTGAAGCAGATGTAAGGACCCTTTGGATCTGGCCTCAAAACCCACCCCTCTCCTTCCAGCCGGACCCGGTCATCATCCCCTTCTCACAGCCCGCAAGTCTCCTGAGTCCAGCACGCTCCCCTCCCGAAGCAGGCGTCACCTGCAGGTAGTAATAAAAAGGTATCTTTTATTTTTAACCAAAGGAAAAAAGAAAGAAAAGAAATAATGATGGAATCTACTATAGTACAAATAAATATCTGGTATGTTTCTGGATTATAAACTAAATATGGTAATGGATTAAAAAATAATATACAATAATTAGATCTTCACTTAATCCTGGAAGAACTAATGCAGACTTACTTGATAAACCTGAATTTCATTGAAATTAAGTATTATGTTCAAAGTCACTTTATTACTAATGATCAAATTATCAACCCAAATTATCAATGCAAATTATTGATCCAAAAGAAGATTTTTCTCTATCTCCAACACCCACGATGTTTTCACTACAGGGTGTGGGAAATGGATGAGGAGGTATGACATGTAAAGATAAAATTAAATGTAAAGGATAAAATTAAAACCTCAAGTGAAGTGCTGGCCAGTTTCACATATATATTTTATTCATTACTATTTACAATTTGGTTTGTTATTATAAGTTTCATTTTTTTTTAACAAACTATAAAGCTGAGATTCAGAAATTAATGGCTATATCTTTGGTGAAACATTTGCAAAGGGTAAAGCTAGTATTCCTACTCCAACATATTAAGTCTTTTCTCCTAAGTTTAAGACCCACATACCAAGTATTAACACTATACAATGACTCAGGTGGCTCAAAATACATAGGTCCTTAATCATTACATCATGGTAATCTATCACCATTTTGTTTTCCCTAGCTTGATGAATATCATTATTTATCCAATAACAATAAATATGAGCTCCATAGATTATATGCATGTGTATTTTAGTACCATATTTTCAGAATAATAAACCGCATAAAATGATACAGTAAATAAATCAGGTTTCTCTTACTTCCTATGAAATATACCTTACTTTTCTATAAACAGAGGAAACCTAATCAAATAATATAATCATCATAATTAGGTAAAGCAATAACAAAAGTTAACAATTAGCATTTACAAACTGTTTCCTGTGTGCCAGACGCTGTTCAATGCACTTTTAGAGTTTTCATTTAATTTTCATATTATTCCTATTTTTTTGTTTGCCTTTTTCTTATTGTTTGGGATTCACTGAGGGTACAAAGATTTAGGTTACACTGATTGCATTTGTTAGGTAAAATCCCTTTTATAATTGTGTGCCACCCCAAGAGGTGTGCCAGACACTGTGACACCCCCCCCATTATTACTATTTTTTATATAGGGAAATTGAGATAGCTTGAATTTAAGAAATTTGCTCAAGTACATACTTCTAGGAAGTTTATGGTGAAAAATAAATGAAGAAAATTAGCCTCAAGAGCTTGTCTCCTTGTCCTCTATGCCATATTTTCTTAGTGATTTAAAATAGAAGTTAACATGCAGTGGCCCATTCTAATTTCATGAGCAGAGTAAGGGGGAACATATCTCTTCTGAATATGGCGTACTACGTGGAGGATTCAATATGACTATAGAGTTATTGTCTGTGTGAGATTAGGCAAGCCATTTAACATGTCTGATCATCAGTCATCAGATAAAATATTAAATATTTGGTCTGATAACCTTTAAGGTAACTTTCTGAACTAAAACTCTGTGTTAAATAACTTCTAAGAACATTTATATTATCTCTTCTTGCAAAATAGAATTACAATAAAGATAATTATTCCCAAATTTGGAACAAGTGAATATATTTTTTCATATGTGAGATTATTAGAAATGTGATTTTTATGTAGTTAAGTATTAGAAAAACCCAGAACTATGCAGCCCCTTTTTGTTTAGAATATTTGAAGGCCTCATTTATTAGGACAATGTGTTGGGTTTTTTTCCCTCTTTGGGATACCTGTGACTAGATACTTTACCTTTATTTGTTTTAGTGAGAAAAGCCAAAAGATATTTAGCTGCCTTATGGAATTTGGGAAGAAAGAATTTCAATGTCAGGTGGGTCAGACTAAGACTTTGAATATGACTGAGCAATTCTGCACTAAAGGACATATGAAAAGACCATTGAGGCTTTTTATAAATGTTTACATCTGCCAAATTAGGACTATGCTGAGGATAGTTTGTTATTTCACTTGTTCGCAAATCAGTCTTGAAAAGTAAATGGGTTTGCCCATATTGCAGCATTAAGTTAAGGCTTAGCTCATTGTGTCCCTTCTCCCAGGTCAAGTGGTTATGAAGGCAGAGCTGGAACTCAAGCCTAAATTCTGACAATCCCAGAACACTTTCTACCATACTGTTGCCACCTGCTCATATGAATTGCTCATATATCCCAGGGTATTAGGACTATTAAATTAGAATTGCTTAAAGTATTTTGCTTTGCAAATTTAAAGGAGAGGATAGAGCCGTCTTTTATTATGGTTTAAATGCAAATGCCTTTTCCAAATCATACACCACCAACAGGAAGCCTGTGGAAATTAATAATTGTGGCAGCTATCAATCCTTTCATGCATAAAATTTAAAATTTGTTACTCTGCCTACAGATGAAATGTCATTTTATAAAAAGCTAATATTATGCACCCACAAGTTTTCCTGTTAACAGCAGTGAGCCAATAGCAATTTGCAAAAGCTAAAATTGAGTTTAATACTAAAATCATTTGAACATAGACATGAAACTACAGAGTTTATTTCAACTTTGTTAAATGTCAATAGCACCTAGTCTAACAATGAGCTAGCAGCTTTTCAAGCCACAAAATTATGGATAATTTGAATAACATTAGAGCTCGCCCTGACATACCTCATTATGGACCAGAGAGAGAAGTAAATTGCACATGCCTGCATAGAGGTGGAGCTGATACACAACCTCTTTTCTTGTATTTTCAGCTGATGTACTTTCCAGTACTTCATCTTTCATTTCTACTCTGTGTCTGATTTGTACAAGTTTTATTCATTCATTTATTTAAGTCTATTATCACTCATTCAAAAAATAATTTGAATTGCTTACAAATTAAAAAAAGTGGAATGGACTAAAAATAGGAGAAAAGAAGAAATAGAAACAGGGATTAATTTAAGATCACATAGACCAAGGAATGAGACAACAAAAAAACATATTATAAAAAACCTACATGTATTAATTTAAATTAGTTTTGAATTTGCCTCTGAACTCTGTAGCATAAATATAAGAATTAAAATTTGATCTGGTACTCCATTGATTGTATCCACAAGGTAAAGAGACCCTGATTCTGAACAAGCATGCTTCTCCTTCAGGGAGTGGTATTCAGGAGCGATTTTCTCTTGCTCAGATCACGTAATGGAATATATTTGTGTGCATTTCTCCCCAACTCTGAGTTCAGTAATGTCACTTTGATATCTTGAAATCAGCCACTATGGAGGAATTATACTGTGGGAATTAGCGAATGCTCCAAAGGAGGGCTTTTTCCCCCAAGACAGCTAGTTGTCAAACATTCACCAACATCCATTACTTAAAGGTCTTGTCAAATCATATATGTACATAAACACACATTAGGCCTTTCCTACGACATCTTTCAATGTGTCAAACAAAAATACAACTCTGTGAAATGATACTGTACAAGGTGATAGTACATAGCAGTCTGGATGGCCTCTTCCTAAGTGATAAGGACGTAACTTTTAGATTATATGGATAAAGATTAGGGCCACATAATATTTATTCCACCTTCATTAACTATTTCTTTCTCTGAGCAGAGTATTAGAAGATACTTAGTTCAAGATAATAGTTTCTGACAATTGCCTGGCCCCTAACTACATTGGTAGTTAAATTTAGGTCTGCATGCCTCAAAAAATAATGAAGTTGAGAGAATTGAGGCATCCTAAAGGATAGTTAGTCAAGGCTTTCTTGCCAGTCATTCTTAGATTATTTCTACTCTTTCAAATTAAATATTGAAGTCCTTGTAAATCAGGGCTGGGAGAGTTTTATGTAAGCCTAAAAAGCTAGCCTGTGGGCTCCTATTCTCACTAAACAGTTCTTTTGACTTCAAACATTTGTGTTGCTCTTGCTACAGATCCCTAGTGAAAGCATCTCTAGCAGAGGTACCTGAGGCACCTGTGTGTTATTAGTCCTCTTGTCTGTGTCAGCTAATTCTCAATTTATAGCATGAGGAGTCTGTGATCAACACATGTGTTTACATATGCACATATACCCACACATGTGTGCACACATATACATCTACGTTCTGGGTTTGGAAATGCTATTCTAAACCTTTGCCATAATGACTTATATTAAATTAATGGTGAAGACCATTGCATCCATATTCTTTTAAGTGATGACTTTTAAGTTTTGTGAGCTTCGTGTCCTTCCCTGAATGCCATGAAATTCTTACTCTTCATCTCTGAATTCCAACGAGGCTACACAGCCCATTTCATCCCCTTGGGGTCTTTTATTCACACATGGATCGTGTATGAAATGCAGCATGTAAAAGTAGCCACCACCTTGTACTTGAAAGGATACCATCGCAAAAGTGAAAATGCACAGAATGGCAGACAGCATCAGCAAATAACGTTCTGATAAAGGTCATGTCCTTAGAATGTACAAACATCTCTTACAACTCACTAATAAAAAAGATAAATAACAAAATTAAAAAATGGACAAAACATTTGAATAGATATTTCTTCAAAGAACGTATACAAATGGTCAACGAGCATGTGAAAAGATGCTCAATTCAACGTTAGCCACCAGAAAAACGCAAATCAAAATCACAATGAGATACCTCTGCTCACGTACTAAACCAACTATAATTGAAAAGACAATTGGCAGCCTGGTCTGGTGTGGGCAACTGTAGCCCCCCTACTCAGGAGGCTGGGGCAGGAGACTCCCTTGTGCCCAGGAGTTTGAGGCCATCCCGGGAAACATAAGAGAAGCCTGATCTCTAAAATCAAAGACACAATATCTTTCATAGTAGCATCAATGAAAATAAAATACCTTGGAATATATTTAACAAAGAATGTGAAGGATCTCTGCATCGAGAACTGATACTGAGAAAAGAAGTTGCAGAGGAAAAGCGGAATATGCGCACGGATTGGCGCATTCCACCTTGTAAAGCGTTCAGACCACCCAAAGAGATTTGCAGATTCAGTGCAACCCCCATTAAATACCAATGTCATATTTTACAGATCATGAAAAAATAACCTTACACTTCAAATGGAACCAGAGGAGACCCCAAATAGCCAATGCAACCCTATGAAGTAAGAACAAATCTAGGGGCATCACTTTAGCAGACTTCTGGCCTATAAGGATCAAAAGATCATGGTGTTGGCATAAAAGCAGAAACAGAGACCTTTTGGGAGAAAACAGAGAATCTAAAGATGAAACCATCCTCATGTGGTCATATGATCTTTGAAAAAGCAAACAAAAACACACTGGGGAAAAGAATCCCTATTCAACAAATGGTGCTGGGAGAACTGGATAGCTAAATGTAAAAGACCGAAATAGGATCATCACCTCTCACCACTCACAAAAATTAACTCATCATGAATAAAAGACTTAAACCAAAGACATGAAACTGTGAAAATCCTAGAAGAACGTGTGGGAAAACCCTTAAAGATATCAGCCTAGGGAAGGAATTTATGAAGAAGACCCCATTGACAATCACAACAACATCAAAAATAAATAAATGGAAATTGGTAAAGTTAAAACACTCTTGCACAGCCAAGGACATAATCAACAGAGCAAATAGACAATATACAGAATGGGGGAAGATATTTTCATTCTACATATCCAACAAAGGGCTGAAAACTCAAGCAAATCAATCAGAAAAGGTGGAACAACACCTTTAAAAATTGGGTATTAAACATGAACGGAAATTATTCTTATGGAGATAGAGTAATGCTCTAATCATCAGGGAAATGCAAATCAAAACCACAGTGAGACACTACTTAACCCCAGCAAGAATGGGTCACTTGATAAAGCCCCAAAGCAAGATATGCTGGTGGGGATGTGGAGAGAAAAGAACACTCACACACTTGGGTGGGACTGCAAGCTGGTACAACCTCTATGGAAAGAAGTATGAAGAGTCCTCAAAGAACTACGTAAGGTGTAAAGTATACCCACAGTTCGATTCTGAAATCCTTCTGCTAGGGATTTCCTGAAAGGAAAAAAAAATAGTCATTTTATAAAAAAGACACTTTCACTCAAATATCATAGCAGCATAATTCATCATCACAAGATATGAAAATAATCCAAGCTAATACATGAACGGACTGACACAATGTGCTATATGTATACCATGGAGTAGTAGTCAGCAACTAAACAAAGATGCAGCCTAGGATCTCCTGCAACAACCAGGATGGGATTGGAGACCATAGTGCTAAGTGAAGTATTGTAAGACTGGAAAGACAAGCATTACACATACTCAATACTAAATCGGAACTAGTTGCTCCACACCTGTGAGTTCAAGTTCATGTAGAAGCAAAACCCAATGAAATTTAAGTAGGGAGAAAAGGAGAACAGGACTTGCAAATTCCCACTGAGCAGGTACATTGCATGGGTATATTATATACTTTCCAGGGCAAGAACACTCCTGTAACTCTGACTTTATCCACACAAAAGCAGACTATGTAAACAAATTGTATGTACAGCCATGAAAATCTGAAATTAAAAAAAAATAAAGAAAATAAGTGAACAAGTATGTTGGGGATGAGTGGAGAATGGAACTATCACGCATTACGGTGGGGGATATAAAAGGATCCAATTGCTTTAGGAAAAGTCTAGTGATTTCACAAAAGTTTAAATGTAGAGTTACCTTGTAACTCATCAATTCCACTTTTAGATGGATTTTCAGGGAATGAAAACACACATCCACCCAAAACTTGTGTGTGGATGTTAATGGGAGCATTAATTATAACAGACAAAAGGTGGAAACCACCTAGATAGCTGTCCATCCGCTGAACAACTGACTTAAAAATGAAGCATATTGAGCTGGGCATGGTGGTGCACACTTACAGTCCCAGCTCCTGGGAAGGCTGAGGCTGGAGAATCACTTGTTCTCAGGAGTCCAAGGCTGTACTGCTTTATAACTGTAAATAACCCAAGCTGGGCTATTGTCCCTGCTTGAGTAGTTACTGTCCTTCGGCAGTCTGGGCAACACAGCAAGACACAATCTCTAAAACAAATTGAAAAATGTAATGTATTCATACAATGGAATGTTATTCATCAGTAAAAAGAAATGAAGTATTGACACATGTTGCAACATGGCTGAAACTTGAAAACATTAAGAGAGAGAAGCCAGTTGCAAAAACTGAAAATTTTATGATTCCTTTTCTGTGAAATAGCCAGAAAAGAACAATATAAGACAGGAAGTCTTGGGGGCAGAGTTTGAGTGTTGAGTGGTGAGTCACTACTAATGAATATGGAGTTTCTTTTTGCGGGGATAAAAAGGTACTAGAATTGATTTGAATATGATTGCACACCTCTGTGAATATACAAAAACTCTATGTACAAAGCTATTGAACAGTGTCCTTTAAAAGCATAAATTGTATGGCAGCTGAACATTTTATATCTCAATAAAATATTCCAAAAAACTTAACAACTCAATTCAAATCACTGTATTTCTGAGTCAATCCAGCATCTCCAACCAGGGTAGATATCATAACTTAGAAATAACAACGTTCAGCTGAAACAGAGGACATTTGGGTTTTCATCCCGACGTTCCTCCCTGCTGTTAGCTTTGTATTCACTTTTGACAAATTATTTTCTCTTTCTCTTCCTCAGTCTATTCAGATGAAAAATGAGTCTATTAAACTAGTTACTAAGATTCTTTTAAAAAGTGAGATATATCATACAGCATGTGGCATACGACCAGATTTAAATAATGGATATTTCAAATCGTTCAGTGATAGATCTATTATATAAGAAGGAATATGAAACCCATATAGACACCTTGTTCAGATCTGACCCAGATGTTATCATGTAAAATTTGTAAAGACAATCACCTTTGGGCTGCTGAAAGAATTCTGCCATGTGAGTTCCCAGAGGCTGCTTGGATATTCGTATTTATTCATTCAAGTATTCATTGAGTCCATGTAAATCAAAACTCTGAGATGTTGTGCAAACTTTTAAATTCCTGGCAACTTTTTCAACAATCAGTCATTGCATTGGATAATTTAATGTTTACATTAATTTTGAAATAACTTAGAAAATTTAAAACATGTTATGAAATTAACTAGAAATGGAATGTTACAGAATGGTGCATTCATAACTGTGATTACAGGTAGATACACTTTGACAGTAGTTTAGCAACTTTCACCAAAATGCTGTGTTTATAAATTAGCTTTATTGGATTTTGTGTTATATATGATTATTAAATTTTTTTTCCTGAATGACATGTAAGTTCCTAAAAGTGAAGTTTTAATTAGAATATAGCATAGATTTATTAAATTTATTTATATTTAACATATATATAATGTGCATATTCTAAGTCCTAAGTACTGGGGCACATTGGTAACATAATAGATTAAAAGTCAAGTATGCAAATTATAATCTATTTGAATAGGATATAACTGTTGAATGCTTCTTTAGTTTATTAGAAAAGATTCTTTGAAATTTACCAAAATTAAACATTACAATCATATAACTGATTAATGCAGAAACATTTTTAAAGTTATTTATAAGTATAAAGGTAATTTTATTTGTGAAAATAAAAGAGGTTGGGAAATGGCCCTCTTGAGACTGATTTGATATTTAAAAATCAATGTATACGAGTTTAGGAGGAATGGGTCTTAGCTTTAATTTTTGTCATTCCTTAGCTGTGCGATAATGATCAGACTTCAGCTTCAGAATCAGGAGGTACAAC
Organism: Nycticebus coucang; assembly: GCF_027406575.1. Classification (NCBI taxonomy): domain Eukaryota; kingdom Metazoa; phylum Chordata; class Mammalia; order Primates; family Lorisidae; genus Nycticebus; species Nycticebus coucang. Next base: position 92,312,615 of record NC_069794.1, on the reverse strand, counting down.
ATGAGAAAATTAGACAAATTCTAATCTCCATTCTGCCTATAAAATTTTGATTGTTCAATGTAAATTATTTTCTGGAAATACCCTTTTTTAAATTTATTACAATTAACTTTTTTCCCTACTCCATTACTTGGGTTGGAAAGAAAAAAACTTCTTTCAATCAATTTAGACCTTTCCTTAAAAAAAAAATAAAACCTACATGGAAATGCCCTTTAAAATTGTGAACATGGCTGCACGTGAACACAGCTCTGTGACAAGCAGGATTATATGTGAACACAGTTCCGTGATAGGCAGGGTTATATGTGAACACAGCTCTGTTCAGGCAGGGCTGTCCAGAGAAATGAAATGGAGCTCTCTCTTTCATTGTTAAAGGAAGGTGGCAGCCATAGCTGCAAAGCTAACTTTTGAAATTTTGAAATCTTTTCATTTTGCAAGATCCCTCATCAAAAAATATGTCAGCCTTATAGCTCCTTAGAGCAGCCTCCCCAAGAAATACAGGAGGGGGCTGTGCCTGCTCATCAATGTGGAATGGAGAAAATTAATGCTGACGTGATTGTTCAGACACAGCCTGCAAGTTTTGTGCTTCCACGTGTATTCAGCTGATATAAAGAGAATCTATAATTTCAGGTGGTAGAAAAGGGAGAAAAGACACGTGTATTTTAAAAGGATCCTAAATTTAATCCAAAGGTATATTTTTGTCTGTATGCCAAGTTTTTGACAAAGTTCAATTTGGCCCAACACTATATCGTCATTAAGCACACTGATATATTACATATCCAATCATTACCGTGCTGGACAGTCCCAATTTAAAGCTAGGGAGTCGGGGAATGTGGATTTTGAATATATTTCCATAGCCTGAGCTTGGATTCTTTTCTAGCTCATTAATGTTTCCAGGAGAAAAAAAAAAAGAGAAGACAAGTCAAAAATTTTATTAAAGATATTTTCCTAAGTCAGGTAAAAAGTTTATAATACCACAAAGAAAGAATGACAAAACTGGTTCAAAATTAAGGCAGTAACATATATTTATTACACTATACAGAATTTTCGGGACTGAAAAAAATCAATAAATAAAGAGGGCCCTACCACGTCTCAGCCCCTTATGTCTGCAGCCTTCGTTCAGGACTGTGTCGAAACTTTCTGAGAGATCCTTGACAGGATGTCCTGGAACTCCTGTTTAGACTGGGGCCATCTGTTAAAAGAAGTACTTCTATAAAACCCAGCTTAATGGCAATCTTTGAGATCTACTTTTTGATAATTTTCTGAGTCAGTCAGTTAACTATGAAGCCTACTATTCCCCACTTTGATATCTCTGTGTTTCTCCCTCTTTCTCCTTTTCCTTCTCTCTCTGACACACACACACACACACACACACACACACAATTTGTTACATATAAGCAGTCTGGTATATTAGAGAGTGCTATAATGGAAATTTTAAAATATTGTTTTTGCCATTTTATTCACCCCTAAGAGTCATGGTTTACACAGCAGATTATCTCATTTGAGTCCTTTCCTCCCTTCACAACAGAAACGTGTTTTATGTTTGTTCATCACGACGTCATGGGGTTAATGCGTGAGGGTTCTGAGCAGTAGGGGTAGGCCTGGGTCAGTGCACTCGTACCTTAGTGGAGAAGAAAGTGACTCCTATTCAGACATTAATATCAAGGCAGCTAATTAAAACAAACAAAAAAATTTCTTCTTTAAAGACATTCTTCAACATAGTACCAGAAAGATACTTGCCTAGCTTAGTAAGTATAATCTGCTGGATATTATTTAATTTTATTGTGATGGTTAGAGACTCATAGTACTTTAGAGTCATAATTCTGAATATTAACCTTCCTTATGTAGAGAGGATTAAACCTCATACTTACTACAACAGTCACCAATATCATAACTCATCTGAGGAATTACTGAGAACAAGACAGTCTCCTGGAAAGCCTGGAAATCTCTTGTGATTTGGAAGACAAGCCACCAAGTAACTCAGTAATTCTGGAGGAGCCAAGTTCAGTTCTTGTAGTAGTAAGGCTAATGTTAAATGTTAAGCATTTTATGACAGTTCCTTGAAGGATTAGTGGAGAAAAATTGCATGTAGTATTTTGGACATCATTTCCTTACCACCCTTGAAGATCACTTCCTTGAGTACATACTCTATTGGCACCCATGAGATCATTTCCCTGAGCACACAGCCCCTGCGTGTCTTTTCTTAGTAATCTTTCTGCCTATTATGTATCTTCTCAATAAAAGGGCTCTGCGAGAAGTGCTCAGGGCTGTCCTGCACCTATGGTTAGCCTCACCTCTTGCAGTGTGTCTTGTCAATCTGTGTCTCGCATGATCATTTATGTGGTCATGACACTTATGTAATTCTGAAGATGTAAACACCACTGGAGAGTGGATTGAATATCTACAAACCCCAGGTCATATGCCAAAGGATATCTCTTTACCACTCTATGCTGTGTGGTAGGGGGTATCTATCTCTTTCCTCTGCAGACTGTATTTTATCAAACCACCTAAGACTAAGATTTTGCACCAACATATCAAAATACTTGTCTTGGATATTAGATTTGTTTTAGTGCTATTACAACTAAAATGCACACAAGGACTGTTGGCAGACATTGGGAAATAATCAGTGTAGTTTCTGGCCTTTGAAAGAAGGAAGCATGGGAAGTTGGGATCTCACACATTTCAGCTTACCCCACATGCATTTTTCAATTACTGAATTTCTGGGTAGAGCCCAGTATGAGAGGTGGTCTCACAGGCAGAGGAGACAGGCGCCAGAGTCCAGAGTGCTTGCTGAAGTGGCTGTCATCACAGGGAAGAGGACATGGAGAAGGCATCACAAAGGTGTCACAATGGTCCTTCCTGTGTCCTTGGCCAATTCCCGAGATGTGTATGTCTGACATAAGGAGAGATTCTGGAAAGCCTAGCATTGATTAGCTGCTAGAAGCTGAAGATTCTAGCAGAGATCGCAGAGGCCCAGCAGTACTAGGAAGATGGAAGACAGCATTGGTCCCAGCTACAGGGAAGAGAATTTGGTGAACACTGGGATTTAGCTTGCGACTCTGGTAGGAGCACAGGGTAAGGATGAAATTCAGTTCTCAGAGTAAGGGTTATGTGCCCTCTGGGAGTAATGGAGAAACAGAAATAAAATGCTTTAAAAAAAAAAACCTCAATGTCTTAGCATAATAATCAAGTAAATGAGGTAAAAGCTATGTTGATGTGTTTGATGTAAGCACGTCAGATTGTATTCAAAAAATCAACACATGGTACTCCACATATGCATAAATGTATTCATAATCTATGTGTATATGACTTAATAATAATAATAAAAGCCTAAAACAGACACTTGAGCGGATTAAGATGTATCCTGATTTAACTGTTTGCCAGAACAAAATTTAGCAATCTTTCAGGGAAGATGGCGCAACTCAGGATGGACGGTACATAAAGTTACCTTAAGAGAAAGGTAACTGGATGTCCGGACTAAAAATAGCCAAATGAAGGAAATCCAGAGATGATCCAAGTAGTGGAATTAGAATTAAAAGTCTTCAAAATAGCTGTGATTAATATATTAAAGGAATTTGAGGGAATTATAAAAACTGTAGAAGAAAGTATAAAGAAACAAAATATAAAGCCATTCATTCACTATATTACTTTAATAGTTTAGAGACAATAAAGAATCAGTGAACTCAAAGATAAGTCAATAAAAATTAAAGAATATATACTGAAGGGCAGAGAAGAAAAACAATAAAAAAAGAAAAAACAGATTTTGAACAGAAGATAGTTTGAGTTACGGTTCTCTCTCAGAAGGAAAAGAGAACATGAGATAGAAGCAATATTTGGAGAAGTGTTGATCTAGAAGTTTCAAATCAGGTAAAGCTAAAGAAAACCCATTTGGATAAAAATACAAAACTAACCAGGTGTAGGCATATCATAGTCAAATTGCTGAATATCAAAGACAAAAGGAAATGCTCTAAAGCAGAAAAAATTCAGGTCACCTTCAAAGGAAAAACAAGACTGATGGTTAAATTGACATCTTTAAAATAAGAAAAGTAAACATCAATGCTAGAAATCCATAGTCCATGAGAATATTTTCCAGAATGCTAGAAACAATTATATACTGAAAGAATTCACCACCAGCAGGTCTTCTCCAAAATGAACACTAAAATACCAAAGAAAAGGAACTTTAGATCAAATTACAGAACTGTCAGAAATGGATGAAGATTATCAAAAGGCATAATTATGTGTGGGCATATGTGAATTAATTTGGGAAGATTAAAAATTCCAATAAGAGGAATATGGGATTTATAATATGCATTGTAAAATACAAGACAATGGGGGATGCTTCATTGTATCAAACGGTTTTGCATTTTAAAGGACGTGTAAAAACATCGGAACTAAACAGTACTCAATCAAGACTCCATTTTTCTTTTAAGTTACCATGTAATAGTGTACAGATTTATGAGACAGAAAGTGATATTTCTATACATGTGTACAATGTGTAATGACAAAATCAGGTTAATTAGTATATCCATTACCTCTTAACATTTATCATTTCTTTGTGTTGGGAACGTTCAAAATGCTCTCTTCTACCTGTTTGAAAATATCCAGTAAATTATTGTTAGCTATAGTTACCCTACGGTGCTATTCAGCGATAGAACTTATTCCTCAGAGTTGTAATTTTGTATCCCTTAACCAAGCTCTCCCTGTCCCCTCTTCTTTCTTCCCCTCCTGCCTCGAATAACCACAACTTTATTTTCTACTTACATGAATTTAATATTTTTAGCTCCCACACGAGTGAGAAGGTCAGTATTTATCTTCCTGTGCCTCACTTACTTAACCTTATGTCTTCCAGCCCATCCATGTTGCTGGGGATGACACCATTTCATTCATTTTTGTGGCTAAATAGTATTGCATTGGGTATGTGTGTTGTGACCCGGGAGCCCAGCTGCAGCACAGTGGACCAGGAGTCGCTCTACTCTGGACTTTACCTGAGGGCTCAGGGTCTGGCAGACAAAGGGAGAGAAACCGCTGTGGAATTTACACACACACAGTGTTTGGACCCGTGCGAGGGACAACTTGGTGTCAGCCCCTAACGAGGCTCACAGGTGCCTTCCCGACCTGATTGTTTGATGTCTTTTTTTTTTAATCATAGCTGTGTACATTAATGCAATCATGGAGTACAATGTGCTGGTTTTATATACAATTTGAAATATTTTCATCAAACTAGTTAACATAGCCTTTACGGCATATTCTTGGTTATTGTGTTAAAACATTTATATTCTACATTTAGTAAATTTCACATGTACCCTTGTAATATCACCATAGTCGATGACTTTTTATTAGGTGTCTTGGGGGAGTGCATGCACAAGGCAAAGAGTGAGACGGTAACAGTTTCATGTTTCACTTACACAGGCCATCCGTCTTTTGTTCAAGGAAGAGAGCTATGAGGCTGAGGACTGGGGAGCAATGAACTACAGATCAAAGATACTTCAGGTAGGATTTAAGGAGGGAAAGTTACAGCCCACAGGTTAGACAGCTGCAGCTGGGGAGAGGGGGGGAGTTATCAGTTGCTCTCTAGCTTTATTTATACCCTGTCTGTAAGCTGCTGATCTCTATCTAGACATTTCCCAGAATATTTTCTCATCTACTCAGCTGGACATTCCAATCACCACTACCCCCTCTCCCCCACCCCGCCCCTTGCCACCTTAGGCACACAAGGCCGCAGAGGGTCAGAGGCTCAGGCCCTTGTGGGCATCCCTGGGTGCCAGGATGCTCTAGCTCTCACCAACGTGTATCTATCAAGTGTTCTTCATTCTTGGCTATTGTCAATAGTGCTACAATAAACATGAGCACCCAGATATCTTTTCAATATACTGATTTTCAACACTCAATTTTAAAATAGCCATAATAGCCAGTACACATAAAAGTACAAAGTTACAACTAAAAAACGAAAATAAAATAGTGCCTTGCGGGTGCTGATTTTTTTTTTTTTGTAGCGACAGAATCTTCACTTTACTGCCCTTGGTAGAGTGCCATGGCGTCACACGGCTCACAGCAACCTCCAGCTCTTGGGCTTGTATGTGATTCTCTTGCCTCTGCCTCCCGAGCCGCTGGGACTATACGCCCGGCTATTTTTTTGTTGCAGTTCGGCTGGGGCTGGGTTTGAACCCACCACCCTCAGTATATGGGGCCGGTGCCCTACTCACTGAGCCACAGGCGAGTGGTTGTTACTGTAATCACCTTCAATGTTTTCCCAACAAATTACATCTAGATCCTGGCATCAGCTATCTGCATGTGCCAAAAGTAGAGCTGTAATTTGTAGTGTTTTAAGTTCGCTTCTCCAAAATCCCTCTTACTGGCAAAATGTAAAGAGTTAAATTGTCTCTGTGCTACTGCGACTGAAAAAACATGGTCACGCCTGGAAGTTTTTTTTTGTGGTTTTGGGGGGGGCTAGGTTTGAACCCACCGCCTCTGGCATATGGGACCGGCGCCCTACTCCTTGAGCCACAGGCACCACCCAACATTTGGAAGTTTTAATGTACCAGAACACCGCTATGCCTCCACATAGGAGAGCGCAGCACTGCTCCCATGGCTCACTCTCTCCTTCAGCAGAACTCTGCGCCTTAATGACTCTCCCCTCTCCCTATTAAAAGGGAAAATAGAGCTTTCTGTTTTAACTTGCAATGCCCAGGGTGTACTGGTACAAAAGCACATGAGATGGAGTGGTTTCATCAAGGGGTGAGTTTGCTCCAACCTAAGGGATAGTTTTACTGTAATCTAACGTGTAGAGACCAGGAATTCTGCTGAGCATCTCACAACGCACAGATAGCTTCTCACAACAAAGTATTACTGGTTCAAAATGTCACTGGTGCCCAGGTTGCAAAACTCTGTTAATTATACCAGCCCCATGCTCTATTCTGAATTCCTTACAGTTTAGGCTTCATTCGCACAGTCTGGTTTTCTCTTTCCTTCAGGTTAGGTGTAGTGTCAACATGCTCCCGATTCTCTCAATATAGACATGCTTTATAATGAGCCCTCCACACCAGGGCTAGTTAGTATTTCTTTATCACTAATATAGAAGTGTAAAAATATCTATACATTTTATTAATGCTTACAAGTGTTTAGTTGAGAGACCTTGCTAAATATATTCTCTGAAATTAAGACAATTTTATAATTTAGCACAAAACAAGGCATTCTACTTTAAACAAGCACTTATATTCCTTTTCTTCTATAAACAACAGTTAGTTAATTTTCAGTAGTATTCTTTTGAAAAACTATAATTCATTTTCAAATATTGTTTTTACATTTCAGAATCATATGAGGGTAAAACAAATAGATTACGTTGTTTGTGTTTTTTAGGTAAAGTCCAAGTTGTAGTCGAGCCCTTCACCCAGGAGGTGTGCTCTGTACATTGTGCTTGTTGGGTGAGAACTCACCAATATCCCTGTCTCAAACCTTCATACCCGTCTTTCTCCCTCCTCCCCTCCACTTGAATTTTATTGTATGTTGCTCTTGTGTGGGCATGTAGTTGTTCATCCACGGGCTTCATATTAGTAGTGAGTACATTGGATGGTTGCTTTTCCATTATTGTGATGCTTTACTAAAGAGAATGTATTAACCACCCAGGTTAATACAAACAATATAAAGCCTTTATCTTTCTCTACGGCTGAAGAGTATTCTATGGTAGACACGTTCTACGGTTTGTTAATCCATTCATGGGTGAGGGGCACTTGGGTTGATTCCACATCTTTGCAATTGTGAATTGAGCTGTAACAAACATTCTGTTGCAAATGACCTTAGGATAATTTTTTTTTCTTCTGGGTAGTTATCAAGTAATAGGATTGTAGGATCAACTGGAAGATCTACTTTTAACTATTTAGTGTTCTCAATTACTGCTTTCCAAAGAGGCTGTATTAGTTTGCTATCCCACCAACAGTGTAAAGGTGTTCCCTTCTCTCTACCATGCCAGCATCTGCAGTTTCGAGACTTTGTGATGTGGGCTATTCTTGCTGGAGTTAGGTGATCTCAGGATGGTTTTCAGTGGCATTTCTCTGATGATCAGGAATGATGAACATTTTTTCATGTGTTTGTTGGCTATTTGCCTTCTTCAGAGAAGTTTCTCTTCATGTCTCTTGTCTAATAACAAATGGAATTGTTTGCTCTTTTTTTGTTGATTAATTTAAGTTCTCTGTAGATATTGGTTACCAGCCCTTTGTCAGATTTTTAGCATGCAAATATCTCCTCCCATTCTGAAGGTTGTTTGTTGGCTTTAATTATTGTGTCCTTAGCTGTGCAGAAGCTTTTTAGCTTAATTAAGTCTCATTCATTTATTTTTGTTATTGTTACAATTACAAATGGGAACTGTCAAATCACAATTTCAAAAAAGAAGAGTAAAAAGAATTGATAACAAGAGAATCATAATGTTTAGTGGGTTAGTGTTCAGAATTACAGAAGAAAACAGACTCTCTACATGACCTTGTAAAAATTTGTTAGCACTCTGAATCTCTCCTTTTTAAAGTAAAGGTAATAATATCTGTCTCTTAGGGCAGAGTAAGAGTGAGTTGTCTTTTGAAATAAACTTTTCGTAATGAAAAAATCATAAAATTACAAGATTCATGGCAGGAATTTTCAATTTCAATTGTCTTCAGCTGGTAGGATGAGCAAGAGGCTAACCCTTAATCCAAGGTAACTTGGAGTTGTGAAACATTGGTCTTATGTGATACATTTATTTTGAGGATTTGATTATCCTTTCTATGCGTTCTCTTTTCTATATATATTGCCAGTTGGTTTTCTCATTTACTCTGTTTCCATCCTGTGACCTTTACTCACTGGTGGTTTCAACTGTTCCCTTATTTTTGAGTGTATATAATTGCTTTCCAAGTTTTTCTTGTGACTGCTGAGCTACGGATCCCAGTGTGAACTGTCTTTCTCTCTAAATTTCCTGTTTAAATGCCCAAGGCAAAGAAATGTGACTACCCCAGCTCCTCTGTTAATGTAGCATTATTGGCGATTTGCTGGGGTTTGGACTTGGTGGTTGTAGAGTCACATATCTGCATGTGAGCCTATCAGCAAATAGCTGAATGTGGAAGGAAGAGAGATCATGTGACATCATTGCCCTTTTTTGCTGCCACTTGAGTGGTGGATGGTTAGCAGGGTGAAGTTTTCTTGAAATTGGCTTATCAGGTATCTTGACTCATGGGTATCTGAAGTGATGTTAAATTAGATAATCTATTAAGTTCTAAGTCCAGCCACAGTAGTCACCCCATAAATAATCTCCTCCTCCTCTTCTTCGTCCTTTTCCCCTTCTTTTCACTTCCTTCCTCTTCTCACTAGATGAATATTTTCATTAAAAGCCACTGTGAAAAATTCTTACAGATAAAACCATGTAGTTTTTTGTAAAGGAGTTAGCAGATACTTTAATGACTGTGTATGAATTTAAGAGTGAATTTCATATTCTCAGCTATCTCTTATTCATTGCAAACTTGGAAAAAGAAAACAGTGACTCTTCCATGTATATTTTTATTCATGTATAAGAAGTTAGTAGCTACAACTTGATACACAGGATTTGTAAATGTCATTATTTTTTGAGGAAATCTCAGAAATACCTCCTATGTTAGTTTCGACATATATATATTAAAAAGGACCTTTTTTTTTCTTACCACTCTTTCAGTAAAAAATCAATGTGTAATTTTAGAATAATTATACAAAGGACCACATATAGAGGAAAGAAGACAGCAGGCTCACACTGGTGAATAAATATTTCTGTACATGTAAGTCAGGTAGCTCAAAGTTAAACTAATGCCTGGAAACAGTGGTAGCAGCTCCCTAGAGTTATATCTACACTTGGAAAGTGCTACCTTTATGACTATAAAGCCCCATGCTTTTCTCACTTCGCCCCTTGGAACTATTGATAGCCTGGCAACCTTCTGTGAAATGTGCACAACTGCCCGCCTCCTCAACAGTTCCATCCACTAATCAGTCAGTAGACACGCTTTACGTAACACAGGAGAATTCCACATGCTTAGACCTCTCCTTAATTTTCAGTTTACAGCTAGAAGGTTTCTTCCTTCTTATTGGGTATATGAAATTGGAAAAGCTATTTGAGATTTAGGGTCTTTTTATATTTGGGTTTGATTGAGGGGCCATACTTTGGGGATCTGGAGAGTAATATGTTGCCTTCAGGCCACAGGTTTCCCCCCCATTGATTCCTTTGACTTTATATAATGACCTTCATATACATTTTTTTTTTTTTGCCATTCTTTACTCACATTATGTTTTATAATTATAACTACTCCTGTTCACTTTTGGCTTCTATTTGCATGGAATATCTTTTTCCATCCCTTATATTATATATATGTATCATTATTCGTAAAGTGAGTATCTTATAAACAGCATATAGTTTGGTCATGTTTTCTTAATGCATTTAGCCATTCACTATCTTTTAAATGGATAATTTAATGTGTCTATGTTCAAGGTTATTGTTGACTTTATCCCTGCCATACTGTTAATATTTTTTTGGGGTGGATTTCTTTCTTCTTGTTCTTATATTTCAAAATTTATGATACTACAAATATTTTTGCTTACTTGGATTTCTTTTGTATTGCTTGAGTCAGGGTTATAAGGGTGCCCATTACACAGATGGTGTTCATTGTGCCCATCAGGTAGGTTTTTACCCCTTTCTTCCTTCCCTCTCACCACTGCTTGATTTCCATTGAGATTTTCTTCACCCTGTGCACCTGTGCGCTCATCAGTTATTTTCAATATAATAGCAACTAAATGTGGTGTTTGCTTTTCCATCATCAGATACTTTGCTTAGGATAATGTTGTCCAGTTCCACCCAAATTGTTGCAAATGACTTAATTCATTCTTCCTTATGGAATCATAATATTCCATAATATACATATTCCATGTTTTGTTAATCCACTCTTGAATTGATGAGCACTTGGGTTGATTCTACATCTTTTGAGCATTTTTTCATATGTTTATCAATTATTTGTGTATATTTTTTGAAAAGTTTCCATTTATGCCTTTTAATGAGGTTGTGTGTGTATTTATTTCTGATTTGCTTGAGTTCTGTATAGGTTCTGGTGATTAGCCCATTAACAGATGAATAGTTTGTGAATATATTTTTCCCATTATGTAAGTTGCCCACTTGCTCCATTGATTATTTTCTAAGCTGTGCAGAAGCTTTTTCATTTAATCAAGCTCCATTTATTTATTTTTGTTGTTGCTGTGATTGCCACTGGGGTCTTAGTCATAAGATTATTTGCCTGGAATCATATGTAAAAGAGTTTTTCTTATATCTTATTCTAGAATTTTTGTGGTTCCATGCCTTACATTTAAGTCTTTTATCCATCTTGAATTAATGTTGTGAGAGATAGGGGTCTTGTTTCATTTTTCTACATGTGGCTCTTCATATTTCCCACCACCATTTATTGAATAGGGCTTTTTCACCCCATGTATATTGTTGCCTATTTTATCAAATATCAATTAGCTGTATGTGTATGATTTTTAAACTGGGTTCTCATTTCTGATTCATTCTATGTCTCTATTTTTATGACAATGCCATGCTGTTTTGATTGCTATAGCTTTGTAGTATAGTTTAAAGTCTGGTAATGTGATACCTACCTCCAGCTTTGTTGTTTTTGCTTAAGATTTCTTTAGCTATTTGGGCTATTTTCTGGTTCCAAACAAAGCATAGAATTATTTTTTCTGTATCTGTGAAATATGGCACTGGTATTTGGATGAGGATTGCATTGACTCTATAATATGTATATTTTAACAGTGTTGATTCTACTGATTGATAATCATGATATATTCCTCGATTGTTTTACATATTCTTTATTCCTTTCTTTTTCTCTAGTTTATTGATGTGATTTTATGGATTACTCTAATGGAACTACCTGAGTCCTTTTTCTTCTTGATTTGCTTTCTTGCTCTACCCATTAGTTTTATAATGGTGCATGTTTTTATGATGGTAAATGGCATCTTCTTTGTTTTTTTCACAGTTTAGGACTCCCTTGAGTATTTTTTGTCAGGCTGATGTAGTGGCAGTGAATTCCCTCAGACATTGATTGTCTGGGACTAACTTTATTTCTCCTTCACTTATGATTGCTAATTTTTCTGGGTATAGTATTCTTAATTACCATTTTATTTCTTTCAACCTTTGAATATATCATCCTGTTTTCTTCTGGCTTGTAGGGTTTCTGCTGAGAAAATCTTCTGTTAGTCTGTGGGGCTTTCCTTTATTGGTAACTCAGTACTTTTGTTGTTTTTAGGACCTGTTCTTTGTCCTGGACTTTAGACATCTAATTATGATTTTCCATGGAGAAGATCTTTTTCTTTTGTGTCTACCTGGGATATTGAGCCTCCCATATCTGTATATCTAAATCTCTTCCTAGATGTAAGCACTTTTCAATTATTATTTGGTTAAAAAAATTTTTTTTCGCCTTTCACCGAGTCTTCAGCCTAGGGGATACCAATAATTTGTATATTTATTCAGTTTATGTTTTCCCACATGTCCCAAAGATTTGTCTTATTTTTGTATTTTTTCCCTTATTTTTTGACTGACTGGTTTATGTAAAAAGCCCTGTCTTTAACCTCTGAAAACTTTTCTTCTGCTTGATCTAGTCTATTGTTCAAGATTTCAAATGTATTTTGTGTTTCCCCAATTAATTCTGCAGTTCCAAAATTTCTATTTGATTCTTTTAAAAAATACCTATCTCTGTGATAAATTTCTTATTCATATCCTGAATCGTTTTTCTCATTTCTTGGTATTTGTTTTTAGAATAATCTTGTATCTGATTAAGTTTCTCAGTATTCAGTATTTTGAGTTATTTATCTGGGACTTAAAAATTTATATTTGATTGGTATTGGATGCTAGAGAATTATTATATTCCTTTGGTGGTATCAGATTTTCTTGCTTTTCCATATTTTCTATGTCTTTTCTTTGATATGTGCATATCCAGTGTAACAGTTACTTCTTCCATTTTTTTGGAAATTGCTTTCTTTGGAAAGGATTTGTTTTCTAAAATGTGCATATATTATGATTGGGTAGGGCACTTTGGCTTGGAGTGTGTCTCCTTCCAGTAGTGTAATCTCTATCTGATGGTTTATTTGGCAGTACACGATATTGGTGATATCCTCAGTGTCTTAGAGTACAGTTATTGGAGGCTGTGGTGCAATTTGGGGAGAACTAGAATGCCAAATGAATCAATATTTGGGTCCCATTCTTAGCAGTGATGGGCTGAGTGAGTGGGCCTAATCTTGGACCCCAGGTCATTACTATCCACATTCATAAGTCAGCATTAATATCTTTCTGATCACAAAATCTTAATGTTTGAAATATTTATCATGTTTTTTAATAGAGTCCCAAAGCTCTTCATTTTAGTAATTAATCTTTATTATCCTACTGCATTCCAAGTCTACCTATGACACTGACATGTACTAAGGACTTTGCTGTTTTTTCTTATTTTCCTCCAGAATAGTCAGGCTGTAGCTATTAGTTACTATTATTCCAGCTTGCTTACTAGCTCCATCATTTTCTTTACCATTTTATTTTAAAATAGACCCTCTATGTATCAACTCAACTGTATATCTTTTCACAAAAGTGCTTTATTTTTCTATAAATAATTTTTTAACCCTGTATCTAATTTTTCACTATAGCTTATGTATTCTGTGAAAATATGCATACTAATGTGTCTAGTTATTTTTAAAATGATAGAAGGCTAAATAAAATAGTACAAAATTTTGACAAAATATGTACTTGATCTCCATGCCATTTTAGGATAAATCCCTAGGATTTCATTTAATTAAGGCAGTGTATTATCCCACATTTGCATAATTTCTTTCTAGGGTACTCACTTAAGAATTTGTATGGTTCATGAAAATGTAGGAGCATTTTCTAAATAAAAACGAAGGCACATACATATATGCTGGTTTATACTTAGCCAATGCCTTGAACAAAAATCAAGGAAGTAAAATCAATGAATCACATGCAACTACATGCATAAGAAGGAATTTGTTTGTTTCCCTTTATTTTCTCAAAATTGCCTTGAAAAATTTCACTTTATGTTCTATGTAATTTATCAGTATGTCCTAATTCCAAAATTAAAAAATACTGAACTTGGCTGTGTATATACATTTGACTTCAGACATTTAATTAGTGATGACAACTAGAAAAGCATATGGAAATTAGACTTCTAGTACTTATGTCACTACATTCATAATAATATAATAGTTTTAAATAATGTAAGATAGACTATAAGCCATTTCTTAATTCCTTTCATTTTTACCATTTATCAGCACAGTGTAAAGCCAATACAATCAATGAGGGATATATTAAAATTAAGTATTAGTTCCCTCTAATTTGGAGCAGTTTTTAAAAGTCTCATATCTAATTTACATTTTTGACAGGTTTATGTATCACATACACACTTTTCTCAAATGCACAGTATTTATTTTATGCAATTGTTTTTGTTTCTTTTGACACCTGTGAGTATTTAATCAAGAAGAGACTTTAATTACTAAAAATCACCATTGATTAAAATACTATGATCCCTTGACAGAGTCAGTAATCTGGTGTTTTCCTGACCTTAGGTCTGGTGATTGCCTCATATGTCACTAAATCCTATATACTATACCTACATGGGGCTGAAATAGCACGTTATATGTCACATATCAATAATGTATACACTAGCTTTGGTCATCATTTCTGAATTTTCACATATGCTTATATCTTTATAACTGACAGATAAATACATTTATTTTGTGTAATAGAAACTTTAAAATATAGGTTTCTTTAGTGGCAAATGTGTCATAAATAGTCCCTCCATCTCCTTGTTGCCCTATCTTCCTATTTCATCTTTAACATCCTCCTTTCCCCTTCCACATTACTGAGAAGAACAAGTGAAATTGGATGAAATCCCAGTGTCAATGCTAAGGGGCAGAAGCCCGAGAACATAGATATCCTGGCACCTGGGAAGGTTGGATGCTGAGGAAAGGTGTGCTGCGGAGAAGAGGGAGGCAGAGATCTGTAGAGGTCAGACACCTGTAGGGCCCCTGAAGGAGACAGCCAAACATGTGCCAAAATACTTGTGAATTGGACCATGCATGGTGGCTTGTGTCTGTATTTCTGAGAACTTGGGAGGCTGAGACAGGAGGGTCTCCTGAGACTAGATGTTCAAAACCAGTCTGGACAACACAGCAAAACCTTATCTCTTTAAAAAAAAAAAAAAAAGGAGAAGTAAACTTATGCAGGTGTGGTAGCATGTGCCTGATGTCCCAGCTACTTGGGGAGACTGAAACACAAGGATAGCTTAAGCCCAGCAATCCAAGGCTACAGTGAGCTGTGATAATGTCTTTGCACTCCAGCCTGGGCACCAGAGCAAGATCCCATCTCTAAAAACAATGTAAATTAGATGAAATTTGGCAAATAAGCATACACATGGTTGATACAGGAATAAGGTTTCTTAGTGTCTGAGAATGGATTAGTAATTATAGCAAAGAAAGACAGATGAAAAGAACACAATGTGTTGGATTAAATTGGAAATTTTACAAATATTGATATAAACTTCTAAGTTGTATTTACACCTATGCAAACATACATACATCCACAGAAATAGAAATGGTTATATATTTATGTGTATATATTTGTGTGTATTTATGTATAGACAGATAGATTCTTGTTACTTGCAGTTATTATAGTAAACTGTAAATTCCTCTGTAAATTGATAACCCAGTGACTGTAAAAATTGGTCAACACATGGAGTGGTCAACATGAGGAACTAGGCCTACTGTCCCAATACATACATGTGGCTGATGTCTAATATATGAAAATTAGGTCAACATAAGGAGGTGGTCAATGTAGGGAGGTGGTCGGCTATGGAGATCTACTGTATGTTCTGTAAAGTTGATGTGAACATGGAGTAAGCAAAAACTGGAAACTTGCTTTAAGGGAAAACAGGGTTAGGTTCCAGTTCCTGTCAGGAACATTTTGTCAATTGATCATTACATTATATTTTTTATGTGTGTCATATAATACATATCCATTACATATTATATATTATATTATATAAATATAATATTTATATATTTATATAATGTATTATATAATTTATATAATGTATTAATATATTTATATTATTATACTTATAAATATCATATAATTATTATAATATAATATATATTATTATACTATTATAATATATAGTATATAATACATTATATATAATAAATATATATTACATCATACCTTTAAATAGATACACGTAAAAAACTCAATGTAATGATCTATCTATCTATCATTGATTTATGGTCAATAGCACTTACATCTCATGCCTGAATGGATTTATTTGCCACACATAAGACTTTTTAAGCCTGTAAGACACATCACAGACTTCTTGTGCTTAGATACACTAGACAACACTTTGATAGTACTCTCAGGGGCCTTTCTAAATAGTAAAATTATCCACACAAAGAAAGATATGAAGAACAGCATTAAATAGATCAGAAGAAGGACACTTGTTTATAGTATGAAGATTAAAGTAAGAAGTCACTTTTTTTCCCTCAACTGGGTACATGCACATGGGGTGCCTCAAAATTTTTGTTGCCTTAAGTATGTCCATGAATAAAGCAAACAGTATTGATTTGGGGCTTTCACATAAATTTCAGCAAGTAAGTAAATTCACAAATACAGAACCTAAGGACAATGAGAATCCAACTCTGTACCTGTCTATATACTGTATATCTACATTCCTAGGTACTACAATGCAATTTTTGGATCTAGCTACTGGGAGGCCAAACAAACAGGAAGCAAATCAAGTCCCTGGACTTTGGCATCTAAATACTATCTTTTGCTAGAAAGAGCAGGCTGCCTTGTAGAAATGGCTGATTTCGGGACTGGGACAAGAAAAGTACTAGGTGACCCTGAATATTGTTACAGAATAAGAAATATGGAAATACTCAAAGATTAATGGAACATATGAAAAGAATATATGAATCAGCTGGTAGGGGATTTCATCTGCTAAATATAGAACAATTTTAGTGTCAAATAAATAATAAGACTATCAGACTAGAACCCACTGAGTAAATTAGGAGTCCATGAGCTGAAATGAGTGTGTATGTGTGTGTATAAAGGTACTATTTTTGTTAGTGGAAAATTAACCAGTAAATGTAAGAAGCATGATAGAGTCTACATCATCATTATTTTGCAGCCATCATCATGGTTGGTAGTTGATAGATTTTGGAGTTCTCATTGGATTCTAAGGATGATGGGTAAATGTTTTATGGGGACGATATAAGCATGATTTAAAAGTATCTATTCATAAAATATTACTCAAAGTTAATAACAATGAAATTATGGCATAGGATTTTAAAAATAAATCAAACATTTTTCAATTAATATAAAATAATTTCTTTATATTTTAACCTTCTTTGCGGATGTCTTGATGATTATTTTATTTTGCTTATTTATATCAATGTGCTTGCACTAAAGAATATGGAGATTTTACTTTATGTAATGTTTTAACATACTTTGCCTCCCAACTAGGTTGTCATGACCTTGAGGACAAGAAATGTTACAAATTCTCCTGGTGTATTGTTCTCAACAGCAACCATAGCAACGTGAACTAAATGATGCTACACCACCACCATTATTGCCGTCACCACTGTCGTTGATTTGTTAGCCCCTTATCCTTGTTCTTGCATTGGGAAGATCAGGTCCCATTTTTAGGGATTCTTTCTCATTTTGTTCCAGTCCTCTTATTCCCCTGGTTTCCATTTTAACACATGAACCCAATGTATGGGTTCAATGTACACAGCTAAGCACCAGACTAAGATAAAATAATCATACAGTTTTCTGAGTATTTTTATTTTTTATTTAATTAATTAATTTATTTATGTTCTGGCTGGGGCTGGGTTTGAACCCACCACCTGCAGTATATGGGGCCGGGGCCCTACTCCTTTGAGCCACAGGTTTCACCCTCTGAGTATTTTTAAATCGAAACAAGGACTCTTTCAAGGTGGCAAATGCTATGAGGCATGAGGTCTGAAAGTCGTTAGATATGTGTTTCTTGACACATGGGAGATGCCCACCAGAATGAGGGATTACTAGATAATATCAAAGATGGAGTTAGATGCACAATAAAGAAATAAATTCCTATGGTGTCTGAAGCTCTTGTCTAATTAATTCTGGGGCCCAGCTACATCTGCACTCTTCCCATTATTTGTTTTCTTAATCACTCAATTAACTTTGCAAGTTAATAAATTTCTTCTTTGCCTAAGTCAAGTAAGTCACTATCACTTAAAAAAAAGAGTTCTGGGCAGCGCCTGTGGCTCAAAGGAGTAGGGCGCCGGCCCCATATGCCAGAGGTGGTGGGTTCAAATCCAGTCGAGGCAAAAAAAAAAAGCTCTGGTTAATAACGTTATCATTTACTTCATCATTCTATTTATCATGAAGAATAAGACTGCAAAATATATTTGAGGTAATAAAATCTTCAGAGAGAAGATTTGTCAAAATACGGGTATATAAAGAAAATGACCATAAGTTGCAGTATTTTTGTAAATACTATGTTAAAATGTGAAATAAATATTGCTGCATGTTATGAATAAAGAAACAACAATTTAGAAAGATTTCAGAGAAGAGAAGTACAAAGTTAATGACCTGCAGGTTTTACTCCCACTGGAGTCTAAAAAATGCTGAGATTACATGAACCTGTTTTTCATAGTTTTTATTCGGCAAAGATAAAAATATAAAAAGACACTTTAATAAGTCTGTTCTTTGGCATATATGTAGCAGAAAGACTTGTGAGGTGTTATTCTAGGGCTTATGGAATTTGCATTACTTTACTGGAAGTATAAAATGTTAAAAGAATACAAAAAGTTACAGAGTCATTTCCAATTTCTTTTTCAGTAGAACAAATTTTAAAGTACCAGTCACTGTTCATGAAATTATTAAATCTCAAAATCCATAATTTATTAATGAATCAGATTGCAAATGAAATAGAACGAAAGTAAACACACAGCAATAAAACTGAAATAAGCCTACGATGCAGACAGTGATAGCCAGTTAATGTAAAATGTATTGCCAGAATCTGTGTGGCAGTTCCTCATTTGTAAACTCAATAATCTGGGACAGATTTTTCTACCTTAACACTGCTATTTATAAAATAGACCAATGGTGTGTTGTAATTGTGTTAAGTAAATTAGTACATGCAAAGCTCTTAGAACAGTGTCTTGCACTCATTACAGTACTTTTCAATAAGGTTATTTCGGTTTATTATGCTCATGTTTTAAACGATGGTTTATTAAAATGCTCTGAGAGTTTTCAGATTGTTTAATAATATAAAAAAATCTCTAAATCTGTTCTAAAGTTATTGCATCTTACGTACAGTATGCAGTATTCAGTTAAGATGAGTTATAAAATGGATTTTACAGCTAGAACTGTGCATCAAAGAAAAGTATATATCTATCATTTATGGGCAGAATTAGTAATCTAAATTAGCTTCTGCCCAAACTTTCTATAATTTTTGTGCTCACTTCAGTAGCATGTCTACTAAAATCAGTACCAAACTTAGTAAATCATTTAGTACTTATCAAAGGAGAATTTATTGTTCTGCGATAAAAGGTACCACTGTTTCCTATCATTGGATGCACGGTTTTATTATACTCTTTTTATTATTGAGTGGTTCTATTTTTTGAGGAGAGAGGCACGTCTATTTTCATTTACCTAAAAATGTTGAGAAAGTTAATTTATTATTGGCCATTGAGGCATTTCCTTTTTGAAGTGCCTGATAAGTGCCCATTTTCCTTTTGGCTCATCTGTCTTCATATTTTTTCATTTGTAGGAATCTGTTTCTGGGTTAGCATATGTCTTTCTATAAATCTTGTATTAGCTCTCTCATTGAGGGTACAAAGAACCAGGTTACATTTCATTTGTCAGGTAAAGTCCTTCTTGTAATTGTGTCCTGCTCCCAAAAGGTGTGTCACACATGGTGACCCCGCCCCATTCCCCTCCCTCCTTCCCTCTCACCAGCAAACAAAGAGAGTTTGACCTCCTCTGCTTCCATTTGGATGCCCTTTATTTTCTTCTCTTGCCTGACTATATTGGCTAGAACTTCCAGCACTATGTTGAATAGCGGCAATAGATGACAACCTTATCTGATTCCAGTTCTAAGTGGAAAAGCTTTCAGTTTTACTCCATTCAGTAAAATATTAGCTGCGGGTTTGTCATAGATGGCTTTGATTGGTTTAAGAAATGTGCCCGCTGTGCCTATATTCTTTAGTGTTGTAATTAGAAGAGGATGCTGGATTTATCGAATGCTTTTTTCTGAATCTATTAAGAGGATCATATGGTCTTTGTTTTTGCTTCTGTTGATACGGGGAATAATGTTTATAGACTTGCGTATGTTAAACCAGCCTTGCATCCCTGGGATGAAACCTACTTGATCATAGGGTATGACTTTTTAAATGATAAGCTATAGTATATTGTCTATATTTTGCATCTATATTCATTAGTGAAATTGGTCTGATGTTCTCCTTCTTAGTTTGGTCTTTTCCTGGTTTTGGTATCCCAGTGATGTTTCTTCTGCTGGCTTTAGGCTTAGATTGTTCTTTTTCCAATTCCATAAGATGGTTTGTGAGTTTGCTGATGCGCTCTCTCTCTTTTTTGGATATAGACATCTAAAGTGATAAGATTTCCTCTCAGGACAGCTTTTGCTGTATCCCACAGGCTTTGGTAGCTTGTGTTTTCATTGCTGTTTTGCTGAAGGAAATAATATCCTTTTTTATCTCTTCCTGATTCAGCATACAAATTTGTTTTTTTTTTTTTTTGAGACAGAGTCTCACTTTGTCACCCTCAGTAGAGTGCTGTGGCATCACAGCTCACAACAACCTACAGCCCTTGGGCTTAGGTGATTCTCTTGCCTCAGCCTCCAAGTAGCTAGGACTACAGGTGCCTGCCACAATGCCTGGCTATTTTTTGGTTGCATTTTGGCAGGGGCGGGGTTTGAACCTGCCACCCTCAGTATATGGGGCTGGCACCCTACTCACTGAGCCAGCATAAGGTTTTTTAATTTCCATGACTTTGTGTGGGGTTGAATGTTTTTGTTGAAGTTCAATTCCACCTTTGTTGCTTTCTGGTCTGAGAAGATACAAGGTAAGATTTCAATTTTTTTGATTTTGTTGAGGTTTCACTTGTGTCCTAGGATATGATCAATTTTGAAGAATATTCTGGGGGCTGATGAGGAGAACATATTCTTTAGTGTTGGGATGGAGTGTTCTGTATATATCTATCAAGCACATTTGTTTTAGAGGTGATACTTATCACATTTAAGTCCCTTGTATCTTTGTTTAGTTTCTGTTTAGAGGGTCTGTCCAGCTCTGTAAGAGGAGTGTTAAAGTCCCCTATTATTATGGGGTTATGGGATATCAGAGTGATTAAGGTCTGTTTCAAGAATCTGGGAGCATTTAAGTTGGGTGCATAAATATTTAGAATTGAAATGTCTTCTTGTTGTATTGTTCCGTTTACCAATAAGAAGTGTCCATGTTTGTCTTTTTTGATGTTAGTTGCTTTAAATCCACTTGAATCTAAGAATAAGATTCCAACTGCTCTTTTCTTCTGAATTCTATTTCTTAACCCTGTTTTAATTTGTCCTTCAAGGCTAGGTGTGTCTTCCGCAGACAGCAAATAGATGGCTTCTGTGTGTTTTTGTCGTTTTTCTCATTTTTGTTTTTGTTTATTTGTTTTTGTTTTTGTTTTTTTTTTTTTTTTTGAGACAGAGTCTCAAGCTGTTGCCCTGGGGAGAGTGCTGTACCCAGTAGTCAATAGTGGTACTTTCTTTGACCTACTCCCCTCAACTTATGAGTGTTATAGCTCACAACAACCTCCAACTCCAGCTTAAGTGAACCTCTTGCCTCAGTTTTTCTATTTTTAGCAGAGACAGGGCCTCTCTTTTTGGCTCAGGCTGATCTCCAAGTGCTTTTTATACAATTAGCCAGCCTATGTCTCTTCAATGGGGAATTCAAGCCATTAACATTTATTGAGATAATTGATATGTGTTCATCTTATTTTGTGAAAGTCCGTTGCTTAGTTTTGTCTTTTGCATCACTGTGGAATCTAGGTTTTGTCCTTTGGTTTCTGGGTGTTTACTTTGCTGGTGGTCCATTGTGATGGTCAGTGTGTAGAATAGGTCTAAGTATTTTCTGTAGAGCTGGTCTTGTTGTGGCAAACTTCCTTCATGTTTGCATATCAGAAAATTATTTAATTTGTCCATCAACTTTAAAGCTTAGCTTAGCATACTATAGAATTCAGGGCTGAAAATTGTTTTAAGTAGATTAAAGGTAGATGAGCATTGTCTTCTGGCTTGAAATGTTTCATTTGAAAAGCCCACAGTCACCCTGATGGATTTGCCCCTCTTGGTCAATCGGCACTTACTCGTGGCAGCTGGCAGAATCTTCTCTTTTGTTTGACTTTAGACAGGTTCATGACAATGTTTCTTGGAGAAGCTCTATTTGAGTTGAGATGACCTAGGGTCTGATATCCCTATGAAAGGAATATGTCAGAATCTTTGGTAATATTTGGGAAATTTCATTTATGATATCCTCTAGTAGGGCTTCCATGCCACCAGTGGGTTCTTCTTCCCCTCCTGGGATACCCATAACTTGTATGTTTGAAGGCTTCATAAAGTCCCATAATTCTGTCAGTGGACGTTCTGCTTCCTTTCTCTTTTTTTTCTGTCTCTTTAACTGCCTGAGTTAGCTCAAGAGCTTTATCCTCTACCTCTCAGATACTTTTTTCTGCATGGTGTCATCTGTTATTGATACTTCCTACTACATCTTTAAGTACCCTGATTGACTGCTTCAATTCCTTCAGCTCTACTATATACTTTGTATATTCTTTATATTGTTCATCTCTTATTTGATTCTGTTTTTGAATTTCCTTTTTATAATTTTCCTCTTTCTCAGCAATTTCCTGCATTGTTTTTGCCATCCATATTTTAAATGCCCCTCTGTCATTTCTTACATTTCTTTATAGGTGGAATCTTCTGCAGTAACTACCTCATGATCCCTTGGGGGGTTGCCCTGGTATGTTTTTTCATGTGGTCAGGATTTTTCTTCTATTTATTCCTCATAAGTGTTTTCTTTTTGTCTGTTTCCTTATCCTACTTTTTCCTTTCATTGCCTGTTGCCTTTAAGTTACTGTGCCTCTGACCTAAGGTGTTGAAGTGTCCTTTTGATAAAGGACTAAAATGATGAGAAGAATGAGGAGCAAGAAGGGATAAAAGATTTAAAAAGAAAGAGAGAGAGAGAGAGAAGAGAAAAGAAAGGGGGTGAGTAAAAGGGAAGATTGACAAAATGAAGTAAGGAGCAGAAAGAGAGAGACAAGAGTAATAGTGGTGTACAGTTGGGTACTTTGACCCACTCCCCTCAACCTCTTGGGGGGCTGGGTGGAGTAGGTCCCTTGCCAGCCAAAGCAGACAAAGGACCCCATCTCCACCAATAAGAGAAGAAAAACAAAAATGTTACATATGTAACCAAAGCAAACAAACAAAAAACCTTAAGAGATAAAATTTGGGGAAAAAACACCTATCAGGGGCAGAAAAACTAACAAAAAAGAAGTCCTTATTGTGAAAGCAGACAACAATAGAACATATATTTACACAAAAAATACGAAAAAAAAGAATAAGAAAAATTGGGGGGGATTTTGAAAAGGAAAAAAAGAAAAAGACTATATGTATTTGTCTTGCTGAATATTGCCTGGGGAGCAGGTGATCTTCTACGATATGAGATACTAATCACAATATGGCTGTGTAAGATGGAGACGGGAAGCCTCTGCTGATGTCTTTGCCCTCAAACCCTGGAGGGTTGGGAGCTTGGATCTCTCCTCAGCCCACTCAGCATACATGCCTCAACCTTTCCAAAACATGTCCCTTGGCTAAGAAGTGGCTATCCCAAGGAATAGTGTGTTGCTTGGATCTCTCTGGAAGTGGCTACAACTTGTCAGGCGCACCAAACTGGCCTTGCCCTAGGACCCTCAAGGTCGAGCCTGCAAGACAACTTTCCCACAATTGTTGTGTATGGCCTGCAGTCAAACCATGAAACCGCCGTTTTGCCCCGGCAGTTCATGGGCACTGTTCAAAGTCACTTGGTCACTGACCCATGGTCATCCAGAACTAACCTCACTCTTGGACCCTGAGGACAGAGCCTACCAGGCAGCTCTCCCACAATGGCTGTGCTGGAACTGTAGCCGAATGATGAAAATTCCGCTCTGCCTGGGTGGCTCAGTCCTGATCTCTGGGCTGTGTTCAAAGTCTTTTGCTCACCCAAGGTCACCCAAGGTAACTCAATCAAGTGCCCAAATTGAAAACACCCTGCAGGGAAGGGTGGCCTCAGACCAAACACAAACACTTGCCCCCTCCCCACTGCTTTCATGCTCTCCTGGGTCCTGAAAACTCCTGCTGACTCCCTGTATCCCCAACGAGATGTTTCTGGGCAAAGCCCATAATCCTGAGGTGCCTGGTGCCTTCTCTCCCCTCTCTCACCATGCTGGGTTTAAAAAGCTATTTCTAATCCTTCCTCTTGCTCTGCTCCCCCTTTTATTAGTTCTCTTTTGTCACATGTATGAGTTGAAAACATCTCCCATATTGCAGCTTTCTTTTTTATTCTTGTAATGGTGTGTTTTTTAAGAAAATAAGTTAGTATTATTTGGCTTATTATTTTTTCACCTAATGTTTGTCCCTCAGTGTCAGGAAGCATAATGTCATCTTCAAAAAACCTTAAATTTATATTTCTACAGTCCATCTTAAACTGATTTCTATGTATTGCATTACTTTGAGGGAGGCATCTATCTATATACATACAGATATGTACACACATTTTTTATATTACATTATACTTCTATTTAAATGTCAAATTGACAGGGAACCATTAGTTGAAAATGTTATGCTATCTCCTTTGTACCTGTGGTGTTATCTTTACCATAAATTGACTATATTTTGAGTGTTTCTTTCTAGATAACATCATAGCATATCTGGTTTTGAGTTGCTGCCACACTATATTAATAACTTTATAATAGCTTTGTAAATCTTACATCCATATTGTAATACCCCAGATTAATTCTTCTTATGACTTGCATTATTATTATTGCCTTTGAATTTGCATATAATTTTCAATAATTAGTTTGCATTTCCATCCAACAAACACATGCTATAACTGTAATTATATATACATTGAGTGTATGGAATGACTTTGGAGGTAGTGACATTAAAAATGTTGAATCTAACACACATGGTCTTGGTGATGGATACACTGAAAGCCCTGACTTCAGCATGACACAATTCATCCATGTAACAAAAACACTTGCACCCTCTAAATTTTTTTAAATAAAAATTTAAAACATTCTAAGAAACATACAATAAAAAATAAAGTTTGAAAACATTATCAAGTATGAAATTGAGAAAGTTAATAATCTGAATAAATAAATTAAAAAAAATGTTGAATCTTCCAAGCAATGAACATAATATAGATCTCTGTTACATAGTACTTTTGTACTTTCTCTCAAAAGTATTTTACATTTTTTAATAGAGATGTATAATTTATAATCTGTTAGAATTATTCCTAGCAAGAGATGTTTACTGATGCTAGTATAAATTATATCAATTTTATTTTTTTAATTTTTATAAATTATATTGATTTCAATTTTTTTCTTGTAGGCATATGAAATAAAGTTCTAATTTTAATTCTATTATGATGCTAAATTTATTTTCCCCTAATACCTTACCCATAAACTCCTTTGGATTACTACACAAACCATCAGCCTTTTGTGAATAATATCAAGTTTTCTTTTATTCTAATTATTATAAGTTTAATTATTTTTCCTGCATATTTCTCTGACTGTGCTGACCAGTGACATGTAGAATGAAGGTCATTACAGCCTTCGGTAATTCCTCATCTCTAATGAGCCAATTTGAATAATTTATCATGAAGAATAATGATTCTTAGAGAAATTCAAATCAAAACCACCCTGACATATCCCCTAACCACGGTGAGAATGGCTCACATCACAAAGTCTCAAAGCTGCAGATGCTGGCGTGGATGTGGAGAGAAGGGAACACTTTTACACTGCTGGTGGGACTGCAAACTAAAGCAACCTTTTTGAAAGAAAGTATGGAGAATCCTCAAAGAACTCAAATTAGACCTCCTGTTTGATCCTGCAATCTCATTACTAGGCATCTAACCAGAAGAAAAAAAAAATCCTTTTATCGTAAGGACATTGGCACTAGACTATTTATCACAGCTCAATTTACAATTACCAAAATGTGGAAACAGCCTAAACATCCACCAACCCAGGAATGGATTAACAAGCTGTGGTATACGTATACCATGGAATACTATTAAGCCACTAAAAAAGATGGAGACTTTACATCTTTTGGGGGGGTGGAACACATTCTTCTTAGTAAAGCATCACAAGAATGGAGGAGCAAGAATCCAGTGTTCTCACTTCTAATATGAAGGCAGCAGATGAGCTAATACAAGGGGGAGGGGGAGGGAAATAGAGGAGTGAGGAGAGGGGAGGAGGGAGGAGGATGGAGGTCAGAGTGTATGGCACACCTCTTGGGGGCGGGATATAATTATAAGAGGAATTTACCTAACAAATGCAATCAGTGTAACCCAATTCTTTGTACCCTCAATGAATCTCAAACAATAAAAACAAAAGAATGTTTCCTGAGAAATTTTTGTACATAATCCCATTCAGATACATGAAGTACTTTTCTATTCCTGCTTTGCTCCCATTATCATTTTTATTATTCTTATAACATACATGAGTGTTATTGAGTGTTAAATTTTATCAACTCCTTTGCACTCAATATTTTAAGGAACAATTGCTGTTAGATTTTGAACCAGTCTATCAATTTCTGTTTTGGAGTATTTTATCCACATTTAAACTTATATTTAACTTACATTTAAAATGAGTTATTCTGGGGGTCCCAAAGACTGCCCATAAAGTCACCATACATAGGAAAAATGGAAAATTATAGCTACATGTACCTTTAGTTATAAAATATTCAGTACAAAATATAAAATATTCTTTATCTGTTGGCCACCTCTTTGTAAAATTTCTCAATAAATATTTTGTAAACATGGGTACAGTTAGCTACAATTCCCATTTTCCCTATGTATGATAACTTTAGGGGGTGACTTTTGGGACACCCTGTGTGTTGAGTTTCTACCTGTTACTTGGTAATGGTTTCCTATTTGATGTATCTGCTATATGTGCATTATGCCTCCTTTTCCTCTCTTGATTTAGTCTAAAATACTTTATTATTTTATTCCTCCCTCCATTAACATGTTGATTATACATTTTTTTTGTCCAGGAGTTAAGCTAGATATTATGTCACATATACCTGAATAATCAGAATCTAATATAGATCATTACTGTAACAACCTTTCTGATTTTTAATCTTTGGTATTTGATGGCTTTGTCTAAAATACTTTTTATTTTGTCCAAAGAATCATTTTAGTATTTATTTTAGTGTTGATATGCTAGCAATAAATTCATCGCTTTTGTTTGTTGTTTTTCCCGAAGCACTTTAAGACTCTCATTCCATTATTACTGTTAAAAAAAAAAATAGTTTGTTATTCTTGTTGTTACTTTGAAGATAATGGATTTATTTTTTCTGGCTGCTGCTTTTGCTTTGAGTTTTTGGTTTGGTAGTTCATCCGTGTGCCTCAGTGAGGTTTACTTTATGCTTATCCCATTGACATTTTATAGAAGTTCTGAAATCTCACTTTATTATCTTCCTTTGCTTTGGAGAATTCTAGTGACTTTCAATATTTTTCTGTCTTTTTTCCCCCTCTCTTCTCTTTTTAGAACTTAATTAACATGTGTTAGATTTTTTCATTGTGTCCCATATATCTCTTACATTCTGTTCTGAATTGTCTACACACATTTTTTTCTGGCCTGGATTCTATATTTTTTGAATGTCTTGTCTTCGAGTTTATTAATCGATGCTTCTATTTGGTTTAATTTTCTAAACACTGAAAAAAAATTTCAATTATTTTTTCAGTTCTAAAATTTCCATTTTATTCATTTTTATAGATTTCAGTGCAATGCTCCTTTTTTCATCTTTTCTTCATTTTCCTTCCTTTTTATGCTCATGTTCATTACAGTTATCTTGATGTCACTGCTCTCTTCGGGTGTGGATCACTAGAGCATCGTCTCTTTTTCTTTTACGTTTAGTAAAAAGTAAAAGTACACTCCTATCAGAATGTATGCAATAAAAAAATAACAATATCACCAAATTCTCATGAGAATGCAGAGGAATTAGGTGACTGACAGAGTGCTGGTAAAAGTGGAAGCTATGCAGTTGCCATGGAAAACAGTGGGCAGTTTCTTTCTTTCCTTCTTTTTTTTTTTTTTTTTTTTGAGACAGAGTCTTCCTTTGTTGCCCTTGGTAGAGTGCTGTGGTGTCATAGCTCACAGCAACCTCAAGCTCTTGGGTTCAAGAGATTCTCTTGTCTCAGCCTCCAAAGTAGTTGGGACTACAGGGACCTGCCACAACGCCCAGTTATTTTTAGACTTGAGGCCTTGCTCTGGCTCAGGCTGGTCTGGAACCCGTGGGCTCAGGCAATCCACCCACCTCCATCTCCCAGAGTGCTAGGATTACAGGCATGAGCCACTGTGCTGGCTTCAGCAGTTTCTTAATAAACTAAACATGCAACTACTTTGTGACCCATAAATTGTGATTGTCAGCATTGATCCCAAATAAAATGGAGATTTTTGTTCGCACAAAAACCTGTACATCAGTGTTACTAACAGCTTTATTTGGCATAGCTAAAACCTGGAGATGATTTGATGTTCTTTAGTGGATGAATTATTAAACAAACAGGTGTACATCCATGCTATGGGATACTACTCAGCAGTACTAGAAGAATAAACTATTGATACACAAAACCACCTGGATGAATTTTTTTAGGGATTTATCCTTAGTGAAAATGTCAACCTCAATATAATTCCATTTATGCAACATTTATGAAAAGACAACATTACAGATACAGACAACAGATCAGTGGCTGCCTGGGCTTTGGGGGGTGGAGAGTGAAACAGAGTAGATGTGGCTAAAAAAGGCAGACACGAGAGCTACTTGTGGAGATGGAAGTGTTCTGTATCTTGGCTATATCAACGTCAATCTCTCAGTGGGTATGTTATATTTTAATATTATAAGACGTAACCATTGGGTGAAATTGGCAAAAGGTGCATGCAATCTGTCTGCATTATTTCTTACAACTGTATGCCTGTTGATAATTATTTCAAACTGAAAGTTTGGTAACCAAAAGAACATGGTACTGGCATAAAAACAGAATCGTAGACCCTGTGGATCACAACAGAGAACTCAGATGTGAAATCATCCTCATATTCCCCTATGATTTCTTACAAAACAGATAAAAACATACACTGGAGAAAAGAATCCCTAGTTAATAAATGGTGCTGGGAAAACTGGGTAGCCTAGGTAAAAGATTTAAACAGGACCTTCACCTTTCACCACTCGAAAAAAATTAACTTATGAGGGATAAAAGACTTAACACTCAAAAGAGGAAGCTCCAAAGAATTTCAGGGAAAAATGTTGGAAAAACTCTTATAGCTATTGGAAAACCCCAAAGGCAATCACAGCAACAACAAAAGTAAATAAATGGGACCTGATCAAATTAAATCAGTCCTTGGCTGATCTGCACAGCCAAGGACACAGTCAAAAGAGCAAACACACAACCCACAGAATGGGAGAAAATATTTGTATGCTGCACGTCTGATAAAGGACTGATAACCAGAATCTACAAAGAACTCAAACAAATCCACAAATAGCCCCATTAAAAAGTGGGCAAAAGACACGAACAGAAACCTTTCTAATGAAGATATACTAATGGCCAAGAAACTCATGAAAAAATGCTTAACGTCTCTAATCATTAGGGAAATGCAAATTAAAAACACATTGAGATATAAACTCTCTCCAATGAGAATGGCTGGCATTAAAAAGTCTCAAAAGAACGTATGCTACCGTGGATACAGAGAGAAAGGAACTCTCACGCACTGCTGATAAGACCGAAAATAAGTGCAACCTCTAGGGAAAGTAGTATGGAGACACCTCAAGGAGTGTAAAGTAGACCTACTATTTTATCCAGCAATCTTGCTGCTGGGTATATACCCAAAGGGGAAAAAAAAGTCATTTTATAAAAAGGACACCTGTATTCAAATGTTTATAGCAGTAAAATTCATAATCACAAAGATGTGGAAACAACCTGTGTCCACCAGTACATGAAAAGGGTAATAAAATGTGACACACGTATATCATATAAAATATATGACCAGCCATATGGAATGGTCGTCTAGTGTCTTTTATGACAGCCTGGTTGGAACTGGAAACCATTCTTCTAAGTGAAACATCACAAGAATGGAGGAACAAGCCCATGTACTCAGTATCTAATTGGAACTAATCGATCAACACTTACATGTACATAAGGAAGTAAACCTCAGTGCAAATCGTGATGGGTAAATTCATACTATTGGGTACAGTGCACACAATCTGAGTGAAGGGCATACATTGTCTCAATCTGTACAAAAACAAAACATGTAAATCAATTTGTGTAACCCCTAATTTTCTAAAATAAAAATAATTTGCTCTTGTCTGGGAGGAATCAACATGTTGAAACATCTGTATTATCCAAAGCAATCTACAAATCTAATGCAATTCCCATTAAAATACTAACATCATACTTTGAAGAACTAAAAAAAAAAAAAAAAAAAGTTATTTTTGTTAGGAACCAGAAAAAAAAAAAAATATATATATAGCAAGGCAATCCTTACTAACAACAACAACAAAAAAAAAAAAAAAATTGGAGACATCACTCTACCAGATTTCAGGTTATGTTACAAGTCCACAGTGATTAAAACAGCATGGTACAAAAACAGAAACATAGATGTATGGAACAGAATTGAAAACCCAGCGATAAAACCTGCCTCTTACCACCATCTGATCTTCAATAAATCAAACAAAAATATACTCTGGGTAAAGATACCTAGTCAATAAATGGTGTCGGGAGAATTGGATAGCCACATGTGAAAGACTGAAATTGGACCCACACCTTTTGCCACTTACAAACATTGACTCAAGATGCATAAAAAATTTAAACCTAAGACACAAGATGATACCAATTCTAGAGGAAAGTGTGGGAGAAACTCTAGAAATGTCAGCTTGGAGAAAGACTTTATGAAGAAGACAACAGCAGCCATCTTAACAACAACAAAAACAAACAAATGAGACTTAACTAAGCTGGAAGGTTCTCCACAGCTAAGGACACAACAGTCAAAGCTAACAGACAACCTGCAGAATGGGAAAAGATATTTGCATGTTAAAAAACTGATGAAGGGTTGATAACTGTAATGTACCCAGAACTCAATCAATGAAAAAAGAAAAAAAGCAAACAATCCCATCTATCACTGTGCAAGAGACATGAACAGAAACTTCTCCAAAGAAGATAGACAAATGGCCAACATGCACACAAAAAAATGCTCATCATCCTTGATTATTAGAGACACGCAAATCAAAACCACCATGAGATTTATCGTCTAACCCCACTGAGAAAAGCCCACATCACAAAATTCAAAGCCACAAATGTTAGTGTAGATGTGGAGAGAAGGGAACACTTTTACACCGCTGGTGGGATTGCAACCTAATACAACCTTTGGGGAAAGACGTATGGAGAATCCTCAAAGAAGTAAGCATAGAAATTCCATTTGATCCCACAATTCCAATATGAGGTTTCTACCCAGAAGGCAATAAATCATTTAATTTCAAAGACATTTGCATTACAATGTTTATGGTAGCTCAATTTACAGTTGCCAAGACATAGAAAACAGCCCAAGTGCACCTTGAAACATGAATGGATTAATAAACTGTTTTATATGTATACCGTGGAATACTGTTCAGCCATAAGAAAAAAAGATGGTGACTTTACATCTTTTGTATTTACCTGGATAGAGTTGAAACACTTTCTTCTTAGTAAAGTATCACAAGAATGGAAATACAAGTATCCAATGTACTCAATATTAATATGAATCTAATCGAAAAACAACTGCATGCCCATAGTAGAGAATAACACAATATATTCCAATAGGGGGAGGGAGGGTAGGGAAAGGGGAAGGAGACAAGGGAGGGGGATGTGTAGGCTGTCACCTGATGGACACATTCTGAGGATGTGCAGCACACTCCCTGGATGAAGGGCTCAACTGCTTCGACTACACCTTGAACTTTACCTTAGAAGCACAAACAATGTAACCCAATCATTTGTGACCTAAAATTAATCTGAATTTAAAATATAAATAAAATAAAATATTAATATGACACAAATCTCTGTACACACAAAGTTTACATTCTATTGAAGATAATAGTAAACAAAATAAATGAGACATGTACTATGTTAAAACACAATAAGCAATAAAGAATATAAACTATGTAGACATGAACTGAGGGGGAAAGGGAGTAAATGAACTGGAAACATTTTGTGGAGAAGGTGACATGTGAGTGTTACTTCAGCAGGGGAAGTAAAAGAATGAGGTCTAGACTTATGAGAAAAGTATTCCAGAAAACAGGAACAACATGTATAAAGAAGTAAGAAACCCAATGTGGCTGGATATATGAAAAGAGAGAAAGACAGAGAGAGTGTGATAAATTAGTAGTCTTGAAAGAAGTGGGGGGTAGATTTGATGGAGCTTTGGTGAACACTGTGTGGTTTCTACTCTCAGAGAAACACGAGAGATAATTGACCTTAGAGCCTGTAGCTCAGTGGATAGGGTGCCAGCCACATATACCAGAGCTGGCGGGTTCGAATCCATCCTGGGCCTGCCAAACGACCATGACAACTACAACCAAAAAATAGCCAGACGTTGTGGCAGGTGCCTGCAATCCCAGCTACTTGGGAGGCTGAGGCAAGAGAATTGCTTAAGCCCAAGAATTTGAGGTTGCTGTGAGCTGTGATGCTTGAGACTCTGTCTCAGAAACAAACAAACAAAAAAGGAGTTAAATGGAAAGCAGTAAGAAATTCAAACAGGGTGCCTACAATCTAGGATTAATTCTATTCTAAATCAACCTCCAGCTCCCCAGACTAAGACCCAGTCTACTTACACAGCTATGAGTCTTATATGCATCCTATTAAACCCACCAAAAACCCTCCCTAAGCTTGCATACTCTGAGTGGGTCTCTGTGCACATAGAGACTTACACAAAAACCAAAAGAAGCAAAAATACTATAAGAAATTCTACACGAGAACATAAAGATATATAAAATAATTTTTTTCCCCACAGAATTCTATGGACTGGCAAAGAAGAAAATAGAAGAGATTATAGAATTGACCCAGGAAATCAACTATGTTCCAGAAATGAATTGAAGGCTAGAGGGAGCGAATGATTAATTTCAGCAGAGCAGAATAGCAATTCATCATGGGGGAAGCATTCATACTGAATCTTGAAGGATACATGGAATTTCACCAAGCGTAGATGAGATAACAGCATGTTACATGCAAAAGAAACTTTGCAGAGAAACTTAGTTACATTCAAGAGTACATTTTGTAACACATTTTTGTCAGTTTTGACATTTTCACGACAAGATTAGTATGTGGATGCTATAAGATGAATTAAGTAGAAATAATGACAATGACAAGAAATAATACTTTGATGAATTGCTGTATTTGAAAAAAATCTAAAAATTCTTACTTAAAAATAACTATTATAAAGTAAATATTTTTCAGTATCATTTTCTAAAATATTTATCATAGATTAAAAAATCACAATGCATAGACATTTTTTACGAGCTCAGGACATTTATGAAACAAGACTCTATACTGAAGTAGAAATATTGGGCTGTTTTTGCAATAAATGCATTATACCTTGTTATGACAATGTAAGTTAATTTTTACATTATAGCTTTAGGAAGCACTTTCTAAACTCTATTATACAGAGAGGCACATGCAGATACTATAAATTTGCTTTATGGAATACACATATATTCCAGAATATAGCAAAAATATACTCGAACAAAAAAATTATACCTTAATAATATAAATTTATTCCTTTATAAAATTTATTGATTCCTCATGCCATAGTAATATATCAATGCATTATAAGCATTGATTTTCTCTTCAAATTTAAGAATGAGCACTAAGTCTGATGATGTAAAGTTAGAACAGTGAACAAAAACAAGAAAGAAGGAAGGAAAGAGATAAAGAAAGAGAGAAAGGGAGAGGAAAGAAGGGTGAGAGGGAAAAAAGAAAAAAAATCTGTCTTGCTCTCATCTTTGCACATGAGCAAGGCCCTAGCCACTGCGTCATGGATGACCACTGTGAGAAGGTTTGTATAGCATGATCTTGGAAAGAATAACTAATGCCTCCCTCCAGGGCCAAGGTCAGGTTTATTTATAGAAGTAGAGGCATAAATAGCATCCCTCTCCAGAGCAAAGGCCAGATGTACTTACTGTCCAGATAATAAAAATAATAACTTCTTCTGGAGGAAAGTCAGGTATGCCTAATGTCCATTAGAAAAGATTTGAAGGCAGCTAACCTCAGGATTCATCTCCTGTAATATAGCATACTGAGACTGAAAATGCAGGTGTGAACTGGCATTGCTGCCCTCTGAGAACTGGGGTTTGACAAACTTGTACAAGGAATTTTTTTTTTTTTTTTTTTTTTTAGAGACAGAGTCTCACTTTGTCACCCTCGGTAGAGTGCTGTAGCATCACAGCTCACAGCACCTTCAGTTCTTGGGCTTAGGTGATTCTCTTGCCTCAGCCTCCTGAGTAGCTGGGAGGTACTTGCCACAACACTTAGCTATTCTTTTTCTTTTTTTTGCACTTTGGCTGGGGCCAGGTTCTAACCTGTGATCCTCAGTATATGGGGCCAGCGCCCTACACACTGAGCCACAGGTGCCATCCACTTGTACAAGGAAATGTTTATGCCCTGGCTATCACTAGTGCTGGGAGTAATAAAAATCATATGTCTGTAGCCCAGGAGTCTTGTACCTTCTGCATCAGCCATAGAGCAATTTACTACTTTGCAAGCAGGGTAAAATCTCAGACTTTTCACAGTTCTTAACAATATGATGATTTCTATCTCAGATTGAGGGTTTTTGTTATTACTGCTTGTTTAAAGCAGTGTCTTGCATTTCTTATAATGTTTTTCAGTCCGTTAATATTCATCAAGTTATAGAAATATGCACTTAAATTACTCTGTCATTCAGTGTACTAGTGATAGTATACACACCTACTCTGGAATTTGCAATATTGAAGACAGGTACAATTTAGTATTTACAGTAGCTTTATCTAAAAAAAAAAAAGAAAGAAACAACCCTATTTTCTTCTTCTCTGGTAAGTGTTCTTTTTAGTATGCTGTAAGAATTGAGTGTTTTTGTTTGTTGGTTGGTTTGTTTTTTTCTGGGAACAATTCTACTCCTGGAAATTGACAGCCTTCTGAAGAAACTAACAACCTGACCATCAGAAGTTGATATAATATTCATTAGGTCCTTAAAGGCACCACAAGAAAGGTAAGCAGCATTCTGTGTCAGACTTTGCTGACACAGAGCATATGTTTGGATTCATTACCTTTTTTTGATTTTTAAAACAAAAGCAGCTCTTGTAGAGTATATTAATTCCCGTCTTACCCCTATCTGCCATGATAACACATTTTCCAAACAAATAGATGAGAAATTATCTGTTCCTAAACATTTTTTAAAATTGGGGTTTTCCAGATTAAGATATTAAATATTCATCTAACATATTTCAATCTCCCCTTTAAAATGGCAATAAACAGAGTAACTTTAATGATGCAACTCAAAAGCATAGCAGAAGAGCAGGGAAGTGGAATGCAGGCTGACAGGTTAATTTTGTGTAGTTAGTAGTCACGAGAAAGCTTAAATCATAAACTGGAAGTCGGGAAAAACGAAGGCCAAGACTAACGGATGAGAAAATTCTCCAAAGTCTGAGGAAATAGGTTTACACTCACCTAGAACTGGAGGTAAAGAGGGTCTAACAAACAAAAATGTTAAACTTCCCCCATGTTCTGTCTCATCCATGATACTGTCCTGAGTGAGCTCCCAGAAAGCTGCCACCCAGTGTGCGTCCCACCAGGCATTGAAAGCTGCAGAAAAATAAAAGGAAATGTCACTTTAATAAAACCAATAGAGAACTCTATTTTGTTTAAGAAGCAGAGTTGGGAGGAAAGAAGGGATGAAAGGAGAGGGGAGGGGAGGAGATAAAATGAGATTTTGGAAATATGTGGGATCAACTTTAATGAAAAACTCAAATAGCAAAAATAAAAGGTCGAAAGGGTTAAAAGGTAAAATTGAGGAAATAGCTAAGAAATAAATGAGAAAATTGAGCAACAATATATAAAGATAGAAAAATTCGTGAACATTAAGTTTTCTAGGCCGGTCTCTGGTATCTGAGTTATTTTAAAAAATTCCAAAAGAAAGAAAAGGGATCAACGGGCGGAAGAAATCAACAACACCGAGGGAGACAATCACTTCCAGCTACAGAATGTTTCAGATAAACTCATAAAGGGAGCTTCTGTCAACAAATGCCCCAGGTTCTCGTCACATCTTACTCTTGACAGTGTTGCAGTGAGTTTGTGGCCCTCCCTGCCCTGATGTCCGCATCAGCAGGAAACACTTCTCATTCCCAGAGACTTTCTACTAAGATCTGATGTACACCCCAGGAGACGTGGATGCAAAGTGCACTGAAGAGTTTACTTTGCCTGAAATTAGGGTGGAGGTTCGGCATTTAGCCTGTGTGACTGCCTGGGTAGATGCCCCTGTGGTGATGAGGCCTGTGTTCTGCAATCTTCCTCTATTTCGTGGACCACTTACATTCCCAGAATGGCTTTTATAAATTCTCGGAGAAGCTGAGACCCAAACACAGGGTCCCAAACACTCTGATGACTTACTTTCTCCTGCCCGTGGTGATTTGTCCTTTCCTTGCAAAGTTAAATTCGGGATTGCTGCAAACAAATAGTAAATTTGGGGGAGGTACAAGTACATTAAACATAACACTATAAACAAAAACAAGGAATTAACACAAGTTACTGTTGCCTTTGGAATTGACTGAAGATGTAATTAGGAAAAGGTCAAGCCCTTCTAAGGTGTTGGTAACTTTCCACTTCTTGGCCTGGTAAGCAGGGTTGTGGTGATCATTTAAACAGTGCTTATAAATATGTACCTTATCTGCATGAATTATTTCACAATAAGGCAAGTTTTTTATTGTTGTTTTTTAAAGAAGACTGGCATTGTCACAGTCAAAAAGGTGAAACAGATTACTAAAATAAGGTTTTCTTTTAGATTCTCCCATTACATTAAATGAAATTGTAAAAAAGACAATTATGAAAATAAGTATGGGCTCGTACTTTTACCAAGGAAAATATATTGGAGCTCAAAGTTAACGTATTTTATATGTGTGTGTGTGTGTGTGTGTTAGTGTGTATTACTTATTTTGTTGGATTGTGTCTGGATATAGAGGGTATTTTATTTTGTTTTGTTTTCAGGCACTAATTTCAAATAGACAGCAGTAGAGAAAAGTGAGGAAAATTTTGAGGGAGGGAAAGTATAAGTATAACCAGGAAAATAGTACTCAGCAGTTTAATGTAATTTTTCTAAATGATTCATTTACTTATTTGTTAAAAAATGAGTTTACATTGTACATTTTCTGTTCTAAAAGACTGTAGTATTTTTTCTAATTATCTTTAAAATTCTTTGAAAGTGTGCAACCAATTAATGGTATAGACTAATACTGCCAACGTTTGGTAAATAGATATAAACTTAATTATTCTGACCTCTGCATAAGCATATAATTATCTAATTAGTGATATTTCATTAAGCAATGAAAAATTCTACGGCTCTATGTTTTATTACAAACCTGTTTTTCTTTTTAAAAAGTTGATTGATTTAAATGCCATCACAGGCTGTTTTAAAAGGATTAGAAATGCTAACATCATTTTTAATCTAAATCCGTAAGAAAATAGGTTTGTCACTGATAATTTAACATGTTATGAGCACGAGATATTTATCAAAAATATGTTTCCTAATGCAATTTATTATCCTGCAGGAGATATTTGATCATAAAAAAAGCCTCATATCTTTGGTGACAAGTGTTTTGCCAAAAGTTGGGGTTGGAGGAGAAAATATCCAATAGAAAGCTGTAAAAGTTGCAAGGACTATGGTGCTCAGGCCTGTAATCCTTGCACTCCAGGAGGCTGAGACAGGTGGATTGCATGTGCTCAGAAGTCTGAGACCAGCCTGAGCAAGAGCGAGATCTCATCTCTACTAAAAATAGAAAAATTTAACCAGGCATTGTGGCAGGCACCTGTAATTCCAGCTACTTGGGAGACTGAGGCAAGAGGATTGCCAGAGCCCAAGAGTTTGAGGTTGCTGTGAGCTGGGCTAATGCCATGGTACTCCAGTCTGGGGCAACTGAGTGAGACTCACACTCTGTCTCAAAAAAAGAATAAAAGAAAAAAAGGACATATATGGTGGGAAAAGTTATATTTAACTGGTGATGTAAATAGAGAAAGAATGAATGAGCACTGGATGCCTAGAACCAAAGTAAAATGCATTTTATCTCTTGGTGCTTGGTCAGGACAAGGAGCTACAGGAAAATTGAGAGGAATGAGGAAAAATTATCACCTAAAGACACTTCTGGCTCTAAAATTCAAGAGAGAAGGAAATGGTAGGAGATAAATGCCAGTCTTCCTGACTGCAGGGCCTTCAGAGGGTAATGACTGCAAGCTGCAGACAATCCTCATGTCACCAAAGCTGGTGTGTGTGGCTATCACAGGTTCTCTTTAACCACCTTCAAAATTCATATAACATACATCAATGGGATTTAAAAAGGACCCTGTTTGCAGAAGTTAGATAATAAATATTTAAAATGTTAATACATAGTGATAAGATACTATTTGATTCAAAGATAAATTGAATAAAATTTAGGTTAATATGAGTAATCCATTGGTTATGCAAAATAGGAAACAGAAAACATCAAAGGTTGGATAGCACGTGGAACAAGGTATCATAATTTCTTTTTTTTTTTTTTAATTTAAAGACAAATTTATTATTATTATTTAAGATTTGTTAGCAACCTCTGATTCTGTGGACTTGCCACTTCCTTACTTGATTCTTTTGAAGATTTCTTCTGAATGTGTGTGCTAGGCAGTTTCCTACAGATAAACTGGGGCTGAAAAACTGTCAGTCTGCACAAAGAGGATCAATCCCACCTTGATTTGTACTACCCAAGGGTTGGAGCCAGTAGGAGTAGGGAAAGAGTGATTTATAAGCAGCAATGTCAACTTGACCTATTTATTTAGATAAGGAACAGTAGTTTATAATTTCATCTAAATTCCTCCTTTCAACAGTTGGCATTATTGCACTATCTGAAACACCGGATCTGTACTTTTATAGCTGGTGTTCACTGAAACCTTGGTGGCTCTTGATGACTCTAAAAAGCTGTGGGTTTTTGTTTTTGTAGGCAACTTATGGATTAAGACGTGATCAAAGGCTTTATTAAATTTGTACTTCAGCACTTGATGGCCGTGTTCTGTTTTTATCTAGACATGTGCCTGGGTGGCTCAAGATTGGGCACCTGGGCTTAAGGAGCACATGGGCACCACAGTGGAGAGAAGATGCAGAGGCTCTGGGCTCACCGGCCAGAGTTTACACAGCTGTTGACTATCTGTCATAGTTGCTTTCAGCTTTGTTTTAAGAAGTAATACATTTCAGATAAGCACCCTCTATAGTGCTATCCCTCTCACCCACTTCCCAGAGGCTGCCATCACCCTGGATTGGGTATACATCTTAGCAGCGTTCTTCACATAGTGTTTACACCACATGTGTGCAGTACCGACCCATCCAAATCCTGCGTCTTGAGTCACACAGAATCTACCCTGATTTCCCCAAAATAAGACATCCTCCAAAAATAAGACCTACTTACAGGACAGATAAGACATCCCCTGAAAATAAGACCTAGCGCATCTTTGGGAGCACACCTTAAAGTAAGACACTGTCCTATTTTCGGGGAAACATGGTACCGTCCTGTGGGTCCATTTCCTTATCTAAAAATAGCCTTGAGGTCTCCTTCAGGGAATACCGAGAATTCAACAAAGTAACACAAAAAATCAGTTCCTGGCACTGAATAACCACCTATATATTATTAGTCTTCTTCCTACCTTTTATTTTATCTTATTTTATTTTATTTTATTATTAAATCATAGCTGTGTACATTAATATGATCATGGGGCACCATACATTGGTTTTACAGACCGTTTGACAGATTTTCATCACACTAGTTAACACAGCCTTCCCTGCATTTTCTTAGTTATTGTGTTAAGACATTTATATTCTA
Organism: Nycticebus coucang; assembly: GCF_027406575.1. NCBI lineage: Eukaryota > Metazoa > Chordata > Mammalia > Primates > Lorisidae > Nycticebus > Nycticebus coucang. The sequence goes on along the minus strand of NC_069794.1, from coordinate 92,272,203 downwards.
CATTTACTAAGTTTCACATGTACGCTTGTAAGATGCACCGCAGGTGTAATCCCAACAATCACCCTCCCTCTGCTCATCCTCCCCCTCCCTTCCCTCCTCTTCCCCTTCCCCCTATTCTTAGGTTATAACTGGGTTATAGCTTTCATGTGAAAGCCATAAATTAGTTTCATAGTAGGGCTGAGTACATTGGATACTTTTTCTTCCATTCTTGAGATACTTTACTAAGAAGAATATGTTCCAGCTCCATCCATGTAAACATGAAAAAGGTAAAGTCTCCATCTTTCTTTAAGGCTGCATAATATTCCATGGTGTACATATACCACAATTTATTAATCCACTCGTGGATCGATGGGCACTTGGGCTTTTTCCATGACTTAGCAATTATAATTTGGGCTACAATAAACATTCTGGTACAAATATCTTTGTTATGATGTGATTTTTGGTCTCCGGGTATATACCTAGTAGAGGAATTATAGGATTCAATGGCAGATCTATTTTTAGATCTCTAAGTGTTCTCCAAACATCTTTCCAAAAGGAATGTATTAATTGGCATTCCCAGCAGCAGTGTAGAAGTGTTCCCTTTTCTCCACATCCACACCAACATCTCTGGTCTTCAGATTTTGTAATATGGGGTAATCTTACTGGAGTTAGATGATATCTCAAGGTAGTTTTGATTTGCATTTCTCTGATGATTAAAGACGATGAGCATTTTTTCATATGTCTGGAGGCCATGCGCCTGTCTTCTTCAGAGAAGCTTCTCTTCAAGTCTCTTGCCCAGGCTGCGATGGGACCACTTGTTCTTTTCTTGCTTATACGTTTGAGTTCTCTGTGGATTCTGGTTATCAAACCTTTGTTGGAGACATAACCTGCAAATATCTTCTCCCATACTGAGGGCTGTTTGCTTGCTTTATTTACTGTGCTTTTTACTGTACAGGAGCTTTTTAGTTTGATCAGATCCCAGTCATGTATTTTTGAACCAGCTTCAATTGCCCCGGGTGGTGGGGGGCTCCTCCTCATAAAATATTTGCCCAGACCGATTTCTTCAAGGGTTTTCCCTGCACTCTCTTCTAGTATTTTTACTGTTTCATGTCTTAAGTTTAAATCTTTAATCCAGTGAGAGTCTATCTTAGTTAATGGTGAAAGGTATGGGTCCAGTTTCAGTCTTCTACAGGTTGCCAGCCAGTTCACCCAGCACCATTTGTTAAATAGGGAATCTTTTCACCACTGAATGTTTTTAATTGGCTTGTTAAAGATCAAATAAGTAAGTAGCTGGATTCATCTCTTGGTTCTCTATTCTGTTCCAGATATCTACTTTGTTTTTGTGCCAGTACCATGCTGTTTTAATCACTATTGATTTATAGTATATTCTGAGGTCTGGTAGCGTGATTCCTCCTGCTGTGTTTTTTTTTTTTTTTTTTTTGTAGAGACAGAGTCTCACTGTACTGCCCTCGGGTAGAGTGCCGTGGCATCACACGGCTCACAGCAACCTCCAACTCTTGGGCCTACGCGATTCTCTTGCCTCAGCCTCCCGAGCAGCTGGGACTACAGGCGCCTGCCACAATGCCCGGCTATTTTTTGGTTGCAGTTTGGCCGGGGCTGGGTTTGAACCCGCCACCCTCGGTATATGGGGCCGGCGCCCTGCTCACTGAGCCACAGTGGGGAATAGATTCCCTATTTAACAAATGGTGCTGTGTAAACTGGCTGGCAATGTGTAGAAGATTAAAACTGGAGCCACACCTTTCACCATTAACTAAGATAGACTCTCACTGGATAAAAGATTTAAACTTAAGACATGAAACTATAACAATACATGAAAAAAGTGTAGGGAAAACTGTTGAAGGAATCGGCCTTGGTGAATATTTTATGAGGAGGACTCCCCAGGCAATTGAAGTAGTATCAAAAATACACTACTGGGACCGGATCAAACTAAAAAGCTTCTGCACAGCCAAGAACATTGTAAGTATAGCAAGCAGACAGCCCTCAGAATGGGAGAAAATATTTGCAGGTTGTAACTCCAATAAAGATCTAATAACCAGAATCCACAGAGAACTGAAATGTATTAGCAAGAAAAGAAAACGTGATCCCATCTCAGGGTGGGAAAGGGACTTGAAGAGAAACTTCTCTAAAGAAGACAGATGCACAATCTACAAACACATGAGAAAAAGCTCATCATCCTTAATCATCAGATAAATTCAAATCAAAACTACTTTGAGATACCACCTAACCCCAGTAAGAGTAGCCCACATAACAAAATCCCCAACCAGAGATGTTGGCGTGGATGTGGAGAAAAGGGCACACTTCTACACTGCTGATGGGAATGCACACTAATACGTTCCTTCTGGAAGGATGTTTGGAGAATACTTAGAAACCTAAAAATAGACCTGCCATTCGATCTTATAATTCCTTTACTAGGTTTATACCCCAAAGTCCAAAAGTCACAATATAACAAAAACATCTGTACCAGAATGTTTATTGCAGCACAATTCATAATCACTAAGTCATGGAAGAAGCCCAAGTGTCCATCGACCCACGAATGGACTAGCAAATTGTGATACATGTATACCATGGAATATTATGCAGCCTTAAAGAAAGATGGAGACTTTACCTCTTTCATGTTTACATGGATGGATCTAGAACATATTCTTCTTAGCAAAGTATCTCAGGAATGAAAGAAAAAGTATCCTATGTACTCAGCTCTGCTATGAAGCTAAATTATAGCTTTCACATGAAGGCTATAACCCAACTATAGCCACAACACTATGGGGAAAGGGCCAAGGAAGGGGAAGGGAGTTGGGAGGTTTTCGTGGAGGGAGGGTAATGGGTGGGGCCCCATCTACGGTGCATCTTAGAAAGGGTACAGGCGAAACTTACTAAATGCAGAATACAAATGCCTGCATACAGTAACTACGAAAATGCCATGAAGGCTACATTGAACAGTTTAATGAGAATATTTCAGATTGTATATGAAACCTGCACATTGTACCCCTTGATTGCACTAATGTTTACAGCTATGATTTAACAATAAAAAAATAAAATAAATAAATAAATAAATAAATAAATTCTGAATTCGATTTCTGACATCGTGGCCAACTGTTTATGAATGGGATCTTCAGTTATATCTGCCATATCTTTCCTTGGGTGTGGGGTGGGGGTTGATCTATTCTGGTTATTTGTGTTACCAGAGTTTTTCCACTGATTCTGCCCCATGATTATTTTACACCATTTTATTTTTCCCCTGAACCTTTGTCGAGGACTCATACAATGCTATGGCCTGAGAAACTGGGAACCTGTTTGGTGTGGTGGTTTTAAGTGGTTCTGTCTTGTTTTCAGGAAGTCTGTTTTTGACCCTAGTGAAACAGTTACTCAGGGTTGATGTCTCAGCTGTGGAGAAATACCAGCATTTAAGTCACCCCCCCACCCCGGGCAACAATTGGAAAAGGAAAATCAAACCTTCCTACAACAACATACTCAGGGCACCACTTGAATAGTCCTCAGGCGATTGGCTCAGTTTAAAAGGTCCAAATCAATTATCTCGGTCAGCACCTGTCTCAGGTGGGAGAGTTTAAAAGTTCTCTGTCAACTGGATTGCAGGGGTCTTGTGACAACTCAGATATGACTTGTTCCAGTGCTCCGTGAAGTCAGAATGACCCACCCAGCAAATAGATTAGTCTGGAAATGTTGATCCCTCCTTTCCCACCTTGCACCTCTGTCACAACCAGTCACTGATAGCCATACAGGGCTGTAACCCAGTTGCCTCTAGTGAACAGATATTCCAGAGGTCTGCACCTACCTGAATCACAAGGTAATCTATATCTGCTCAGCCAGGCCGCTGTGCTCTGCCTCTATCCAGCAGGGGGAGGTGAGGCCTGACAACCTCGGGCACGTGATGGAGTCTGGGAGGTGTTCACTCATTTTCAGCCCTGCCCCTGATTGATGTTACTGACAGAACAGAACAGAACAACTTTGCAAGGATTTTTTTTCTGTCCTTGCTAAATTCCCCTGCAGAAGAGAAGCTGTTTTGAGTTCCCAGAGCCTGTGCCTCAGACCGTCTTTGCTTCTACAGGTCTGTATTCAGTTAGCTGTCAGTTGTAGCCTCCTGCCTTCCTTTGTCTATAGGATGAAGATCCCCTGAGGGCCTGGTGCCTCTTAGGCTTAGTAATGTGTCCTCTGGGTCAGCCCTGCCCTGGGAATTTCCCAGCTCTTTGTGTGTGTTTTCTAGTCCCCAGGCTCCACCCAGGCCGGTACCACCTCAGGCAAACCCTTTACTCACAGGGCCTGCATTTCCCTCCCAGATCTATTCTGCGTTGTTGCCACCCGAGAAAATGCTCGGCCTCCTCTGGTTGGTCCGGGGAAATGGGGGTTGTGGCTTTGGAATATCCAGGAGTGAGCCCTATTGTTGACAAAAAACAGCTGCTGCTCTGCACCTTGGGGCACTGTTGCTCCGGTGTAGTTCCCTCTCAGCCAACTGTCCTCTCCTCACTCCCGTGCTGCAGAATCAGCACTGACCAGCTGCAGTCTGGAACCTGTTCACACCCCTTGAGAAATCACCCAAGAATCTGGACTCCCGAGGGACAGGCCTGCAGACCTCAGAGTGAGAGTGGAGAGGAGTGCTGGGAGCTCAGAACTGCAGTAGAGAATACTTACAGTTTTATACAGTTTTATGTCTGGCAGGAGAACATTGTGGCACCCTAGTAGGGGACGTAGGTCCTGTTTTTACAGGGTATCTCTTGTGGAGTGTAGTGGGAAGAACTTTGAACTCTGCTCATTTGTTTGTGGGGCACTCCCAGCCATTCTCATGGGGGTGGCGACTCCCGTCCACTTGGTGATGGATTTTGTGCCTTTTGTTTGCTATCCTCGGGGTTGCAGCTTGCCTCAGTGGGGTAGATGTGCGTTCTTGAACCTTCTTTCTTGGTGCAGCTCTAATCCACCATGTTACTTGCTAAATTTCTGTCCTTTAACTCTCCTTCTGGATGGGAGCCTCTATGGAAAGCTGGCTTCAGTCAGCCATCTTGTCTCCACCCGCCATCATAATTTCTAAATTAGGGAGTTTTTTAATTTGAAAATTTGAGTAATATTTTATGTCAATCATGACAGTAACATTGGGACATAGAAAATATGATTAATTAAAACATATGCCTAGAAATCCAGAAATATGTGGAGAGTAACTGTAACCAAGACAAATACTTGTACATGATATCTGTAATTTCTTTTTGGAACAGCATAGTACTACATTCTCTAGTTGATGCATTTACTAATTATTACAGACAGTCCGTGGTCTCATACCCTCAGTGACTTACTACCTCAGAGGCTGACTGACTAGCAGCTGTGTCATGCAATATTTTTTCCACTATTATTGGAGTGTTAATTGTTGCAAATTTTTTTAAAAGCCTTATAAAAACTATGTATTATTTGTCCTTTAGAAGATGGCTTGTTAGTCCACCTGAATCAGAGACACTATGAAAGTCATTCACTGGCTGTTTTATTCAAGTTTGTTGTCTTCCTTCCTTTTATCAAATTGATAAACAATTTACTCACTTCTGGATCTAACCTTCTGGTTTACTTCATCCTTTTAACTGCTTTGGTTGCTAGTATTATTTTTCTGACACATGCCATTTGTTTTCAACAAAGAAAAGAAACATACTTGAATTTGTTTCATGCACAAGATTACGTTAGGGTGGCATGAACTCAAACTATGCTCCTGTGGAAGTCTAGGAGCCTCATGGGCTCTAGCACCATGTGCCTTCTCATGGGGCTTTCTGCCCAGAGACTGGTAGAGTGTGACTTATCCCTGTACCCCAGATTGGTAGAGTGTGTCTTCTCCCTGTGTACACAGACTGGTAGAGTGTGACTTCTCCCTGTGCCAAGACTGGTAGATGTGACTTCTCCTGTGCCCAAGACAGGTAGAGTGTGACTTCTCTCAATGATCCAGATGGGTAGAGTGTGACCTTTCCCTGTGCCCCAGACTGTTAGAGTGTGACTTCTCCCTGTGTCACAGATTGGCAAAGTGACTTCTCCCTGTGCCACAGACTCCCTGTGTCTTCTCCCTGTGCCACTGGTATAGTATGACTTCTCCCTGTGCCCACAGACTGGTAGTGTGTGACTCCTCCCTGTGCCCACAGACTGGTAGAGTGTGACTTCTCCCTGTGCACATAGACTGGTAGAGTGTGACTTCTCCCTGTGTCACAGACTGGTAGATGTGACTTCTCCCTATGACTGGTAGAGTGTGACTTCTCCCTGTGCCCACAGACTGGTAGAGTGTGACTTATCCCTGTGTCGAAAGACTGGTAGAGTGTGACTTCACCCTGTGGCACAGACTAGTAGAGTGTGACTTCTCCCTGTGTCACAGACTAGTACACTGTGACTTCACCCTGTGCCCGCAGACTGGTAGAGAATGCCTCTCTCTGTGCCACAGCCTGGTAGCGTGTGACTTCTCCCCGTGCACACAGACTGGTAGAGTGTGACTTCACCCTGTGTACAAAGATTGGTAGATGTGACTTCTCCCTGTACACACAGACTAGTAGAGTATGACTTCTCCCTGTGCCCAAAGACTGGTAGAGTGTGAATTCTCCCTGTGCCCACAGACTGGTAGAGAGGGACTTCTCCCTGTGCTACATACTGGGTAGAGTATGACTTCTCCCTGTGCCCACAGACTGGTAGAGTGTGATTCACCCTGTGTCACAGACTAGTAGAGTGTGACTTCACCGTGTGCCAACATTCTGGTAGAGTATGACTTCTCCCTGTACCCACAAACTGGTAGAGTGTGACTTTCCCCTGTGTCACAGACTACTAGATTATGACTTCTCCCTGTATCACAGACAAGTAGAGTGTGACTTCACCATGTGCCCACAGACTGGTAGAGTGTGACTTCTCCCTCCCTGTGCACACAAACTGGTAGAGTGTGACTTCTCGCTGTGCCCCCAGACTGGTAGAGTGTGACTTCTTCCTGTGTCACAGAATGGTAGAGTGTGACTTTTCCCTGTGCCCACAGACTGGGAGAGTGTGACTTCACCCTGTGTTCACAGACTGCTAGAGAATGACCTGTCCCTGTGCCATAGACTGGTAGCATGTGACTTCTCCTTGTGCCCACAGACTAGTAGAGTGTGACACCATGTGCCCACAGACTGGTAGAGTGCGACTTCTCTCTATGCCCACAGATGAGTAGAGTATGACTTCTCCCTGTGCCCACAGACTGGTAGAGTGTGACTTGTCCCTGTGCTCACACACTGGTAGAATATGACTTCTCCCTGTGCCTCAGACTGGTAGAGTGTGACTTCTTTCTTGCCCACAGACTGGTAGATTGTGACTTCTCCCTGTGCCCACAGACTGGTAGATTGTGACTTCTCCCTGTGCCCACAGACTGGTAGATTGTGACTTCTCCCTGTGCCCACAGACTGGTAGATTGTGACTTCTCCCTGTGCTCACACACTGGTACAATATGACTTCTCACTGTGCCCACAGACTGGTAGAGTGTGACTTATCCCTGTTCCCACAGACTGGTGTAGTGAGACTTCGCTTTGTGTCATAGACTAGTAGAGTGTGACTTCACCATGTGTCATAGAATATTAGATGTGACTTCGCCCTGTGTTCACAGACTAGTAGAGTGTGACTTCACCCTGTGTTTACAAACTGGTAGAGTGTGACTTCTCCCTGTGCCCACAGACTGGTTTAGTGAGACTTCACTTTGTGTCATAGACTAGTAGAGTGTGACTTCACCCTGTGTACACAGACTGGTAGATGTGACTTCTCCCTGTTGACACAGACTGGTAGAATGTGCCTTATCCCTGTGCCCACAGACTGGTAGAGTGTGACTTCTCCTTGTTCCTCAGACTGGTAGAACGTGACTTCACCCTGTGTCCACAGAGTGGTAGAGTGTGTCTTCTCCCTGTGCCACAGAGTGGTAGAGTGTGACTTCTCCCTGTGCAACAGACTGGTTGAGTGTGACTTCTCCCTGTGTCCACTCTGGTAAAGTGTGACTTGTCCATGTGCACACAGACTGTTAGAGTGTGACTTCTCCCTGTGTTCACTGACTGGTATAGTATGACTTCTCCCTGTGTCCACAGACTGGTAGAGTGTGACTTCTCCCTGTGCACACAGACTGGTAGAGTGTGACTTCTCCCTGTGCCCACAGACTGCCAGAGTGTGTCTTCTCCCCTGTGCCACAGATTGATAGAGTGTGACTTCTCCCTGTGTCCACAGACTGGTATAGTGTGACTTCTCCCTGTGTTCACAGACTGCTAGAGAATGACCTCTCCCTGTGCCACAGACTCATAGTGTGTGACTTCTCCTTTTGTCCACAGACTAGTAGAGTGTGACTTCTCCCTGAGCCCACAGACTGGTAGAGTGTGACTTCTTCCTGTGTCCATAGACAGGTAGTGTTTGACTTCTCCCTGTTCCCACAGACTGGTAGAGTGTGACTTCTCCCTGTGCACTCAGATTGGTAGAGTGTAACTTCTCCCTGTGTCCACACTAGTAGAGTGTGACTTCTCCGTGTGCTCATAGACTGGTAGAGTGTGACTTCTCCCTGTGCACACAGAGTGGTAGAGTGTGACTTCTCCCTGTGTTCACAGACTGGGAGATTATGACTTCTCCCTGTGCCACAGACTGGTACAGTGTTACTTCTTCTTATGTCCAGAGACTGGTAGAGTGTAACTTCTTCCTGTGCACACAGACTGGTAGTGTTTGACTTCTCCCTGTGTCCACACTGGTAGAGTGTGACTTCTCCCTGTGCACACAGACTGGTAGAGTGTGACTTCTACCTGTGTCCATGCTGGTAGAGTCTGACTTCTCCGTGTGCACACAGACTGGTAGTGTGTAACTTCTCCCTGTGCATACATACTGGTAGAGTGTGACTTCTCCCTGTGCACACAGACTGGTAGAGTGTGACTTCTCTCTGTGTCCACACTGGTAGAGTGTGACTTCTCTGTGCGCACACAGACTGGTAGAGTTTGACTTCTTCCTTTGTCCAGAGACTGTTAGAGTGTGACTTCTCCCTGTGCCCTCAGATTGGTAGAGTGTGACTTCTCCCTGTGCACACAGACTGGTAGAGTGTGACTTCTCCCTGTGTTCATGCTGGTAGAGTGTTACTTCTCCATGTGCACACAGACTGGTAGTGTGTAACTTCTCCCTGTGCACACATACTGGTAGAGTGTGACTTCTCCCTGTGTCCACACTGGTAGAGTGTGATTTCTCTGTGTGCACACAGACTGGTAGAGTGTGACTTCTCCCTGTGCACACAGACTGGTAGAGTTTGACTTCTTCCTGTTTTCATAGTCTGGTAGAGTATGAGTTCTCCCTGTGCCACAGACTGGTAGAGTGTTACTTTTCTGTTTCCACAGACTGGTATAGTGTGACTTCTCCCTGTTCCTACAGACTGGTATAGTGTGACTTCTCCCTTTGCCCATAGACTGGTAGCATGTGACTTCTACCTGTGCCCCAGACTCCTAGAGTGTGACTTCTCTCTGTGCCCACAGACTGGTAGAGTTTGACTTCATCCTGTGCCCCCAACTGTTAGAGCGTGACTTCTTTCTGTGCCCTGTGCATGCAACTGCATAGCAGAGCCCCCCCTTCAAGGGTAACTACCTGTAACAGAAAGCTCTCATTCAACTCTCTCCAAGAGCACAATCACTGGGTTTTATGGATGAAGTTACACAGCCATATTGGATGGACAAGAAGGACCTATTTGACCTACCCATCCATCTTGAGCCTTGGACTTTTCTTAGCTCTTTACATCAAACAGAGCTGGTCTCCACATCTCTTGGTTTCATCACTTCTCTGTGACACTCTCATATATCCCCATGAAACTATATGTGTGTATATTTTCTCTTTATTTTGCAAATCAATCCAGTCCTCTTCTACTCTTATTTCCAAAGTTTATTTAATGTATCAGGAAGTATAGTTATCTTTAAAAAAAAAAAAAAAGAGGGGGGGGATTTAGGTGTAGAGGATGCCAAGAGCCAGACCACCTCTGAGCAACTGTGGGGTGGACCCTCAGGCAATCCATTCGCAGGTGCTTGTTGTTTAGAAAGAGCCCAAGCCTTGGCAATCATGAGGCAAGTAGTCATTGTCTAATACTCCCCTCATCTGTCTTGTACTGTCTCAATAAAAGGCTACTGCAGAGGTTGCTCAAGGCTACTCTGCAATGAAGGTTAGCCTGTCCCTCCTGCAAGCTTGTACTTCTAATCCATGTCATGCCTGGATCCTTCCTGCAGTGGTCGAGACCAGGGCCATAGGGGCTGCAACAGTAAGGGTATAAATAGTAAAATTTTATTTGACACATGATGTCCTCATCTGGAATCCTCACTCAACAATAGCTGCAGCATTTCTGAAACAATTACAGTACCCCTTTTAAAACAATGTATGTGGATTTTTTGTAAGTCTGGTGCTTTTCTTTATGTTTTTTTTTTTTCCCTGAAAAAGTAATAAAGGTCTACAGACTATAGAATAAGAAAGTCACAAAAACCTCACCAAAAGCACAATTTCTGGACCCAGACCAGTTAAAATCCTGGTGACCTCACTCACCAGCTACATGACCTTGAGGATGTTTCTTAATATACCTGGGACACATTCTTAACTTCTGCCTTGCAAAATAAGAATAAAAATTCCTATGTTGCATTGTTATTACATGAATTCTTTGTGTTAATATTTATGAAGGACTTAGACAATATCAGACACACAAGTGCTTGATGTTCTCTGATGTGTGTCTGACAAACATTTTTAAATAAAAACGACCTTGAAAAACCTAAGTGAAACTTTGTTGTAAGGTAGCAGGCTCAGCATGATACTGGACCATTCTGCCACCTCAAATCTACTGGAAAAAAAAAAACCCACTGCTTTAAAAAATAAAATAGAGAAAATAAAAACAAAGATAAATCAAGAAAAAGAATTTTTTGAACAAAAATAATCCATCATCACTTTTTAGAATAAATGTCGTCTTGTTGCTTCTCCTCTATGGCTGTTCTGGTGTTTGGGGTGGTCTGTATCTTGGAGGAAAGCAAAGGCTCTTTGTGTCTCATTGTTTTCACTTCATATACTATTGACAAGTATCACAGACTGGTAGAGTGTGACTTCATCATGTGCTTGGCTCTAAATCTTATTATTAAGGCAGGTAACTGTGTTCATTTCCCACCAGTCTATTTGACTGCAGTCCAGTCTCTAGCCATATTCATGCTGATTTTCTGCAGTTTTTTGAAAATACCAGTCACTTCTCAATTTGGTTTTATAATTTGCATGTAGCCATTCTTTCCCTTGGTTTAGAAATATACAAAATATTCCAGGAAACCTTTGATTAAATGTGGCCTCTTTGATTCTTACCGTGTATTCTGTCTTACAGTTATATTCCCTTTAGAGATTAGCTCAGCCTCAGGGTCAGAATAAGGGTGACTTTAATTTTATTCCATATATATTTTTTACTACCTAAAAATTAAGGAATCAAAAATGATATAAAATATTTTAACTAAATATTATGGAGATACTTTTATTTTCTATAACAAACACACATCCATATATGTGTATAAATGTGAAGGAAAGGATTTGATTTTTGTTATGGTCCTAGCCTTGCCAAAGAATTATCTGTAACCTCAAGCAAATCATAAACCTCTCCAGATAGTTGCCACATCTGTAAAAACAGCAGTCATAAAGAAAGATGTTGCATTGAATAATTTCCAGTGTCTGTTCAGTCATGAAATTATAACAAACTATTAAAAAATTATCTGAAATATTGTCCCAGATTGCGCCATTATTCTAATTAATGAAAATAGGAATATATAGTTGTTCATTGACTCCTCTAACAATTAAGCATTTAGGTGTGTGATTACATTTTATGATTTGTTAACAGTTTTGCTTGATAGCTAGATCCTGGGTCAGAGACCTGAATCTAATTTATGCTTGTTAACACTGAAGTTTTTTATAGCACTGAATAAATGATAGTGTAACAACACATTTGAAAATAACTGCCTAAGAGTCGAGTTATTGCATTAATTTGCATTTTTCTTTCTAAAATTTAGATAAATGTAAGTATTTATGGAAAGAACAAATGTTGCTTGTTGGCTGTAAGATCTGTCTTCTGTGTAGCACCGTGGTGTTTATCCTTCATGTAATCTTTTTGCCAAGCTCCAGTTGGAGCCGTGGTGTAGTCAGAGCAGCAGATCCACCAGCAATGTCCATTCAAATTAATTCTCTATATTTCTTCCTGGTAGTTTGCAAAAGGAAGAGCAAAAAGACCCCAAACCAAGCCAGATTCTAAAACTGTGACAGTCTGCAAACTGTGACTGTCTGTGACAGTCTGCATAGCTATACTTAATTAGCTATTAATTATAATTCAGGGTTACAACAGTATTTGCTTTTGAACAAAATTAATTATGTGAAAATATAAAGCAGGAGCAACATGAAATAAAAACCTTACCAGTGGAAGAATTTGGTATGTGTTTGGCAAATTTAATAATTGTTGCAGTTTCTAAATTCTTTGGATAGGAAATATACAGGGAAAATAATCTGGAAGCAGTACTGTAGTTATCTATATAAATAACTAAAAACAAAACCAAAAACCTTAATTTTTAATTCTCTTTCTTCCAAAAGTCTCAACTGTATTCTCTCAGTTATAATACAAATTAAAGTATTTCCCTTTGTGAGGTATACATATACAGTGCTTTGAAAGAAAATTAGCTGTTTTAGTCTAATCATAAAATAATGGGTACAATTCCTGGATATGCCAGCTACTAGCTGCATGACTATTTAAAGCACTTGGCTATATCAAGTGACAGCTTCTTCATGCATAATATATGAATAATAATGCTTTTTTAGTGGTATTGTTGCATTGATTAATTGGCAGCCTGTGTGTGTGATAGAACCTATGATAGAAACTGGCATATAAAAATGTGTATTTAATGTTCATTCATTACTTTTTTTATTTTTTTAACTCTATTCTCCTTTCAGTATAGCCTTTTTGTAACAGAATCCTCTTATTTTTATTGTTTCTATATTTATGCATTGGTTAAATTTGTTATTTAAAAAATCAGACTATTTAACAGCAGATTAAAGTATTTAAATTAAAAAATAGATGATGAATGACTATTTCAGGTGTTCATACAGGTGGGGGCGCAGAATGGTGGAAATAATAGCTTGCTCAGGTTGTTGAAATACATAATGTGTGCGTGTCTATTTTTTTTTTTTTCTTTTAAGATCCACCAAATTTTGTCAGAAGACCAGAGTTCTGGAGAATAGTGAAAGTGGTCTCTCCAAGACTGTTCTGTCCTTCTATTTCAAAAATTACAGTTTTATACATAAAAGTTCAAAGCAAAGACCACACCAACTCCTATTCCAAATAATAATTATCATAACTCAGTGACCTATTACAACATTCCAATTCAAAAGTTAATCTCCTAAATCAGTCCACCCAAACTACTCAAGATAGGCATCTTTAGGGTGGGATCTAAATTTACAAAACAGTAAGAATGAGAGATGGGGGATAGGTCAGGCAAGACCTAAACTGACCAAACCAGCTGTGTCGTGGCTGCCCAGCCTGATGGACTCCATCTTATTCACACTACATGTGCTTGCATTCCCCACTATTAGTACATTTCATATCTAAATAGAAATAATTACTTCGACTTATTGCACTTGTCCTGGAATTGAACATATTTGGAGAAGGTATAAGTTTACAGTTATGTTGAAAACAATATTCACACAGTTAATAAGGGGCCCATTAAATCCAGTAACTAAGATGTCTGAGAATGGTATATGTCCCGTCCCAACAACTGAAGCTTTTAAAACCTCATCTCCACACAGTTCTTCAGTTCACTTGTGCAGCTTGAGTTTGCTGGTTTTCTCCTGGGGAAAGGCTAGATGCAGGAATGATGTAATTCAGACAACTTGATCATGTAGAGGCCATGAGCAGAACAACCCAGGGGCCAGTCCACTTTTCCTTGAGTTGTTCCTCAGGCGTCTCCCTCAAGTCTTCAGGGGAACCTGATCACCGGCTGCAATGCATGTAAGTATCACAAAGCAGATCAAGGGATCTCTCTCTCTCTTTTTTTTTTTTTTTTTTGCAGTTTTTGGCTGGGTCTGGGTTTGAACCTGCAACCTCCAGCATATGGGGCCAGCGCCCTACCCCTTTGAGACACAGGTGCTGCCCCCTAGGGATGTCTTTTTCAGCAATTCTCAGTGTGGCATAGTGTAGCTCAGGAGGTGGCATCTACTGGAGGCCTTGCAAGTTCCTGGGCCTGGATAAGTCTGTTACTGGAATGCAGGATCTGGAAGATGTCTTAGAAAGTACTCCAGGGTAAAGAAGTAAACAGAGGCCCAATCTGGCTTCTTTACACTGACAGGGATGAAGTCAGGGTTGTGTCCAGGGTAAGAGAATGAAACCATGTAGCAGTCATCTACAAATATCCACAAGTTCTGGGTTTCGAGGCTAAGGTTTACATGATGAGAACATCAGTATTCTTACTTATAGCCTTAGCCCAGTTCTTAAGATAAGCCATAGTTTAATAGTCCCTATAGAACCGATAAGAAATTTTGGGCAATTCAAGTGGATATTCATGATAATCAGTTGGGTGTGGGGCCACTTGTGAGGCCATGTTGTAGTCACACCACTTACTGGGAAATTCTTATTCAGGCACCAATTTCTCCTGAGGTATCTATATAGACACAGCAGATAGAGTTTAATACTGCACAGATTCCTTCCAGTGTAGCCAACAGGTGATCTTTGTTGAGCCTTATTAAGGCTTTTGCAGTTTTTTCCCCATTAGTCTCATAGACAAAGTTCTAATCACACTTCTTTTGGCACATAGTCTGCAGATTTGGACAAGTATTCTCAGCAAGCTTTCATAACGTTACTTCTGGGGTAGTCATCCAAAAATATGTCAGTAGCCAGGCGTTGTGGCAGGCGCCTGTAGTCCCAGGTGCTTGGGAGGCTGAGGCAAGAGAATCACATAAGCCCAAGAGTTAGAGGTTGCTGTGAGCCGTGTGACGCCACGGCACTCTACTGAGGGCGGTACAGTGAAACTCTGTCTCTACAAAAAAAAAAAAAAAAAAGAAAATTAACAAAAATATGTCAGAGACATGAACTTTGGGGTAAATATTTTAACTTTTTTCCCCAGTGGCTACTTTGTAATGAAAAGATTTTACATATTAAAACCCAATATATTATCTCAGGGTTAAGAAGCAGGAAGAAAAAACAAATCATAGTGAAATTTGACTACTGTATATAATTCTTTATTCTTTAGCCAGTTGCTCAGTCCTGCTAACAGATCAGTTTAGTTAAACAACTATCCCTCCTTCTACCAGCTGGCATTGCAGACAAGACTAAAATCTAATATAGGTGGGCCACAGTTTCAGATTTTTGAACTGTATTTTCCTCTCTCTAATTTCTCATTTTACTAAAAACAAATTACAGCAGAATCGATTTAATTGACAAAATAAACTGTACTTTCAGTATGCTTGGTCTGATTATTTGCATAAAGTCCAGTAAGAATAAATATTAGTCATCTAGGCTCTTCTTTCTTTTAAATTGGCTTTGTTGGAACCTTTCACAAGGAATCTCAGGTTAGGCTTGAAAGCCTCTCATGAGCCCAGGTTTTATCTGTGCCATTACATACCTGTATGCATTGGGTAAATTCCCCTTCACTGGGATTCCTGGACCTGTCAGAAAGTAACATTCTTTACTCACTGCAGATCAGGAAATGTTACTGATGAGGTATCTGGCCGGTTTTTCTAATGAGCTTTTATTGGCCCTATAAAGTCGATCTTAATTCCTTAACATAGTCTGGACACCTCTGAAAATGTCATTTCGGTCAAAGCCTTGGTAAAATAACCAGTATCTTTTATTGTGTCCTATAAAGAAAACAGATTCGTGCTGAACTTATTCAAATAACTGTATAATCAGAAATGAAGAACTTACAAATAGTTTTCAAATTCCAGAGAAATCAAGGAGAGAGAAAAATAAATGTTTCAAATTTTGCTTATAAATACATAAATTAGTGAACACTATGAATAGCTCAAACAACAGAAAAGGATTTCCTTGACTTATGGAAAACTAAGCACAGAAATAATCAGCAATGTTTTAAACAAAAACTCATAAAAAATTAATTAAGTTCTATGTAATTAATTTCTATTCTGTTTTAGCTTTCTAATTAAAGTCCTGGAAGTTTTCTTTTAGTCTAATGGTAGATGATCAACAAAGTTATCAGGAATTTGTATTCAAGAGAACCTGTCAACCTTTCCATTACTTTCCTTAAAGGATAAACCTTGGACTTAGCCAGTTACAAAAAACACTTTCTGAGATGAATCAAGATTATTACTGATACTATACACTAAGATGGACTGATATTTTATAATATTAGAACATATGTACATATACAAACATAATCCACAGAAAATTAACCACCATTTCACATTTGACAATATTTGCTATATCTTTTTAACATATCAAATAAGCCTAATATATCTTTCTCAGATATTCAATGGTCTTAATATTTCAAAAAAGACCAAATTTAGAGTTTTGATTTTGGAAGGTTTTTCAACTATCAAAGGCTTAAAACATTTGTTCAAATAGGATCACATGTCAAAAGATTCTAAAGGTGATACTGGAGGTTGTATAGATGTGAACCTTAACTCTTTTACAGTTCAGTCTTCCCAGTTAGCCAGAACCCTAATAAAAAGACAACACAGGGATTGTTTCCTTCAGGCCACTTACTGAAAAGGTAAAAAAAACTTCCTGTGGTGGGATTTTTTAATTAAAGAGAATCAGGTAACTACATTTTATAAAGCACAGTCAAGTGGATCACATGCAAATTCCTTCATAAATTCCTTCTTATGAGTTCTATTCAACCTGCACAGGCAATCTACAAACATGCTTAACTTTTTGTTTTGTCTTTCTTTTCACTTTAATTAGCCAGCCATTCTATTTCAGGGCAAAAGTTTACCACACAAGATTCTTTCTTACACAATATTATTTTCCTTTCTGTTTAATATTTCTTATAAAAAATAAAAAAAAATAATAAATCACTTTTCATAAAACAGGATCACAGTTTACTATAAAGTTAATCATTTAATTGGCCAAACTGACAATTAGAAGATTTTAAAAGGCAAAAATCTTATTCTTTGATAGAAAAAATATTCAGTTTCTCAAAAAATCTGAACAAAGTATTATATTTTACAAGTGACTCAGACATTTTATGAAACATAACATAACTTTAAGGGTTTAGGTAACTGAAAAGTGTTCTGAAACCACAATATAGGAACCATTCCTGACTTCTTTTCCTTGTCTTTCTAAGTCTCACCTGGCCATGGGGCATCAAAGATGGCTGCAAGGGACAGGACCTATCTGTGTCCTTAATTCATTTACCAGGTGTAGAGTTCAAGATAGAAAGGAGGAAGATTAGAGTATTCAGTTTCACCCATAATATCCAGGGGGCAAAGATGCAACAGGGAAGGGGCCATAAGAGCTAGACTGTACCTTATAGTTTCTGTGCTAGGCTTCACAACAGTCACTTATCGGATCTCAGAATTCAGAGGCTCAAAATCAAGAACATAAGCTCACAGTCAAATCCAGAAAAATGTAGAAATATTACAGAGGTGGCATTTCTATAATCTTTAAACATCTGAACTTTAATAACAGGTTAAAACCTAATTTTATTTATCAAAGAATACCAAAGTCACCTGAACAAAATGGCATTTGAGTTCTTTTCTGTTTTCCTGATAAAATACTTGCTATAAGTGTTTACTTTTTTTTAAGCAAATTAATTAGATCTCTTTTGCATATTTTAATAGTGAAATATCACAGGCCCATGACATATACAGACACACAAAGAGACAGACATACAGACAGAAGCAGAATTTATATTTGGCTTTTAAACATACATTTTTATTCAGACTATTAATTTTTTAATTACCTAATTTATTTATCTTAGCAGTTTACCTAGGTTTTAGTTATCATTTTAAGCTTTTTTTTGTTAGCCATTTTTACAACCTATAAATTAATATATAAATACGGTTCTAATTACTTCTTTGAAAATCATAAATTCTAGGTTCCACACCTGTGACTCAAGTGGCTAAGGTGCCAGCCATATACACTAGAGCTGGCAGGTTCAAATACAGCCTGGGCCTGCCAAACAACAATGACAACTGCAACCAAAAAATGGCCAGGCATTGTGGGAGGCACCTGTAGTCCCAGCTACTTGGGAGACTGAAGCAAGAAAATCACTTGACCCCAGGAGTTGGAGGTTGCTGTGATCTGTGATGCCATGGCACTCTACCCAGGGCAACAGCTTGAGGCTCTGTCTCAAAAAAAAAAAAATCATAAATTCTATAACAAGAAAAAATAAACCTAAGTAGTTTAACTAGACTTGCTATTTTAAACAATGTAACATCATTATAATAGTTCAAGGATCCATTCAAAGGCCCCTTTTCTCAAGACTCAAGATGATAGATACATTGGCCTGGCCATGTTATAGTACTGAGACTAATCAGACAGAATATGCCCCAGTGGGATGTCATTTGGGATTGAGGTCTGAACTCCCAGATACAGAAACACCAGATTTCTCAAGAACAAAACACAGAACTGATGAGAACTAAAATTCTCAACATGCAACCAGGATAAAGCAGGTGGACCTTGGTTATTAGCAATGGCAAATGCATGAGTACAGGGTCCTGAGACTCCCAGGAGAAATGTCCTGGCAGTGTTTGTAGGAGCTTTGGAGCATTGCTCCACCACACCCGGTGTCTGCCTGTCCAGGTGACCACTAGGATTCCCCAGAAGCACTTACACAGCACTTATGAGAGTAGTCTGGGAGTCCCTTCATGGTCACCAGAAATGTTACAGAATGAACAGGGTCTGGCCACCTGTCACTATCAGCCAATAGGCAGAGATGGGAATAGGTCCACCAAACTTTATTTGTCGGAAGGCCAGGATTCTGGAAGACAGTGAGAGTAGCCTCTTCAAGACTGTTCTATTGTTGAAATATGGATAATTATTGTTCTTTTAAATTTTATTAATACTACCAATATTGAAGAAAATATGTTTCGATCCCTATCATTCAGTGGTGACACCAGAAAAGGAAATCTCTATAAATAAGCACAAAGTGATTAAGACACAGAGGAGTAGAAATTTGGTGCTAAAGAGATAACAGTATTGTGAAAGTAAAGTTAAGAGATATTATAGAATCATTTATGGAAGACTTCATACAGAAAAGAGTTTGAAGTGCATTTTTAAAAAAGGAAAGGATACTATTGTATGGTAAAGAACAGTCTTTCGTAAGCCCTCATTGTTTCTATGTTTGGGAAAGTCCACTTTTGTGATAAGAAAATTCTGTGTCTTGGGTGGTGCCTATGGCTCAAAGGAGTAGGGCACTGGCCCCATATGCCAGAGGTGGTGGGTTCAAACTCAGCCCCGGCCAAAAACTGCAAAAAAAAAAAAAAAAAATTCTGTGTCTAATAGAATGTTTGGAGTTGATCTGGTATCATGTGAACTAAATCTCACTATTAAATTGGGAAAACATAAGAAATGTTCATAGTAGTATCATACTACCAGATTTATTCTTTAAAAACTCTCCACTTTCTCTTCACTGGGCTTAGTTCACTATTGAGTCACAGTCTTTCCTTAAACAAATGCTTCATTTCCTTTTCATTTCACTCCTTCATAATGTCTCTCATGTAATGCTACTTGTATATGAATAGCAATTGCTGCTATAGAATGAATGTGACATTCCCATCAGATCCTACTGGTTTTCTGTGAAAGTGATTAATAATGAATGTCTTACTCAATGTTAGTACTACAAATGTATCAGTAATTTTCCTTTGAGATTAATTCTATGAGAGCAAAAGCAAAGCAGTAGTTGCTCTTCAATGTGCCCCCACCCCAGAACCAACAGGTAAAATTGCAGTTTAAAATTATGATACAGATGGTATTTCTTTTGGCAACTGTATTTCACTTCTGTGTTCCTTCTGCTGCCCTCTGGTACTAAGGGAGCATCCACTAGTCTAATAGCCTGTAGAACCATCACCATTATTTTTCCTTTCTCCTTCTTCCATCAAAACGTGTTGTTTTGTGTCCATTTGCTCTGTGGTTCCACTCCATGAACAACTAAGATTCAAGCTAAGGTGGGGGAACTAACATTTTATAGGAATACATTTCATTCATTGTATAACTATCTTATTTTCATTTAGCAAACATTGATTGAACATTTAGAACGCATTGAACAGCAAAGCTGATTCAGGAGACACAAGGATGAGTATTATATATTCTCTGATTTCAACGAGCACCCAAGGTAGTGGAAGGAATATTTGTAAATCAATAGACTACATTCTAACAAGGAGAATAATTAATAGTAAATATAATGAAAACACCATGAGGGACAGACAAATGAATACTTCAGTCTATATCATTTCAGTGTCTCCAAGATGCAAATAAATGAGTAATGTGGAAATGTGAGGCATCCTGATTGTCAGTACTAGGCAAACAAGAAGTTATTCACACAAGGCAGGTGACCCAGCTAATCAGCCAACACAGCATTATCCTTGCCAGAGACGATAGCCTTGAAATATGTATCTAAAACATCAGTCAGAACATTATTGGGGCCATAATTGTGTTGCTCTTTTGTTCAACATGATCACTTAGCTTTCACCAACATTTTACCATTGGGATGTTTTGATGGTTAACATAGAAAAACATAAAACTATGACATGTAGCCTTAGGGTCAGTAACACACTTTGGACATCAGAGTCTTTGAATCCAGAGTACATGGGAACTTGGGATCAACCTATAGTTAAAAAATTATTGAATGAGTTTCTGCATTAAAAAGCAACCATTTCAACAGCAAGAGAAGATATCATTGGGTAAACTTTGAAGGCGAAAAATGCATAAAATATTGTCAGTCTGTGAGTGTAATTTTCACCTTTTGTAGAAATCATTGTTGAAAGCAAGCCTTCCTCATTATTGCCAAGACTTGTCCTCACCTTCTCAACTAATGGAACCACTGATTGAAATCCATTATTCCATATACTGGTTTGTGAATATTGAATGCCACAGGTTTTCTCTATTTTATTATCAATTGTTTCATTTTCTGGATTTTTAATTTATGAGAGTTTTGAAATTCCCCTTGTCTTAATAATCTAAGTGGCCAGATTTCTAGATTTCTTCCTAAAGCTTGCAAACCACAGGAAGTCCCAAAACCATCAAAATCTGAATCTGCTATTTATCATTTAAGTTATTAAAATTAAACAAACAAAACAGGGATAACTGAGATTAATGTACTACCTTTGATAAGTGTGTTGTTCTAAACATAATGAGTTTACTTAGCCACATAGAACTAATTTCCAAAGTTTATTTTCATCTCTGGTTAATACAAAATCTACCTGATTCTTACAAAGTCCCTTTTTTTCCCTTCTTGATTCACTTGGCACTAATTTATTTTATATTTTTAATTAAAATTAATTAAATGACAGGTAGTCTAGGGGCAATAACACACTTTGGACATCAGGGTCTTTGAATCAGGAGACTTTACTTAAAAATTTACTTAAAAATTTTATATTTTTTAATTTACTTTTATTTTTTGAGACAGAGTCCCACTCTGTCACACTGGGTAGAGTGCCATGGCATCATCATGGCTCACAGCAACCTCAAACTCTGGGCTCAAGCAATCCTCTTGCCTCAACTGCCAGAGTAGCTGGGACTACAGGTGCCACAACATCTGGTTAGTTTTTCTATTTTTAGTAGAGACAAGGTCTTGCTCTTGCTCAGTCTGGTCTCAAACTTCTGAGCTCAGAAAGCTTCCAACTAATGGGCTCAAACCATCCTCTGCCTCAGCCTTCCAGAGTACTAGAATTATAAGCATGAGCCACCACACCCTGCCTTTAAAATTAATTTGGAAATTTGTTTATGTCTTTTTTTGTACTCTTCCCAAATCATAATATTCTGCATATTGGCCCACTCTGGCACTGTTTTCAGAGATACCTTCTGCCCAAGAGCCAGTTCATTCTGGCTGCTCAGTGCCCTGGCAGTCGGCACCTTCAAATTCGTACTTCCCAGATGTTGCCATTTTTATTTTTCAAGTGTTGGAGTTTGTGGTGCACAGACCCCAACCTGCTTTGAGAGTAGACTTGGAAATAACACTGAGGAAAAATAATCTATGACAATTTAAAACAAAATCTGATCCATCCAGGTAAACATAAAAGATGTAAAATCACCATCATTTTTATGGCTGCATAATATTCCATGGTATACATATACCACAATTTGTTAATCCATTCATGGGTTGATGGGTATTTGTGCTATTTTCATGACTTGGCAATTATGAATTGGGCTGCAACAAACATTCTGGTGCAAATGTCTTTGTTGTAAAATGATTTTTTATCATCTGGGTATATACCTTGTAGAGGAATTGCAAGATTGAGGGGTAGGTCTACTTTTAGTTCCTTGAGAATTCTCCAAACTTCTTTCCAAAAAGGCCGTATTAGTTTACAGTCCCACCAGTAGTGTAGAAGGGTTCCCTTCTCTTCACATCCACACCAACATCTGTAGTTTGGGGATTTGTGATGTGGGCTAATCTTACTAGAGTTAGATGATATCTCAAAGAGGTTTTGATTTTAGTTTCTCTGATGATTAAAGATGATGAGCATTTTTGCATGTGTTTCTTCGCCATTTGTCTGCCATCTTCAGAGAAGTTTCTGCTCAAGTCTCTTGCCCACAAAGAAATGGGATTATTTATTCTTTTCTTATTGATTAGTTTGAGTTCCCTGTGGATTCTAGTTATCAGACCCTTGTTTGAAACATATTCTGCAAAAATCTTCCTCATTCAGAAGGCTGTCTGTTTGCTTTACTTACACTTCTCTTGGCTGTGTATGAGCTTTTTAGTTTGATCAGATACCAGTAATATATTTTTGGCATAATGTCCAGTGGGACATTGCCCAGTGGGTCCTTCTCATAAAATATTTTCCCAGGTCAATTTCCTCAAGCTTTTCCCCTGCACTCCCTTCTAATACTTTTATAATTTCATGTCTTAAGATTAAATCTTTTATCCAGTGAGAATCAATTTTTGTCAGTGGTGAAAGATGAGAGTCCAGTTTCAGTCTGCTGCAGGTTGAAGCCAGTTTACCCAGCACCATTTGTTAAATAGGGAATCTTTTCCCAAATGAATGTGTTTGATAGGTTTATCAAAGATGAAATAATGATAAGTGGCAGGGTTCATTTCTTGGTTCTCTATTCTATTCCATATTTCTACCTCTATTTTTGTGCCAGTAACATGCTGTTTTGATCACTATAGATTCATAGTATAGCCTTAATGGAATTGAAACATATTCTTTTTGGTAAAGTATCTCAAAAATGGTAAAAAAAAAAAAAAAGTATCCAATGTACTCAATACTATTATGAAACCAATATATAACCACCAATGCATTCATACAAATGATAAAACACAACTATAGACCAGAAAGAAGGAGAGGAGTGAAGGGAGAGGGCAAGAGAAGGGATGGTATTTGGTGGGAACTCATCTTTTGTGCACAATTCAATGGTACATTTAAAATCTATTAAGAGCAGAGTATAAATATCTGACCACAACTAGTAAGTGAGGTGATGGTTATGTCAATCAGTTTGATTAAACTGATTAAACTGATTAACATAACCATGAGCATTCCACATTGTATATCAAATTAGCACACCGTACTTTATAAATATAAACAGTTATGATTTAATTAAAAAAAAAACAGATAAAACTCCCGCAATCCAGAAAAATAATAATAATAAAACAAAGTCTGAGAATGCCTGGAGAAAGACATACATTATCTCAGGCTGAGCAGCAGCAGGTCAGGACAATGCAGCAGTTCTCTAGCTTCTACAGAAGGCTTTTATTGATTTCTAACAGAAGTGCATCTGTAAAATGGAAAAATGCCAAAAGTTAGGGTTAAAAGTATTCCAAGTCCCCAGGAAGACTGGATAGAGAGAGAGAGGGTGGGTAAAAATGTAGGGGGTTGTTAACAAAATAGCATATAGTGTATTTAGAAAGGAGAAGGGGAAAAGCATTTCTATCCCTGCAGGGGAAGTAAGCCAAGTTCCCTAATCTAACCACATATCAAGAGTTCAAAGGATTTAGCCTGCCCCACCTGTTGACTCCTATCCAGGTGCCTACTGGCTCTTTTCATCTTTTGTGGTCTTGATGAACTCCCAGGGATTGCACATTTGCTTTCCCCTGGATACCCCTGGATTGAGGCTGGGCGCCCTGCTGAGATGTCAACCTATCTACCTCCCAGAGTCAAGCACTAGAGACATCTGGCCCCAAGAAGCAGTACATAAGCAACATAGGGGAAGCCCTGTCCCCAGTCATCACACTCAGTCCTGATCACCATCCACAATCCTCATAAGGCTCCATAGTCAGAGTGAGCCTTGCCAAGACAGGACAAACATGCCAGGAAGCAGAGCTGCACCCCTGGGGATAAATGCCTACCTGGCTTCCCAACTCAGTTTGGTTCTGAGAGATCCTGGGAGGGACTAGGAAAACCATGAATAGCATTAAGGGCCCTGCAGACTCCTGCTGGGCATTGAGAAGTCCCCTGGTGTAGTAAGCACACCAGCCACCAGCAGCAAGTGGAAGACCACAGCACTGAAGGAGAACTGGGGTGCTTCATGGCCATGAACAGGAAGGACATGGTTTCCTGTCATATTTCACCTTCATCTAATTGCACTGGTTCATGAAAAACCCTCAACTATTCATCCATAATGGATAGTATCCACGTTTCTATTACTACGGATAGAGCTAATGCTTATATCATATGCCCCATGCTAGGCCTAATTCTTAGTACATCCTGCCAGAATGATATAATTTTCATCATTATCTGCATCATAAGGGGAAGAAACTGACTCTGAGAGGTCATGTCCCACTTCCACAGTAGACTTAACATTCACAGCCCAGCAACTTAGCCATCTTCTTAATTATCCCCCTATGCCATATGTTATCTGGCCTGCAGAATTAAATGGGAGTCCAGTTGATGATTCTCACGACTTGGTAAGAAATGGCGATATTAATTATATCAGTATCTTGGACAGTACTGTAAGTATTATAAAGGTAATAAAGACTGCCATCAGTCTATCTGTTGTTTTATAGATAATCTCATGTTCCTTTCTGGATGCTTTTAGGACTTTTTTTTTTTTGTCTGTAAGGTATTTGTAGTTTGGCAAAAGCTGAGAGAAAAGGAAATAGTATCAACAATGTCATTGATTTTAAGAGCAATTTTTCTTGAAATTATTTGTCATGTAATTAATAAATCCCCAACTTAATTGAGGAGATTTGAGGAAAGGGGTCACTGCTTTTCCTTCAAAATCATGCCACCAATGGAAGCAACATTCAGCAAGTAAAAGATGCTTCAAAACAAAATGGCATAGCAACAATTTCTAAAAATCAGCAAATAATTTGGAAATTATTGGAATCATTCATAAATGAATTCCTTTCTAAATTATATGATGGTAAACAGATATGAATAATTTATAATAGTTTATAGTAGGGGAAATTTATATATTTTAAATTTTAATTCATATGTTAGCATTACATTAGTTTAAGATACCTAATCAGTTTTTAAATAATACAAATATCACACCAGCATTTAAGGCTAAAAATCACCTTACTATTAATATCTATGAAATTATTATTTTCCAGTATTGGCCAATTTCAAATACTCCTCAAATTAGTCAGTATTATTTACCTTATTGATTTTTAATCAGTTTTTTCAATTTACATGTATACACACCCTTCTTTTCCATATATGTGGGTATATATATATCAGTATTTTATGTACATATATAACCAATCACTACTTATGTATGTATATTAAAAAATCACTATTGTTTCTTGCATCTTGCTATTTTTTAGGTTCAACTTTCATTTTATGAAGTATGTAATTTGTATTTCCTTCATGAAATAACATATACTTTGATTTCTTTTTTAATCTCTGCTTCATTCATTAAAATTTTCTGTATTTCCTTCTTATTCAATGATAGTTTAGTTACTTGCTACCAAAACACTCAAAATATCATTCCATGGTGTTTTTCTGGCCTCTTCTGTTGCAACTAAGAAGTCTTTTGTTAGTCTTGTTTTTGTTTTGTAGGTAATCTCTTATTTCTTTCTTGATATTTTGGGGGGTTTCTTTGTCTTTCATGTTTTATAGAATGTGATTAACTATGAGAATTTTTAATTTTGTTAAAAAATGAAGTACTTTTAAATATTAAGATCAATGCTCCTCTACTATCTTTTTTTTGAGACAGAGTCTCACTACGTTGCCCTCAGTAGAGTGTTATAGCATCACAGCTCACAGCAACCTCAAACTCTTGGTTTTAAGCGATTCTCTTGCTTCAGCCTACCAAGTAGCTGGGATTACAGGCACCCTCCAGAATGCCCAGCTATTTTTTGTTGCAGTTGTCATTGTTTGGCTGGACCAGGCTGGGGTCAAACCTGCCAGCCTTGGTGCACTTGGCTGGTGCCATAACCACTGTGCTACAGGTGCTGAGCCCTCTACTATCATTTTTATTCTTTTTCTCTTCAATCTTTTTTATGGCAAGTTGGATGTTTTTCTTTGATTATTTATATTTCCTTTCCTACCTCCTTATCTCTCTGTGTTGAATTTTGCGTAATTTTCCAAAGGTTGCCTAATTACACTTCCAAATCTTTTAAGTTCTGAGTGCTTTTTTTCCCCACATCTATTTTTTTTTCATTGCTTCATTATTTTTGAGCCTCAATCAATTTACATGTAATTATGTTATAATCTCCTTGAGATTTTAAGTGGTAAGCTTTTATGAAACAAATATTACTCTGTAGTATAATACTTACTGCTCCTTGTTTACAATGAAATATTTCCTCTCTTTCTTATAATATGTCTAAATGATTTCATCTTATGTACAATGCAGGTAATTTCTTTCCTTATGGAATTCTTGTACAACCTTAGCTAAAGTTTGCAAATAGTGTTTTTTTCTGCCTTTCTTTTTCCCTTAATTCTGTCAAAGGCCTTGACCATTTATGCTTATTTCTCACTTTGGGTTTCCTAGGCTGTACCATTAGTATAAGTTCTGGTTTCAAATTTAGATGTAGATCATAGATTATGAGTTACGCTTTTCAAAGGAAAAAATAATTCTTAGCCGAATATTTAAGAAGGAGAGTTTATTTCTGTGTCACTGTACAAGCAGGTGGAGTTTGTTAGTCCCCCTCCCTGGGGTCACAGCCTTTAGTTCGTCAGCTTTGTGATATGTCCTCTCCCAGCTCCTCTCAGGGTGGCCTGATCACCCTCCAGGCCTGCCATGGCCCTCATCAGTTTCTGCTTCATTTTTAGATTCTGCAAGTTTCCTTTTCTTTATTGTGAGCTTAGACAATTATTGAAAATGATATAATCTTTTTTCCCAGAATCTTTTATTGTTTGTGTCGTAAAGATTCTGGCTAGCTGGCCTCATCTAACATTTTGCCAGAATTAGACAGACTTCTTTTTCCATTGTTATTTTGAAACAGGTTTTCTTCTATATTTGGGTAGAAGCCATCTTTAATTACAGAATAATTTGCAACACAGCTTATTTCTGCACATGGGTCTGAAACTCTCTTTCCAAAGCACACACACACATAGAATAACATTCACGTGCAAAAGAGAATCAGATGGTGAGATGAGATGCAATGTAGTATATTTGTTAGTTGCTCCATACTAATGGGGACAGAATTATGTTTGTGAGGCTTGTGGCAAATACCAAGAGCAACGCTATTCCGGGAGCAAGGACTCTTACAGGGAAGCCTGCAGGGAAGGCTGGTGTAAGGCGAGGGCATTAATAGGACACTCTGCTCTCAGAACAAGGAGTATTCAAAATCACTTAAAGAAGATGTTAAAAATAACCATTCACGGAGCCCAACCATTAACTTTCATTTGTTGAGCTGAGCCTAGGAATCCATTCTGTGATGAGCATCAACTACTGTTTCGATGCCAATGGTGCATGGTATATCGAGCTGCTTTGATGAACCACTGGGAAAGGGCATAGTTAAGAAATTAATAGTGGGGAATACAGTGTTTTGTAAGAGGTCAAAGACTGAAAATAAAAGATTATTCCAAAATGTGAACAAAAGGAAATAAAGTCTAGGTTTTCTGTGAGCAACAGTGGCCTTTATTCCACTGAGTTCAAAAAGGAAGTTAGCACGTGAGTGAAAGTGGCTGGAAATTTAAAGGGTTGGAAGGGTAGGGGTTGGCACATTCCCTCTTTCCTGGGTGGGACATTCTATGCATTCATTTCTTCCTGGGTGGGTCATTTCTATTTTGGGGGGTGGTTCTATGTGGGCAGAGTGGTTTTATA
Source organism: Nycticebus coucang (assembly GCF_027406575.1). NCBI lineage: Eukaryota > Metazoa > Chordata > Mammalia > Primates > Lorisidae > Nycticebus > Nycticebus coucang. The sequence goes on along the minus strand of NC_069794.1, from coordinate 92,243,906 downwards.
TCGGCAGGTCCCTCCATTTGACTCCATGATTTTGAGGTTTCCATGAGGGACCTATGCTACCTAGATGAATGATAGAGATATGGTGAAAATCTCAGAAAGGCAATATCATGTGAAAACAGCAGAATGTATGCTACACTTATCAATAGCACAAATGAAATAACTGTGAAATCTGCTCAGAGGTCTATAATGAAGTGTGAATTCAACGAGGGGTTTTTAAACTATCATTTAAGGGTTAAATGTTGTGTGTGTGTTACTAGTTTTTGTATGCCCAGTGAGCTAAGAAGAATTTTAAAAGATTTTGTGCAAGACAAACATACTAATATGTTTACATATTTACATATATCCGTATGTGTATGTGTAATTGACCCTTGAGAAAGTCAAGGTTGAACTCTATGGGTCCCATTATGTAAAGGTTTTCTTTCGCCTCTGCCACCCTTGAGACGCCAAGACCAGCCGCTATTCAGCCAGTTCAACATGAAGGCAATGAGGTTGAAGACCTACTTCCACTTAATGAATAGTAATATATATATGTATATATATATATATATATATATATATTTTTTTTTTTTTTTTTTTTTTTTTGAGACAGAGTCTTAGAGTAGCAACTTCAAACTCCTGGGCTTAAGTGATTAATTGCCTCAGCCTCCCAAGTAGCTGGGACTACAGGTTCCACCACCGCTCTGGGCTATTTTTTTGTTGAAGTTGTTATTGTTGTGTGGCAGGCCTGGGTCAGGTTCAAACCCACCAGCCCCAGTATGTGGCCTGCACCCTAGCTGCTGAGCTATAGGTACCAAGCCTATAGTAAATAGATTTATCATCCTTATACTTTTCTTAATAATGTTTTTTTTTTTTTGTCTCTAGCTTATTTTAGTGTAAGAACACAGTATAGAACATATAACATATGTGTTAACAGACTGCTTGTATTTTTGGTCAGGCTTCCAGTTAATGGCAGCCTATTAGTAGTTATGTTTTGGAGGAGTCAAAAGTTATACATAAACTCTTGATTGGGGGGTGGGGGTTGGCGTCCCTAACCCCACATCGTTCAAGGATCAGATACACACACACACACACACACACACACAACAAAGATCATGTTTGGCCAATAACTTTAAATATTCACTGTCTGTCCCTTTACAGAATAAGTTTGCTGACTCCTAAATTTAGACTGAATGAACTTTCCAGTCTCTGTGGCATTAACAAGGTTTCAGCTACAGTATGGTGTGACTAGGGGAATATATGGAGAGGTTAAGTGCATCAGAATGAGGCAAAAGAGAGCAGGGCTGAACCAGATGCTAAGCAGTTCAAACAGCTCTCAAAATAAGCTCATTATGTAATAGCTTTAGACTGAGAAAGTGACCAAGTCATGGTATGACACAGTGATCTTTTTTAAAGGAACATTTAACCATGGCTTATATTGAAATTCTCCAATAATTTCCAGTCCCTCTTAAGATAAGGCCAAAACCCAAGTTCCCATTCATTCCTCAACTTCCCATGTGACATGATCTTGACTGATACACCATAATTAATTCAGAGGAATCTTCTTACAATACTATGAACATGAGAAATACTTTCACTTTGTCCTGGTTATTTGATTTACTTATTATTTGTTTTCAAAATAATGAAATGCATAGTTTAAAAATCAAATTTTACATGTGTTATAATGAATATTACCGGATCTGAACTTCACTCTCTATTCTCCCCCTCAAAAAAGTTTTCTCTAGGTTTCCCTTTTTCCCTGAATTTACCTTCATAAATATAAATAATGTACTTATGCTCCTGTTTCCTAATTTTCTTTTCTTTATTAATTTAAAATATTTATTTATTCACCCTTTTCCCCCATAACACACCCAACTCTCTTTGCTACTTCATAAGGAATTATTCCAATTGATTTCACTTGTTTTATTTTTTATTTCTTAAACCATTATTATTTTTTAAAGATGAAGTCTTGCTCTGTTATCCACTTTCCTTTTCATCTGAAACTTTGTTCATCTAATTCTAATTATTGGAATAAATATTTACCACTTTTCTGTCATTCAGTTCCTTCCACACAATATCTTCCTGCCTCCTGCAATATTATGTAGTGATTTTGATGCTAATGGTATGTATGTATACACACACACCCACTCTTTTCTACATTTCCACGGGTCATGTGACTCCAGCAGATACCTACATCTGCAAATGCTCAAGTCCCTGATATAAAAATGGCATGGTATTTGCATACACCCAACACACATCCTCCAATGTATTTTTCTTTTTCCTTATTTTTATTTCAATAGGTGTATTATTCTGAGTCCTACTTAAGTCCAATGATTATTTGATGATTTTCTGTATTTATAATCTGTGTCAGTCTGTCTGTGTAGTATTTAAGTCTCCCACTATTATTATCTTGCTGTTTATTTCACTACTTAGGTCTAGCAGTATTTATTTTATGAACCTGTGCATTTTGATGTTAGGTGCATACCCATAAGTATTTAATATTGTTGTACCTTCTTGGTGAATTGATCCCTTTATCTTTACATAATGACCATCTTTGCCTTTTTCTTTTCTTTCTTTCTTTTTTTTACCATTATTGATTTAAAGACTGTCTTACCTTGTATAAGAATAGCTACTCTTGCTTATGATTCACATTTGCATGGAATATTTTTTCCAGTCCTTTACATTAAGTCTATGATACCTTATGAGTTTAATGCAGTTCTTGTAGGTAGCAAATATCCGGGTTGTGCTTTTTTGTCCATTCTGTAAATCTTGATTTTTTTAAAGTCATTGCAATCATTTACATTCAGTGTTAATATTGATAAGGAAGATACTAGTGTAGTCATTATGTTGATTGTTACCTAGTTGCTTTGTATTATCCCTTTAGTTATCGTTTCACAAGAGCCATGAGTATTTAACTTCAAGTGTTTTTACATTGGTGATTATCCCCCCATATTTTTTAGTGTTTAGGGAAAGTTTCAGAATTTCTTGTAGTGCAAGTCTAGTGGCAATAAATGTCCTTAGCATTTGCTTCTCTGGGAAAACTTTGCAAGATACTAAATTTTAGTGAACAATTGTCCTGTTTAAGAATACTAAAGATCATTCCCCATACCTTCTGGCTTGTAAGATTTCTGTAAAGAAATCTGCTGCTAGTCTGATAGATTTTCCTTTCTAAATTACTTGATGCTTTTGTCTCACAGATTGTAGGGTTTTCTCTTTCACTTTGACTTTGGTCATTCTGGGGATAACGATATGCCTCAAGGATGTCCTATTTACAATATATCTTCCAGGAATTTGATGACCTTCTTGTATCTGGATGTCTAAATCTTTAGTAAGCCTGGGAATGTTTTCCTCCATTATCCCCTCAAATACGTTTTCCATCCTTTTTGCCTTTTTTTCCTTCTCCTATAGGGATTCTTAGGTTTGGGCATTTTATATAACTCCATATTTCTCAGAGATTTTGTTCCTTTCTCTTGATTCTTTATTCTTCATTTGTGACTGACTCAGTTAATGCAAAAGCCTTGTCTCCAAGCTCTGAAGTCCTTTCTTCTGCTTGGTTTAGACTTTCATTGAAAATTTCCACTGTACTTTGAAATTTCCCAAATGATTCTTTCATTTCCAGAAGTTCTGTTATCATTATCTTTAAATATCTATATCTTTAGTAAACATTTCATTCATGTCCCAAATTATATATTAGTGTTTTTTTGGGTTGGTTTTAAACTTTCTCGTCTAACCCACTGAGCTTGCTTGTGAGCCATTTGTTGAATTCCCTATCTGACATTTCAAATGTTTTCTTTTTATTAAAATCCCTTGTTGGAGAGATAGTAGATCCTCTGGAAATATGTAAATAGCCTGATTTTTTCACTTTGCTGGAGTTCTTATGTTGGTTTCTTCTCTACTGAAACCTCTTCCCTCAGTTCAAAACAGTTTTTCGTTTTACCTGTTCTTCTCTACTGGGCTGTGACTTTTCTAGCCGGATAGAGGCAATGGCTGTGTGCATACACAATGTGGTACCTATTGTCTCAGCTTGGGTCTGTGGTGGTTAGAAGTGACCCTACATGTGCCTGTAGCCTAGTTCTCTGCTCTCAAGAAGCTCTCAGTTCGTTGATGGCAGTAGTTCCTTGATTCAACAGGGTAGGAGGGCTCGCCAAGAGATCTGGAGCTGGCAGACTGCTGCAGATATGAGGAGGAGGATAAATAGACACTCGAACCAGTACTTTCTCCTAGGCTTCCATATCCCCTCTAGAGTTGGTCTCTGCCAAAATCTCACTCCTTCCTGTTCTGCTCAACTTCTTCTAATGGGATCTCCAGTAAGTGTAGGTTCTGGCACCTTTCCCTTGGTATTTCACCTGGGCTATCCTTTTTTACCTGAAAACTTTTATTTGGGATGAATTGGCTACCAATGTCTCCAGTTGGCCATCCTGCCCTGTCTCTGGTGCTATATATTTTAAATAATGTTTAGATTACTTACAATATCTAATATACTGTAAATACCATGTAAATAGTTATATTTTTATTTGTATTATTTTTATTGCCTGTGTTGCTATCGTTTATTTATTTATTTAAATATTGCTGAGCCATAGTTTGTTCAATCCACAGAGGCAGAACCTATGGATACAAAGGACTGTCTGTATACCATTTACAGTTAAACACATTGCCCACACAACCTTCTTTTTATAAAAATGTTATTATTTTTTCATGTTTGTAATTGCTTCATTTTTTGATGGATTTTCTGCACTTGTAGCAAAATATTATTCCTATGTAAAATTTTAAAATACCCCCCAAGAACTGGGGTCCTCTATTATCATTTGCAAATTGCTCGGTAAATGTTTCCTATATAGCTAATATCCTGTAACCATTTGACCATCACCATTTTTTTGAGGAATTTACTTTGCTTCTCTCTTGTATTGGAGTCTTTGCCTTATAAACATGTGTCTGCATATGTATTTGTCTCCTTCTTCGCTTACTTATTTTTCTTTTTTTTTAACTGTCTTACAAATAAGTTTTATTTATTTTTTTGTTTATTCATTTTTTTTTTTTTTTTGTGGTTTTTGGCTGGGGCTGGGTTTGAACCCACCACCTCCAGCATATGGGACCGGCGCCCTACTCCTTGAGCCACAGGTGCCACCCAGTTTTATTTTTTTTATTAAATCATAGCTGTGTATATTAGTATGATTGTGGGGCACCATACACTTGGTTCATAGACCGTTTGACACATTTTCATCACACTAGTTAACATAGCTTTTGTGGCATTTTCTTAGTTATTTTGCTAAGACCTTTACATTCCACATTTACTAGGATTCACATATACCCTTGTAAGATGCACCGCAGGTGTAATCCCATTAATCCCCCTCCCTCCACCTACCTCTCCCCCTTACTTATTTTTCGTGATGACTATCATACAGGAGCTGCTGGAAAAAGGAAGCATGGGGGGCACATTTTTAAGAACATGCATCCCTAAAATATTTTAATATATGTCTCACTGTATAGTTGAATATAGAATACTTTATCTTTTTCTAATAATTTGAAACACTGGGCGGCACCTGTGGCTCAATGAGTAGGGCACTGGCCACCATATACCGATGGTGGCGGATTCAAACCTGGCCCCAGCCAAACTGCAACAACAACAAAAAAAATAGCTGGGTGTTGTGGTAGGTACCTGTAGTCCCAGCTATTTGGGAGGCTGAGGCAAGAGAATCACCTATGCCCAAGAGTGGGAGGTTGCTATAAGCTGTGATGCCACAGCACTCTAGTGAGGGTGACAAAGTGAGACTCTGTCTCAAAAAAAAAAAAAAAGAATTTGAAAGACTTATTATTTTCTAATTTACTTCTGATTTCTCCTACATGTGATCTTTCAGATTTCATTGTCTCAGTCACTGCCCACCAAAGGTCCTGATAGTTACACAATCTATCATGAGCTAATTCTGTAATCAGAAAAATGTCAGATGAAGAAATTAATTACCAATAGGTGTTGGAACCAGAAAAAGAAAATACTAGTTCTATATGCTAACAGATGGAAAATTATTCTGGACTGCAGGATAATCATCAATCCTCTGATTAAGTAATCAGTAGAGATTTTTTCCCTTGTTTCTAAGCTTTCTAGTGCAACGCTCACTCCCTAATCATAGCAGTGGATAGTGAAAAGTGATCTGGAAAAATAGCCAGGGAGTCTACCACATTAACCTAAGAATTCCTCTGAGTTACTACATTTAACCAAGAAATTTTATGAGCCCTTGACACTTAAGATGATTTTAAATTGCATCTTTTCCTTTTTTAGAATAGAAGTAATTTTTCTTTCAAAATCTGCAAAACCTGAGTTTCTGGGCTCTCTTCATTCCCTTTCATTCCTAATTTCAAATCAGCCACTTATTTACCAAGTTCACTTCCTCTCTCTTGTAATTCCTTGCCAAATGCAGCCAACAATGAGCAACACACCCTCTCATGGTGATGTTTCTAAAATATTCCCCTGGAGCTACAGAGTAGGCACACTATTTGCATTCCAAATTATAGCAGGTGAAAGTTTTATTAACTGTTTTTCAGCTACTCACAGGCATATTCATCTATCTTTTCTTCTATATCTCTTAACTTGCTACCTCCAAATAACTAATGCTATATTTTTTATCCTAAGTATTGCCTATTCCGAACATTATATATTTTACTCTTTTTTTCCTTTCAGTATTAGTAGTGTCCCAATTCAAGCTATCCTATAGTCAAGATGACACATTATTGATGTTACAGTAGCAAATATGTATTGAAATATGAGTGGTATATCTTAATAAGCATTTATATCTGATTTATGTTACAGATTAAAAGTTTGACTGGTTCATTAGGCCAGATCCCTTCCATCTGCTGACTCAAGAATCTGGAATCACACCATCACATACTCCATTTTTTTTTTTTTTTTCCAGTTTTTGGCCGGGCCTGGGTTTGAACCCACCACCTCTGGTATATGGAGCTGGCGCCCTACCCCCATGAGCCACAGGCACCGCCCCCACACATATTCCTAAAATACTGAAATCTTTCTATTCAGCTGCACTGAGGAGACAGCAATAATATGCCACAGTCACTTAGGGATCTCCAGAAGCCAAGCTTAGATGTAACATATACTAATGACGCACATAGTCTATTGGCCAATAGTGGTCAAGTAACCTCCTCTGACTTCAGTGAGCCAAATAAGTGCTTTTAATATGTGTATAAAAGCAAAATAACAAAATTTTGGTGAACACATTACATAGGTTACACAGCCAATAAATTGTACTTGGAGGAAATATAATGGACTTTGAAATCTACAATAGATATGAAAAAACATTTTTAAATCCATAATTTTGGAATCAGATGCATTTTTATAAGTTTTTATATTTCTCTTGAACCTCTAACTGGTTGAGAGGCAATAATTTCCTGAAGAATATCATTATTTGACAATTTAACTGTCTTCTAAATATTGAATGGGTCTTTATCTTTCCCCTAACTTCACTTTTAAAAACAATGATTATAGTCAATTTTTGAGACATACTGGCACACCTGTCAATTAGATAGCAGTAAAAACACAAGTATAATTGGTATGCAGTTATTCTAGCACATGTCATAGACTTCAGATATTTCTAATAAGTTGAAAGATTGTTTTGTTTTAAACATGTAAACACAAAGAACATTTGGAACTATAGATAATTGAAGAACTATTGTTTATAAAAGAAGTATGGGATAAAAATGTGTATATATGTTATGAGTACAATTTTTCTGTATCTATTATATTAGATGTACATACAATGAAAATGAGAAAAAGTCTCAAAAATTTGAACGATGAGTAATTTAACATCAGACATTAGTGTTTTTCATTTTCAATTAAAATTTTTTAAAATATAGTAATATTTCTTCTTATAGGAAGATGGAAATTAGGTCTTTGCAAACATAAGTAAATTGTGTTAAATTAGGTTAGGCCCAAATGCAATGACTTGTGACCTTATAAAAAGAGGAAAATTTAGACATACACATAGGCCCTCACAGAGGGGGAAAAGCTATGTGAAGATGGAAAAAGAGATTGAAATAATATATCTTTGAGTCACAAAGTGCCAAGGATTACCTGCAACCACCAGAAGTATAAAAGACAAGGAGAATTCTTTCAGAGAACCTATCATGCCCTCCTAATAACTTTGAACTCAGAACTTGATTCCAGTATCCAGAGCTGAGAGAGAATAAATTTGCATTGTTTAAAGCTTCCCTGCTTAGAGTACCTTGTTGTAAATCCCTAAGAAACTAATACGGTTTATATGAGAAAATAAGAAAGGCTGGCACAGAAAGAGCTAAGGATTCACCTAAAAAGGGTGTGGGGGCAGGTACCAAACTTGGTAATCTGAGAACACTAACAAAATTGCCAAATATGAGTAATGGGCAGGGGTAAAAAGGCCCAAATAAATGATACCAGAAATAAGAAAGGAACACATAAATACATGTAATATTACGGTGAGATAATGGACTATTTTATTCCAAAGTATGTTAAGAAAAATATTAGAAAGTGACTCAAAAAAAAAATAGAACTTACTAAAAATGACTCAACTGGGCCAGGCGTGGTGGCTCACTGCTGTAATCCCAGCACTCTGGGAGGCTGAGATGGGTGGATTGCCTAAGCTCACAGGTTTGAAACCAGCCTGAGCCAGAGTGAGACCCCGCCTCTAAAAATAGCTGGGTGGTGTTGTGGGTGCCTGTATTTCCAGCTACTCAGGAAGCTGGGGCAAGAGAATCGCTTGAGCCCAGCAGTTAGAGGTTGCTGTGAGCTATGATGCTATCGCACTCTACTGAAGGCAACATAGTGAGACTCTGTCTCAAAAAAAAAAAAAAAAATGACTCAAGCCCTGGAATATCTGAATAATCCTTTATTCATAGAAGAAACTAAAGAAATAATTGAAGATCTATTGAGAAAGACATTTCCATGCACCAATCAGCTAGAAGAATAATTACAAACAGCCAAACTCATTCTCAGCCCCAGGAATTATATGTATTTTTTATATTTATAGTAATTAGGAAAGTTTGGCATTACCAACACGATAGGAAAATATCCAACAAAATGAAATAGTAAGTCTCAAAACTGATTGATTCATATTTGGATATTTGATATGTGAAAAGGTAACCAAGATATACATAATAAATAATATTTTTTGGTGTAAAGTGAAGATCCACATTGTAGACCAATTAGTATATGAAGACTTAAATGTACAGGGCAAAACTATACAGATTTATGAAAACTAAGAATAAGAAAATAGATTTGTGTTTTAAAAATAAGCAAGGCTATCTTAAACAACATAGTGAATGTGCTAATGTTAAAGAAAAAAGTAATAAACTCAACCACATAAAAGTGAGAAATTTCTGATCATTAACACATACCATGAAGATAGTTGCAAGGCAAGAGAAATGAACTAACCTATTTCATTTATTAAAAATAATTAAATGCTCAAAATCTGCAAGGAAATATGCTCAACTTTCCTAATTATTCGTGGATATGAGAATTTAAATCACATCTGATAGATAGGCACAAATTTTAAAGTTTGACAATTAGCCAAGTTGGCCAACATGACAATGAACTCAAGCACACTAATCGTCGAGTATAAATTGTATAAACACTGAAGAATAGCTTGTTGTAGTAAAGTTAAAAAAACACATATGCTATACATCAATAGCATAGTTTAATAGAATAGTTTAATTCCTGGATATATACCTTAGAAAAGTCTTTCCATGTTGCTCCTTCATGAATGTACAAGAATGCTTTGGGCAGAGTTGTGACTGCCACTAACTAAGGAAGTCACTAACCTAAAACTCAAAGAAACCAAAGTACAAATCCATAGATGAGAGAATGAATGTATTAACTATGGTATATTTATAGAATAGAAAATTATATTGTGAAGAAATAAACACACCACTGTCACCTAAAGCTCCATGCGTTCATCTCACAAACATAATATTGAATGAAAGAAAAGCCAGAAAAAAGCACACAAATACGCAGTATCAGTCCATTCATACAAAGTTTAAAAACAGGCAAAGGAAATTGTAGAACGTGGGCATGCTTATTCATTTGTTAGAACTATAAAGGAAAGTAATAAAATGACTTTTGCAAATTTGGGATAGAGAAGTGGGGAAGGAATTTGGGGGACATCCTGGATGCTTAGTGTATTTTCTTTCTTGCCCTCAGTATGATAACATAAATTTTAGTTTCATTATTATCTGTTTACTAAATGTAGAATATAAAAGTCTGAACACAATAATGAAGAAAATGCCATGAAGGCTATGTTAACCAGTGTGATGAAAATATTTCAAACTGTATATAAAAGCAGCACATTGTACCCTATGATTGTGCCTTTTTAATTGTATCCTCTGGTATTATAGATGTAGGACAGTGCTGTATCACACCTCTGTGAATGTAAAATATCTTGTACCTGCTTTATGATATGTAGTAGTGATCGTGCTTTATCAGAGCTGTTTTTAATGATGTTATTCTAGAATATTTTCTTTCCAGATGATGATCAGAAGTTAATAAAAAAAAAAAAAAATGGTGCCAGGTACCACAATAGTAACAGAACTTTGCTGTTTTCTGAGATTTTGTTTTTCACCTCCCCTCCCCCCGCCTTTTTTAATGGAATGTGCTGACGTCTCTATAATTTTGTTCAGATGACTGCAGAACCCGGAAAAGCTGTTACTGCTATTATTGGTCTTTTTATATAAATATATATATATATATATACATATATATAATTTGAATTTTTGGAAACTTTAGCTGTGCTGTCAACTTTGGAAAAAGTATCCCAGTTTACTGTGTTGAGTTGGCATTGTACAGAAATTAACAGCCATATTGGTCTAGAAACGTTAAACTTAATTTTTTTCCATTTGTACAGGGGTAATGCACTGCATTAAATGTGTAAGGTCTTATCTACGTGGGTTTGATTACAGAAGCTAATAAAGTATTCTCTAAATAAAAAAAAACTGTATATAAAACCAGCACATTGTACTTCATGATTGCATTATTGTACACAGCTATGATTTAATAAAATAGTAATAATAAAAAACTATGTACATTTATTTTAGTTACATTTAGATACATACCACATTAAGTCATTAAAAATGGGCAAAGAATCCTAAAGAAATAACTAAAAACATTATTTTTTAATGCCACACTAATTGCCAATCTAATTGCAAATGGGAGTGGGCAAAACGATTGATTTTTTTTTTTTATTTAGTCAACTTTCTTGGTTTTGCTTGGTATTTTGTGAATAGGTATTGATACTATTTTCATAAAAACTAACTGTCCTGGAAAAAAAAAGTTAGGCCAGCCTGTTTTTCTAGGACAATGTTTCTTAAACTTTTTTTGTAGATCTGAATCATATGAGGATCTTGTTAAAATGCAGATTCTGACTCAGTAAATCTGGGCTGGGCCTGAGATTCCAACAAGCTGCCATGGAAGGCCTGTGCTACTAATCTAAGGAATGCTCTTTGAGGAGCAGGGCTCCAAGCCACATGGATAAATTGGGACTAGCTTAACTGGAATTCCACTGGGGATGCGTAGCAGGGTGGCCATGGATTTTTGACTAAATTGGGAACCAGTTGGGACTGAAATGGAGTCCACTGTGCTTGGACTCAGGCATAAACCGGAACTTCCCCGGCAAACTTGGAACATCTGTTTTCCCCACGTTGGAGTTACAATGGTCTTTTATGCACTATGGACATGGGCACCATACATTTTGGAAAACTGAGCACTGCAAATCCCCTTGAATGACATACCTCACACTGTTCTAAAAGAGAAACAACATGAAATGCATGGCCAGCATTCTAAGGAGAGGCCTTTGAGTTAGCGAGCAAAGGTTTAGACTTACAAAATGCACAGTAGAGAAAAAGTATGCCCCAGCTGGAGTGGGTGTAGTCTCCCATCTGCTAGACAGTCTGGACCCCAGATTCTTCTTGCTTCTGAAATACATGGGTTTTACGCCATTGTAATGATATAATCTCTACTTGGTTATGAGATACTGTGTTATTTTACCTCTTTTGAATTTTTATTTTTGAGCTTAAAATGATTTTTTATTCTTAATCTACTGTTTCCTCTTTCTATGATTTTATTTTTATTTATTTATTTATTTAGAGACAGAGTCTTACTTTGTTTCCTTCAGGAGAGCACTGTGGTGTCATAGCTCACAGCAACCTCAAACTCTTGGGCTCAAGTGATCCTCTTGCCTCAGCCTCCCAAGTAGCTGGGACTACAAGTACCTGCCACAATGCCTGACAGTTTAGTTTTGGTTTTTTTTAGAGATGGGGTCTCCCTCTTGCTCAGGTTGATCTCAAACCTGAGATCTCAGGCTATTCCCCCTCCTGGGTGGTGGTGGAATTACAAAGTGCCGGGATTATAGGGGTGAGCCACTGCGCCCAGCCTCTTTCTATGATTTAAAAATTTTTTACTTTTAAAAAAAATCAACTTTTATAAGCAAAACAATGATGGTCTTTAAACAAACTCAACATCTTTAGATGCCATAGTGGGATTACTTATGTTTTTATAAGTACTAATAATATATTTTGGAAGTCATTTCTTTTAGAGGTTTCAATTTTTTTTTTTTTTTTGAAACAGAGTGTCACTTTGTCACCCTTGGCAGACTGCTATAGTTCTCAGCAACCTCAAACTCTTGGGCTCATGTGATTCTCTTGTTACAGCCTTCCAAGTAGCTGTGACTACAAGTGCCCACCACAACACCTGGCTATTCTTTAGAGATGGGCTCTCACTCTTGCTCAGGCTGGTCTCCAACTCCTGAGCTCAGGCGATCCTCCTGCCTCAGCCTCCCAGAGTGCTAGGATTAACAGGCATAAACCACTGTACCCAGACGAGGTTTCAATTCTTAAAATGAGTATGAAAAATAGGTGTTGGAATTTTCAGTCACTTGACTAATTTATAAGGTTTTTTTTTTTTTTGTAGTTTTTGGCTGGGGCCGGGTTTGAACCTGCTACCTCTGGTATATGGGGCCAGCACTCCACTCCTTTGAGCCCCAGGCACAGCCCTATAAGGTACTTTCGATGAAATTTAAATATTTAAAACAGTGACCCAAACCTCTGTGAAAAACATAAAAAACAAGAAAAACACTAAACTGAAACAGCATGCTTAATAAAATAATAGAAGTGCCATACATGTAATCTGAAATTATTCCAGTGAAAACTAACACATAGTTTTCAATATATGGAAAATTCATTTACATAATTTATATCTCAGAAAACTGGCCTTAGCAAGTAGAAAGGTTTAGAATATGGCAACCAGAATTAAAGCAAAAAAGCTTAGGATTCTTTATGTCTTTTGAATCACCAGCCTTTTATGCTTGGACTCGGGCAAGATGCAAGATGTCACAGTGAAAAGTTTCCTTCTGCCAGTATTAAATGGGATCTTGGTGAACCTCATATAATACCTCTTTTCATTCTCAGACAAGATGTTTTTAAGTAACAGAGAGGAATATTATAGTTTTAAATCATAAAAATGTTAAAAATAATGAATCATATTCGGTACTGAAAGCACCTTAAACTTGAAGTCTGATTCTTTTCATAATGACATATGGTTTTCAGAAAAATAGCAGAAAGTGACATTCTAGAAAAACAAAATGAGTGATTCACACCCCAGCAAAATTTAATATCACTTCCAGGATATTAAATATTTCATGTGCCAAGTTAGTCACGCCTTCTGGTCTTGCTTTGAGAGGAGCTACTGATGATCTTAGTTTCTTTTATTCTGGTGAATCCATGAAAATCTATTCACATATGAAGAACACACGATGAAACAGATTTATTGCATCTGATTCAGTGATTCTTCATGGAGTTGATATAGACGCCCCTAGAATTAACTGCCAGCTGATACAAAAAGAAATTCCTTCTACACCACATACATTATTTGCCTTTGCAGTTGTGTGACGATTGCCACTGGGGACATTCTACCTGAAAACACATCTAGTCATGTTTGAAGTGTCTTTAAATACTAAGTAACCCATTCTACTCAATTTAACACCCATCTCTTAAGTGTATGTACTTGGCTTTATAGTTAACTCTGACGGGCTAAGAAGACAACAAAATACAATCGGTCCTTAAACAACACAGGTTTGAACTGTAAGGGTCCACTTACAGGCAGATTGTTTTAAAAAAAAAAAAAGTGACCTCCAGTGTGTTCAGTGTGTCTGCCTCTTGTCCTCCCCTTCCACTTGTTCTGTCACTGTCACCCCGACACAGCAAGACCAACCCCTGCTCTTCCTCCTCCTCCTCAGCCTGATCAACACAAGGACAGGAGGAAGGCGTGATGATTGACGTCTACTTACTGAGTGGTAAATACATTTTCTCTTCCTTATAATCTTGTTAATAACACTTTCTTTACTCTAGCTTACTTTATTATAAGGATACGGTATATACTACACACAACATACAAAATATGTGTTAATTGACTGTCTATGTCATCATCAAGGTTACTGGTAGTTATGTTTGGGGGGAGTCAAAAGTTACAAATGTATTTTCTACTGCACAGGGGGTAGGTTTCCATAACTTAAGGTGTTCAAAGATCAACTGTACAATCTCTTTCCTCAAGAAGCTCACGCTGAGGTTGACAGACAGGAAGTTACATATCGCAGCAAGTTTGGCAAGTGCTATGAAAGTAACACAGGATTCTAAGAGAGAAAGAAAAGAGAGTTCAAGTTCTGCCACATGTAGCTACAGTCACAGTCCCCAAATTGTACAGTCTTTGGATTCAGTCATATGTTTTAGCCCAGAAACAATAAAACATCTCTTTCATTTTGGGTGTGTATGTGGTTTTTTAAATTTCAGATTAATGTGAGGGTACAAACAACCAGGTTGCAATGTTTGTTTGCTTTATTTTTATGAATTTTTTTAAAGTAAATTTATTTCAGGTTAATGTGAGGGTACAAAAATCAGGTCAAAATATTTGATTTTTTAGAGTCCCTCTGGTGGTTGTGTCCCACACACAAAAGGTGTGCCAACCCCCCGCCCCACGTCCATTCAGTTAGGCAGACTCCTTCCTGTAGTTATGTCCTGCACCCAAGAGTTTTGCCGAATACCCTTACATTGGGCCCATTAAAACATCTCACTCACACAACAAACTGTTAAATTGTATGTTATTATTTTTTTGTTTGTTTGTTCATTTGTGTTTTGTCTTTTAGCCTAACTAGTATAACATCAATGCCACCATCAACTACTAAATCCCAACTGTTTTTCAGATAAAAAGAAGACTAGACTATCTTATTTATCCTCTTCTGAATATACTTTTGTTGTTTAAATATCTTCCTCAAAACTTGATTATCAAAAGTAAATGTGATACTATGTCATGATATCTTATAATTCCATAAGCACAGTAAAGACGTTACTTTTTTTGTAGTTAGAGTTATGATTCCATATTCAATAATTTCTTTCTCTCTTCATTACTTGTAGCAAGGCCATTTAATGCATCAGATTTTTGTTTTCTTGCTTGCTTTTAAAACATAATTATTTTCAAGGTGATGGGTACACTAAAAGCCCTGACTCTACCTTATACAATTCATTTGTGTAACAAAAAACAGTTATATTCTTTAAATCTACTGAAATTAAAAAAATAAAAATTATTGGCTGGGCATGGCCACTCATGCCTGTAATCCCAGCACTCTGAGAGGCGGAGGGGAAGGATGGCTTGAGCCCAGTAGTTGGAAGTTGCCACTTCACTCTATCCAGAGAAATAGAGCAAGACCCTGTCTCAAAAAGAAAAGAATAAAAAACTCATGATTATTATTTATCTCTATTAGATAACGGCACATATTTCAATCTGTTCAAATATTTTGCAACCAAATTTTGATGCCATACGTCTTAAGTCTTTTATCGTATTTTGAGATTTGATTGGCAGTACTGTTATTTTCACCCAGACAATAATAAAAATGCTAATCAATACAAAGTCAAGAACAGGGCTGTCTGGAATTCTGCTGTGGTATATACTAAATGTGACTGAATGCGCGGTGCTGAGGAACCTACTACTACTGGGCTTCTGCCCTGTTCAGGGGTGTGCTTCACCTGGAAGACCCTGCGCTGGTCCGCCCCTTCATCTTTTGAACCTTTTGTTTCCTGTCCATGTACTAAAAATATGTCCATCCCAAATTGTTTTTCTTTGTCACCCTGAGTTGATCTTGGATTCCCTGTTCTTAACACTGGTCTTCATAGGTGTGAGTGGACTGGAATCCTCAGTCCTCTCATAGCTGTTGGTCCCAAAGATACAAATGGCAAACTGTGATAATTTTATTTAAGATGGACTGAGTGCCCAGTGTGTGACAAACACCCTTTTATGTCTCTTGTGGGCATTTTCATTTAATCATTTTGTTGTTGTTGTTGTTGTTTTGTTTTTTAGAGACAGAATCTTGCTTTGTTGCCCTCAGTAGAGTGC
Source organism: Nycticebus coucang (assembly GCF_027406575.1). Taxonomy (NCBI): domain Eukaryota; kingdom Metazoa; phylum Chordata; class Mammalia; order Primates; family Lorisidae; genus Nycticebus; species Nycticebus coucang. The sequence continues at coordinate 92,227,522 of NC_069794.1, read as the reverse complement.
TGTGGCATTACAGCTCACAGCAAGCTCCAGCTCTTGGGCTTAGACGATTCTCTTGCCTCAGCCTCCCGAGTAGCTGGGACTACAGGTGCCTGCCATAATGTCCAGCTATCATTTAATCTTTATTATAAAGGTATGAGCTGTATCTTTTATTAGGCCATTGTACAAAAACAGAAACTGAAGCCTGGGTGACTTGGCCATGGTCAAAGGAGATAGACACACTGAGAAAATCAAAGGTGATTTGTTAATTCGCATCCCCAAGATATAAATATTCAACCAACTATAATCACCAGATTATCCTACCACTATCTATTAATGATGTTTAAGAGACTTTAGTAATTGCTTTTTTAAAATCGTACCTATACTACACACACACACACACACACACACACAAACTGGGAAAACCAAACCCTGGCAAGGACATGAAGCGGCTCAGAGCTCATACATCATGAGCGGGGAAGTAACAGAGTTTGTTTCCCTCCACTTTGAAAAGGGGGTCAGGGATTTTACATACGATATGGAATCATACATGTTATATATTTCCACTATGACCAAAGAATTTCATGCCTAGATATTTATGTAAGAGAATTGGAAAAGCTATTTACAAAAAGGTGTGTAATGTTATGAGAATATCCATGAAAGCTTTTATAAAAAACTGGAAATTGTCCACATGTCTATAGAGTAATAAACCATGTCTTACTCCTTGGAATATGACTCAGTAACCAAAAAGGATGAACTACTGATACATTGAAAAACAAGGCTGAATTTCTTGGGAAAAAGAAGCCTTTTCACAAAAGTTAATGTACAGCAAGGGAACGACGGCCCCTTATTTGAGAAAAAAGGAAGTCGTAATTCATATCATAGTTTGAATTCACACTGGCACCCCAGTGTGTGCATCCCTCTTTTCTAAGCACTACTTTGAAACAATCTGAGGAGCTGGCATCAGCTTCTCACACCTTGACCACTTTTTGAAAACTGAATTATTTCCTTCTTTCTTAGCCTGTCTCATTCTTCATGGCCTGCAGGGATTGCAGACCTTGTTTTTAGACATTGTTTGCCTCCATTCTTTGGAGATGCTCTGGCGTGAAGATGCTGGGTCTGAGTGCTCTCTGGCCGCCTCCTATGCTGGAATGTACACAGCGTCTTATCTCCTTGCAACAGTTTCTGTGAGACAAACTGCCTTCATGGATAGGACAAAAACAAAACAGCAGTTGAGTTGTTGTGTTAACATTATACCATCTGTTCTGAGGAATGGAACTCTCTTTTCCTTGTTCCTCTTCCTGTTTTTAACCTAGTAAAAGGGTTCTTTTTATTGTTTCAGAATATTTTTTAAGGCTCAGATATTTTTTATTAGCCTTCCTGGCACTGTTATGATTTCATGTCACTCTTAACATTTGTATTTGGGGACAATCAGCTTCTCCATTGCTATTCTTCTTTCTAAATGCATAACCACCAAAGGATCTCCAATGTCCTAAAGCTTTCTTTAGACAGTATCATATTTTCTTATCCAGACACTGTTTCCTTATACAGATTCTAAGCATGCAAAGCCCCACCACTTCTCTCTCTATTTTTTCATAAACAAACAAACAAGCTATGGTTGGAGACACCTAAATGGATATATGCAGCTGAAATAAAAGTGAAATTTGATACATAGAAGACTTTCATATTATAACTCCCCCCACTCCTATCTGTTAAAACTAATGATGTGATGTTTTCTCTCTAAAACAATGAAATATTCTGTTAGTTTTGTGATTTCTCATTGAATTCTTTTTTTCTCTAATAATAACAAAGAAAATTTTCCCACCGCTACAGGGGAATGAACTATAGGTCCATATGAAAATGGGTCTTTGGAGCATTCTAACAAAATAAATACATGATATTTTAATGTAACTTAAGCAACAAAAAAAGGCATAGTTATATTAAATTACCATTAGGTTTACTCCCATTATTTTTACCTTAACATCATAGTTGTTCTAAATCCCATCTCCCAGGGCCACAGTAGTATTGTCCATGACATAATATATGTTGTATTATTTTCAGAATTAAATATTAATGTTATAAGAATTGTTCAGAATTATATCAAACAAAAAGTTAAATAATGAACTAGTGATCACTACAGGGCACAGATATGTATGGCTCCTTCCCATTCATGCCAAATGGTGACTTAGCTAAAATATGTGGGCAGGAGGTAGACTTTTACCCATCAGCAAATGCATCTGTCAGTTTGGAACAAGGAAATTTCATTAAAGCTTGGATTAAAAGAAGTTCCTCCCACCCCGATAGTTTCAGATAGATTTAGGACTTGAGAGGAGAAGCATGCATTTGCCTTCAGGCTCCTTGCAAGCTGGTCCCTCACGGGAGCCTGGGTGTTCGGGAAAAGACACACTTTCTTCTCTGCTCCTGTAAGCCATTTCTTTGCAAAGTCGGTTCCTTACAGAGTCCAGTTCTACCAATAATCAGGAGAATAAGTCTAGGTGCCTTTTACTTTCTATATTAGGAAATCCATTTGCCTGCAAATACATGTTCTGCTCTGATACTTCCCTGTAATGAAAATGTAACTGCTTTTCTATAAATCTTCTGTTTTTATCATATTTACTAAATAGCTCAGAAGTTACATGGAAAAATGGTTATTTAATATATTCTATTTCAAACCAATTATATTTCTTATTCATTTTCCATGACTGTTACAGATAGAATATATTGCTTAATATCCTGTTGTATGATCCTTAGTGATCTTTGAATTGCAGTGTTCTTCTCATTTTCTCATCTATTAAAAATCTCCCTCTCTTTTGCCTCTTTTTCATGACCCTTTACTGAATAGTTTGGGTTGCATGCATTAACATGGCAAAATCTGGCACTCGTAAATACTATATTTTGGTTCTTCTTGTGTGAAATGTAAAATATTTTTGTATTATAATTATGCAAACGTCTCCAAGAAGCGAATATTACCTTTTTCTAACTTATTTCCAAATGTTTTTATTTGCTTCTGAATGTGTAAAGGAAAGTTGATAAGAGTTGATGCAAGTTATCTCATAGGTGATAGCTATTACATATATTAAAAATGTGCACAAGGTGAGGTCAAAATTAAAGGTTGTCTCACTATAAATTGATACACAGTGGCACTGAAATAAATAGATAGCACATCAGTTACTACCCAAAAGAGGTCACATGAGATCGTACTCCCACTACAAACATCAAAATAGGTGAAGAAAAAGTTATCAGATATTTGACAACAGACCATACAGTGCTATAAGTTCTGAGGAAAAGAAAACAAGTAAAGTGAGTTCTGCAATTTCAGTTTCTAGAATGCAAGCAAAGACCGTTAGTCTCACTGAGTTAAGGAGACCAAGATGATAGTTCAAGTAGGATGTAGCAGCTAGAATCTTTTTGACAGTGCACCAGAGAGGAAGAAACTGTTCACAGAAAGAGAGAGCTCTGGATTCCTGCAGAAATATCCAACAGATCTTTGGCTAAGTGCTTATCTGAACATATGTGGGATAAAACTTCACAGGGCTGAGGAAATAATGTCTAGAAAGAAGATAACTGAATAGTTTTCAGAGCTTGCATAATCCTAGAATAAGTTGAGTTTCCACCAGCCAAAGTAAATGGTCCACATCATGCAAGAAGCCCTTTTTCTGAGCAGTATTCAATACTCAGAAAAGCAACTGTCTTCACAGGTTATGCCTTTATTACATTGAAGACTTTGTTGGAAATACTCCTAAGAGTCAAACTCCAAACAATCAACTGTGAAGAGAATCAAACTAACCCCAAGCAACTTAACTACACTTTAAAATGTAGTTTTGCAAATTCAACAATCTTTACAAAGATTGTTTGCAAAATGAAGCTCACAAAACTAACAAAAACAAGTGTACTAAAACAAATCAGAAATTACTAGAAATGCAAATAAGCAGGAATATATGACTTTCTTTTTTTTTTATTAAATCATAGCTGTGTACATTGATGTATTCATGGGGCATCATTCACTAGCTTCACAGACTGTTTACCAAGTTTCACATATACCCTTGTAAGATGCACCGCTGGTGTAATCCCACCAATCCCCTTCCCTCTAACCACCTCCCCTCTCCCTCCCCTCCCTTTCCCACTTCCCCCTATTCTTAGGTTGTAACTGGGTTATAGCTTTCATGTGAAAACCCTAAATTAGTTTCATAGTAGGACTGAGTACATTGGGTACTTTTTCTTCCATTCTTGAGATACTTTACTAAGAAGAATATGTTCCAGCTCCATCCATGTAAACATGAAAGAGGTAAAGTCTCCATTTTTCTTTAAGGCTGCATAATATTCCATGGTGTACATATACCACAATTTCTTAATCCATTCATGGATCGATGGGCACTTGGGCTTCTTCCATGACTTAGCAATTATGAATTGGGCTGCAATAAACATTCTGGTACAAATATCTTTGTTATGATGTGATTTTTGGTCTTCTGGGTATATGCCCAGTAGAGGGATTACAAGATTGAATGGCAGATCTATTTTTAGATCTCTGAGTGTTCTCCATATCTCTTTCCAAAAGGAATGTATTAATTTGCATTCCCACCAGCAGTGCAAAAGTGTTCCCTTTTCTCCACATCTGCACCAACATTTCTGGTCTTGGGATTTTGTGATATAGGGTAGTCTCACTGGAGTTAGATGGTATCTCAAAGTAGTTTTGATTTGCATTTCTCTGATGATTGAAGATGATGAGCATTTTTTCATATGTCTGAAGGCCGCGCGCCTGTCTTCTTCAGAGAAGTTTCTCTTCAAATCCTTTGCCCAGACTGCGATGGGATCCCTTGTTCTATTCTTGCTAATGCGTTTGAGTTCTCTATGGATTCTGGTTATTAAACCTTTGCCGGAGACATAACCTGCAAATATCTTCTCCCATTCTGAGTGCTGTTTGCTCACTTTACATACTGTGTTCTTGGCTGTGCAGAAGCTTTTTAGTTTGATCAGGTCCCAGTAGTGTATTTTTGAAGCTGCTTCAATTGCCTGGGGGGTCCTCCTCATAAAATACTAGCCCAGACCGATTTCTTCAAGGGTTTTCCCTGCACTCTCCTCTAGTATCTTTATAGTTTCATGTCTTACGTTTAAATCTTTGATCCAGTGAGAGTCTATCTTAGTTAATGGTGAAAGGTGTGGGTCCAGTTTCAGTCTTCTGCAGGTTGCCAGCCAGTTCACCCAGCACCATTGTTAAATAGGGAATCTTTTCCCCACTGGATGTTTTTAATTGGCTTGTCAAAGATTAAATAACAGTAAGTAGCTGGATTCATCTCTTGGTTCTCTATTCTGTTCCAGACATCGACTTCTCTGTTTTTGTGCCAATGCCATGCTGTTTTGATCACTATCGATTTGTAGTATAGTCTGAGGTCTGGTAGCGTAATTCCTCCTGCTTTGTTTTTATTTCTGAGTAATGTCTTGGCTATTCGAGGTTTTTTCTGATTCCATATAAAACGAAATATTGTTTTTTCAAGATCTTTGAAGTATAACAGTGGAGCTTTAATAGGGACTGCATTGAAATTATATACTGCTTTGGGTAGTATGGACATTTTAACAATGTTGATTCTTCCCAGCCATGAGCATGGTATGTTTTTCCATTTGTTAACATTTTCAGCTATTTCTTTTCTTAGAGTTTCATAGTTCTCTTTATAGAGATCTTTAACGTCCTTTGTTAGATAAATTCCGAAATATTTCATCTTCTTTGGCACTACCATGAATGGGATAGAGTCCTTAACTGTTTTCTCAACTTGACTATTATTGGTATATATAAAGGCTACCGATTTATGAATATTGATTTTGTAACCTGAGACGCTGCTGTATTCCTTGATCACTTCTAAGAGTTTTGTAGTAGAGTCCCTAATGTTTTCCAGATATACAATCATATCATCTGTGAAGAGAGAAAGTTTGATTCCTTCTGACCCTAAATGGATACCCTTGATCGCCTTTTCTTCCCTAATTGCGGTGGCTAAAACTTCCATTACAATGTTAAAAAGCAATGGAGACAATGGGTAGCCTTGTCTGGTTCCTGATCTGAGTGGAAATGCTTTCAATTTAACTCCATTCAATATGATATTGGCTGTAGATTAGCTGTAGATGGTCTCTAACAGTTTAAGAAATGTCCCTTCTATACCGATTTTCTTAAGTGTTCTGATCATGAAGGGATGCTCGATATTATCAAAAGCTTTTTCTGCATCGATTGAAAGAATCATATGGTCTTTGTTTTTTAATTTGTTTATGTGCTGTATTACATTTATAGATTTACGTATATTGAACCAGCCTTGAGACTCTGGGATAAAACCGACTTGGTCATGATGTATAATTTGTTTGATGTGTTGCTAGATTCTGTTTGTTAGGATCTTGTTGAATATTTTTGCATCTATAGTCATTAGTGATATTGGTCTATAATTTTCTTTTCTTGTTGGGTCTCTTCCTGGTTTGGGGATCAGGGTGATGTTTGCTTCATAGAACATGATGGGTAGTCTTCCTTCTTTTTCTACCTTTTGGAACAGGTTGAGTAATATAGGTACTAATTCCTCTTTAAAAGTTTGGTAGAATTCTGATGTGAAACCATCTGGTCCCAGGCTTTTCTTTTTAGGGAGGTTTTGTATGGTTGATGCTATTTCTGAACTTGATATGGGCCTGTTCAACATTTCCACTTGATTCTGGCTAAGTCTTGGAAGGTGACATGCTTCCAAGTATCGGTCCATTTCCTTCAGATTTTCATATTTCTGAGAATACAGTTTCTTGTAATATTCATTAAAGATTTTTTGGATTTCTGAGGGTCTGTTGTTATTTTGTCTTTGTTGTTTCTGATTGATGAGATTAGAGATTTTACTCTTTTTTTTCCTGATTAGGTTGGCCAAAGGTTTATCTATTTTATTGACCTTTTCGAAAAACCAGCTTTTTGATTTATTGATCTGTTGTATTATTCTTTTGTTTTCAATTTCATTTAATTCTGCTCTAATTTTGGTTATTTCTTTTCTTCTTCTGGGTTTGGGGTTGTAATGTTCTTCCTTTTCCAGTTCCTTGAGATGTCCCATTAAGTTGTTAACTTCCTCTCTTTCTGATCTCTTGAGGAAGGCTTGCAGTGCTATAAATTTCTCTCTTAGAACTGCCTTTGTGGTGTCCCAGAGGTTCTGATAGTTCGTGTCTTCATTGTTGTTTTGTTCCAAAAAGTTGGCGATTTCTTTCTTAATCTCATCTCTGACCCAGCTATCATTCAGCATAAGGTTATTTCACTTCCATGTTTTTGTATGAGTATGCAGATTCCTGTTGTTACTCAGCTCAAGTTTTATTCCATGGTGGTCCGAGAAGATGCATGGAATAATTTCTATTCCTTTAAATTTACTGAGGTTAGACTTGTGACCTAAGATGTGATCGAATTTGGAGTAAGTTCCATGGACTGATGAGAAGTATGTGTATTCAGTATTGTTTGGATGAAATGTTCTGTAGATGTCTGCTAAATCCAAATGTTGGATGGTTAGGCTTAAATCTAAGATTTCTTTGCTCAGCTTCTTGTTGGAGGATCAATCCAACACTGCCAAAGGAGTGTTGAAATCTCCGACTATTATGGAGCTGGAGGAAATCAAGTTGCTCATGTCTGTTAGAGTTTCTCTTATAAATTGAGGTGCATTCTGGTTGGGTGTATAGATATTATAATTGAGATCTCATTATATTGAGTATTACCCTTAGCAAATATGAAGTGATCATTCTTGTCCTTCCTTACTTTTGCTGGTTTAAAGCCTATTGTATTTGCAAATAAAATTGCAACACCTACTTTTTTCTGGTTACCATTTGCCTGAAATATGGATGACCATCCTTTCACCCTGAGTCTGTATTTGTCTTTTAAGTTAAGATGTGACTCTTATATGCAACAGATATCTGGCCTGAGTTTTTGTATCCAGTCAGCTAACCTATGCCTTTTTAGAGGACAGTGTAAGCCATTCACATTAATGGAGAATATTGATAAGTCTGGTGAAGTTTTGGGTATCAAGTTTTTCAAAAATCCAGTGGGCATTTTTAATCCTTTTGCCAGTGTGGAAACTGGAGTTTGATCCGAAGTTTCTGAGTGAGTTTACTTTTATGGTATAGGATTGGGTTGGTCATTATGGAGGATAGGTCTGAGAATATCCTGAAGAGCTGGTTTGGTTATGGCAAATTTCTTCAACATATGAATGTCACTAAAGTATTTAATTTCTCCATCATAAATGAAACTCAGTTTAGCTGGATACAAGATCCGGGGTTGAAAGTTATTTTGCTTTAGGAGATTAAAAGTTAGTGACCACCCTCTTCTGGCTTGACAATTTCAGCAGAGAGATCTGCAGTCATTCTAATATTCTTCCCTTTGAAGGTAATGGTTTTCTTTCTCCTGGCAGCTTTGAGGATTTTCTTCTTCATATTAACTTTAGTGAATTTAATTATGATATGCCTGGGGGATGTCTTATTGGGGTTGAGTCATGCTGGGGTTCTGAAGCTGTCCGATATCTGAATTTCAGAATCTCTAGGCATATCTGGAAAATTCTCTTTCATAATTTCATGCAGAAGGGCCTCTGTACCCAAGAGGCCATTGCATCTGTTTCTGGAACTCCTATGATTCACATATTTGCCTTCTTCGAATTATCCCAGAGCTCTCTGAGAGAATGATCCGTTTTTGCTCTCCATTTCTCTTCCTCTTTGAGAGTTTGGGATCATTCAAAGGCATTATCTTCGATGTCAGAAATCCTTTCTTCTGCTTGTTCCATTCTGTTGCTGAGGGATTCTACAGTATTTTTCATATCTTTGAGGGCTGTAAATTCTTGCTTCAGTGTGTCTATGTCTTTGGTGGTTTTGTCTTTAAATTCGTTAAATTCTTGAGACAACTTTTGAATTTCTCCTCGAATTCCTAATTCCACTTTGTTAATCTTGTCTGCAATCCAAGTTCTGAATTCGATTTCTGACATCTCAGCCAGTTGTTTATGAATGGGATCTTCAATTGCATCTGCCATATCTTTCCTTGGAGGGGGGGGTTGTTCTATTCTGGTTATTCATGTTACCAGAGTTTTTCCCCTGATTCCGCCCCATGGTTGTTTTACTCCCTCTGATTTTTTCCCCTGGGGCTTTGTCGAGGGCCTGTACAGTGTTGTGGCCTGAGAAGCTGGGGCCCTGTCTGGTGTTGTGGGGCTAAGTGGGTCTGTCTTGTTTTCAGCTGGTTTCTGTTCCACCTTAGTGAAACAGATACTTTGGATTGAAGTTTCAGCTGTGGAGAAATATCAGCAATTAAATCACCCCACCCCCCCCCACCGGCAAACAATTGGAAACGAAAAATCAAACCTTCCTACCACCGTGCACCCAGGGCACTACCTGATTTGTCCTCAGGCGATTGGTTCAGTTCAAAAAGTCCAAATCAATTGTCTCATTCTGCACCTGTCTGGGGTGAGAGAGTTTAAGAGGTCTCTGGGAACTGGATCACAGGGGTCTGGTGACTACTCTGGTGTGGCTTGCTCCAGTGCTGTGTGGAGTCAGGAGGAGCCACCTAGTAAATAGATGAGTCTGGGAAGGTTTATGCCTCCTTCTCCACCTTGCACCACTTCACACCCAGTCACTGATAGCCCTGCATTTGGCTAACCCAGTTGCCTGTAGTGAATCGGTACTCCAGGAGTTTGCACCTGCCTGAATCACAAGGAAGTCTGCCAGGACGCTGAGATCTGCCTCTCTCTAGCAGGAGGAGGTGAGTCCTGACAACCTTGGGTGCTTGATGAAGGTTGGGGGGTTTTCACTCAGGTCCAGTCTTGCCCCTGATTAATGTTACTGACAGGACAGAACAGAACTACTCTGCCATTCCCCTGCAGAAGAGAAGCTGAATTGAGTTCCAAATCAGCTTGTCTTTGCTCTTGTATTGTCTATAGGGTAACAGTCCCCTGAGGGCCAGGTGCATATTAGGTTTAGTAAAGCATACCCCTGGGTCAGCCCCGCCCTGGGAGTTTCCCCGGTTTGCAAGTTGGAATAGCCTCAGCAAGTCCTATACTCAGAGTCTCTGGTTGCCCAGGGAGACAGGGGGTGTCGCTTCAGAATATTCGGTAGTAAGCCATATTGCTAGCTTAAGAGGGCTGCTGCTTTATGGCTCAGGCAACCGCTGCTCCGGTGTAGCTCCCCTCCAGCCAACCGTCCTCTCTCCACTCATACCCCAGAGTCTGCACCGACTGGCTGCAGCCCAGCACTGTCTACACCCCCTTGAGCAATCGCCCAAGAGTCTGGACTCCTGGGGGACAGGCCTCCAGACCTTGGAGTGAGAGCAGAGGAGAGTGCGGGGAGTGCTGGGAGCCTGGGTTTGCGGGCACAGAACACACACAGCTTTACACAGTTTTATGCCTGGCCGTATTGTCACCAAAAGACGGCTGTCACACTGTGCCTCAGGGAACTGCCACTCTGGTGCGGTCCCCTCTCCACCGACTGGGACTGGCCTGTAGACCTCAGTGTGAGTAAAGGGGAGCACTGGGAGCTCAGAATTCCAGGTAGAGACCATATACAGTTTATACAGTTTTATGCCTGGCCGGAGGACGCTGTGGCACCCTAGTAGGGGAGGTAGGTCCAGTTTTTAGATGGTCTCTCCCATGGAGTGGAGTGTGAGGACCTTTGAACTCTGCCCGATTGTTTGTGGGGCACTCTGAGCCGTTCTCATGGGGGAGAGCTCTCCCGTCCACTTGGTACAAAGGATTTTGTACCTTTTGTTTCTATCCTTGTGGTCACAGCTCACCTCAGCGGGGTTGATGTGCATTCTTCAACCTTCTCTCTTAGTGCAGCTGAAATCCACCAGGTTACTTGCTGAATTTTTGTCCTTTAACTCTCCTATTGGACGGGAGCCTCTGTGGAAAGCTGACTTCAGTCAGCCATCTTGTATTCTCCCCCCCCAGGAATATATGACTTTCAACCAAGAGAAAAATCAACTAATGGCAAAGTGTCAAATATTCGTTCAATCCAAGATACTTCCAAAAATAGAGATAAAGAGAGTATCTTTAAAAATAGCCCAAGATTAAAGACATTAGAAGTTACATATAGAAGGAAAATGAAACAAGATGAAACTTTGGATATGCACAGAGGAAAGAAGTTATAGAAAATGGAAAACATTTAGGTATATATAAAATATTTATTTTCTTTAATTTAATCTACTTAAATGATTATAAAATAATCGACTCTGTAAACAAAACTACAAACACTGTCAGTGAGATTTGTAACACGTGAAAACAAATTTTTCACCTCGATAATAAATAACACTGATAATAAATAAGAACCTGAAACAGAAAATGGAAGTACATTCTTTTTTTTTTTTTTGTAGAGACAGAGTCTCACTGTACCGCCCTCTGGTAGAGTGCCGTGGAGTCACAGGGCTCACAGCAACCTCTAACTCTTGGGCTTACGCCATTCTCTTGCCTCAGCCTCCCGAGCAGCTGGGACTACAGGCGCCCACCACAACGCCCGGATATTTTTTTGTTGCAGTTTGGCTGGGGCTGGGTTTGAACCCGCCACCCTCGGCACATGGGGCCGGCACCCTACTCACTGAGCCACAGGCGCCGCCCGGAAGTACATTCTTATAAGACTCTCATAATATAGATGAAATGTGTAGGAAAACTCACTAAGACAAATAATATTCTGAGCCATTAAAAGTACCAATAAATGTAAAAGAACTAAAATCAGACAAAATATGTTCATTGAACACAAGGGAATACTGCTAGATCTCATAGCTGGAAGATACATCAAAAATATGATTATTTGGAGATAGGTCCAGCAAGTTTCTAAATAACTGGGGGGTTGTTAACAAATTCATAAGGGCATTCTCTATTGTTCACCTCACAGAAAGCCAGTTGTTGAACCAATGTGGATTGTGAAGAAGAAAGGATTTATTGCAGAATATGCATTAATCAGGATGTGGGAGGAATGGACTGCCTCTTCCTCCCTGACTGGCAGAGTTGAAGGTTTTTGGCACTGAAATGAATAATGCATGTGGGTAGTGAGCATTAGAACATATTTGGGGGCAGAGTACAGAACACACAAGCATAGTGAGAAATCACTCTAGTACATACAAGTACATCCCATGATCAAAACATAGTGGATAATTCCCTCCCAGGGCAAGGATTTTGGTAGTACAATGTTCTAGGATTCACTATCAGTCAGTCATTCACCCTTGTTCACAGGTGGGATGAAGGAACTAGGCTGCTCAGTGGGTCCTTGGGCACAGTCTGTGGTGGGTGTCGCTTATCTTGTCTTCTCCAGACAAAGAGGTAGTACGGGCCTCATGGCTGCAGGGAGACTCCCTTGTTTCTGGGAAAGGAACCCAGAAGGGAATGCATCGGTTCATTGGAAAGTTACAAAGTTATGGTCAGCAAATCTTATTGGTTTAAAAACTTGAAGCACAAAAGATCTGCAAACAAAACAAAACAAAGCAACAGATAAAAAATCTATTTAAAAAGTTTTCTTGCTGGGTAGCGCCTGTGGCTCAAAGGAATAGGGCGCTGGCCCCATATGCAGGAGGTGGTAGGTTCAAACCAGCCCCGGCCAAAAAAAAAAAAAAAAAATACTGCAAAAAATTTTCTTGCTTATGGAGCTGGCGACAGGGTCATACTGCTAAATAACACCACTCAAAACTATGAAAGGAATAAATAGGTGAAGAAAATATATCTTGGATTTAATAAAAGTTAAACATAAGTAAAAATTTATGGAATTTACCTAAAGAGGTGATTGAAAGGACATTTATGATGTTAGCTATTATGTTAAACAAGTAAGACGATCTAAAACCCCTTAATGAGGGAAATGTATAGAAAAGAGTTACAAATATTACAGATATTAAATCAACTATATAAACAATCCCCTTCAATGTGAGTGTTCAAAATACACCAATTAAAGGGCAAGACTGAGAGTAGATAAAAAATGCAGGACTCTGGAAAATATTTGTCTTAGTAAAGTAACTCAGGAATGGAAAAAAACATATCCAATGTACTCAGTACTACTGTGAAACCAATTTATAATCACTCACACTTGCCTATGAAAATTGAAACATAACTATAGCCCAGGATGAAAGAGGGAAGGGGAGGGAGAGGGGAAGGGAGGGGGTGGATCGATAGAGGGAGGGTCAGTAGGGGGACCACACCTATGGAGCACATTGCAAGTACAAGTTGGATCTACCAGGTGTAGAACACAAATGTCTTAATGCTGTAATTGGGTAAATGAGGTGAAGGCTATGTTGATTAGTAGGACATATGCACTCCAATTTGTACAAATAATCAACACATTGAATCCTATAATGGCATAAATGTATTCATGATCTATGTGCAGATGACTTAATTAAAAAAAATGTATATATATATATAAATAAAAAGCAAGACCCAATTATATGTTGTCTATAAGAAACTCACCATAGATATAAAGACCCAGCGGGAGTAAAAGCAAAGGGATGGACATATGCAAAGCTAACACCGGTCAAAATAAAGCTGGTAGCAATATCCATCTCAGACAAAGGAGACTTCAGAGTAAGGAAGGAAAGTAAGGAATACACAGGATCATGACATCATGATAAAAGGGCCAATGCTCTAAGAAAATGTACACTTCTTAATGTGTTTGTCCCTAACAACAGAGTATCAGAATACGTTTGACAAAAACCAAAGAACTGCAAGGAAAAATAGACAAGTCTACTATTGCACTTGGAGATGGCCGCACACCTCTCTCAGTAATACTCCAATGAGCAGAAAATCAGCAGGGATGCAGTTGAACTGAACAGCACCCACCCTCGGTCAAGAGAATAGACTTGACTTTATAGAATACTTTACTCAAAATGTATATTCCTCTTCTCTAGCTCACACAGAATATTTATTATTCAATACTTTGAGCCATAAAATGCACCTTAATAAATAATAAGCAAAACAACAACTATATATACATATATATAGTATGCTCTCAGACCAAAATGAAATTAAACTGAAATCAGTAATAGAAAGATAGTTGAAAAAATTCTTAAATATTCGGAGACAAATAACACACTTCTAAATAATAGATGTGGATTTTGCTCACCGCTTCTCTGCTCCAGACGTCGTGACCACAGTTCCAAAGCAGCAGGAAAGATGCGGCCCCTGGACGTGGTCCAGCTGGCCACGCCAGAGGAAGTGGAGGTGCTGGAGCCTGAGGAAGACTTGGAGCAGTTTCTGCAGCATCCTCAGGGAGACGCACCGGCGGGCGTACATGCCCAACAGGAGCAAGTTGTGGGAGATGGACAATCTGCTCATCTAACTAAAAACCCAGCTGGAGGCCTCGGAGGAGAGCTCACTGAATCATCTTCAGAACCCAAATGATGGGACCAAGAGGTGCGAGAAGACCGAGGAGAAGGCGAAGGAGATCACGGAGATGGCAGAGATGTTGGTGGAGCTGGCCCGGCGGATAGAGAAGAGCCAGTCGCAGTGAAGCAGCCTGGGCTGTACACAGCCAGTGGATTCTGGTCAGCTGATGGCGACTGGCTGACACCCTGGAGAAGCTGTAACCAGAGAGCCTTTGTTTTCTCTCTTTTCCTCTGTCTACACTCTGTTCTTCACTTACACGAGGTTTCTGCTATGTGGTTGATGATCTCAGTATGAGTTTCGGATTGTTAAATGTTTTTGTCTGGGGAAGTAACTTTTATTTGGAACATGCTCTCCCATGGGGAATTAGGGCCTAGGGTGTAAGCTCTTGCAGTAGTCACATTTGTTCCTTGGCTTTGGTTGTTATTTCTAAGTTGTGAAGTGCTTTGCTCTGTCTTGTGTGACCTGATAGCTCCCTGGAACTTTGGGTCTGTGTGTGACCCAGGAGACTTGGACTTCTCCAGCCCTGGAGTTGCTGAAGGAGCTCCGTTGATTCTAGAAGAGAAGCCCATGCAGCAGCTGCTGAAGAAAGGACCAGATTTCAACTGGAAATGTGGATGGGGCTGATCTGGCTAGGCCTAATGAATCTGGAGAAGGAGTGGAAAATACTATTGTCTGTATTTGGGGACTTTAATTTCTGCATGAGACCAAAAGAGGAGAGATGTATTTTGTTCAAAATTTAAATTCTATGGGTACACTGTCTGATGTAATTGTCTGGTGAGTTTATTTGGACAACCTAACTCATCTTTATCTGACTTGGAACTTAGAATGGGGGATGCAATCTTGATATTCTGTACAAGTTGATGTAATACCCTGATGCATTTCAAGGGATCCTGGGCATAAAATGGAAGAGATGTTTGCAAAAGACCTTCAGAGGAGAGGAAAGCATGGAATTATCTGCATTGGACCCTAAACTGGACTGGGAAGAGGCATCTTTAAGGTTCATACTTTGTCTATCTGTAAGTTCGTTTGAGTAGCAGACCTGACAAGTATTTGAGGTCAAAACCCTACCACGTTAAGAAAAAAAAAAACAAACTTACCATGTTAATAAAAGTATTCATTTGCTTGAAAAGACATAATAAATAAATAAATAAATAAATAAATAAAACATGTGTCAAAAAAAAGACTAAGACAAATTTAAAAATATTTTGACCTGAATGAAAAAGAAATAACAGATTTCTAACCTTTGTGGGGTGCTGTGATAGTAGTGCCTAGAAAGAAATTTATTTTAAGAATATATGCACTGAATGCAAAGATCTAAAATCAATCTAAGGCTTTCACTTTGGGAAAGTAGGAAAAAAGAGCAAATTAAATACAAATTATTTTGTGCATATAAACAAACTGATTAGAAAGGTAATATGGAAAGACAAACAACACGAACTCTACCCAATTTTAAGACTTGCTATAAAGCTACAGTGACCTAGAAAGGATAATATAGACACATCGACCAAAGGAACAAAATAGAGTCTAGAAATATGCTCACAAAAATATAATCAAGTGATACTGGACAAAGAAGCAACAGAAATATAAGAAAGAAAGAATAGGGTGGTTTACTTTTGGTATTTTTTAAAATTTTCTGAGTATTAGGGGGTACAGATGTTTTATTTGCATACTTTGTTTTTGTACAGATTGAGTCAAAGTTATACGTGTACCTTTCACCCACATAGTAAGTGTGCATTTACCCATCCCTGCTCCCCGCTCTGCCAGCTTGATTTTCACTGAGTTTTACTTCTATATATGCACTTCAGTGTTAATTGATTAGTTCCAATTTGGTATTCATTACATGTGTTTGTTTCTCCATTCTTGTGATATTTCACTTGGAAGAATGGTGTCCAGTTCCATCCAGGGTGTCACAGAAGATTCTAGATTGTCATTTCTTTTCCGAAGGCTGAGTAGTACACAATATTCATATACTACATTTTATTAATCTATCCATGTATTGGTGGCCACTAGGCTGTTTCCATGTCTTTGGAATTATGAATTGTGCTGCTATAACATTTGAGTGCAGGTTTCCTTTTTATAAAATGACCTTTTTTCCTTTGGGTGTATACTCATCATTGGATCCAATGGTAGTCTACTTTAGGTTTTTTTGAGGTAACTCCACACTACTCTCCATAGAGGTTGTGCTTGTTTGCTGTCCCAACAATAGCGTATACGAATTCCTTTCTCTCCACATCCCTGCCAGCATTTCTGTTGCTTTAGGACTTTATTATCGGAGTCACTCTCACTGGAGTTAGGTGATATCTCCATGTAGTTTTACATTTCCCTAATGATTAGAGATGCTGAGCATTTTTTCATGTATTTGTTGGTCATTAGTCTGTCTTCATTAGAAATGTTTCTGTTCATGTCTTTTGCTCCATTTTTAATGAGGTTGTTTGATCTTGTCTTGTTAATTTGCTTGAGTTCCTTATAGATCCTGCTTTATCATATGTACAACATTCAAATCTTTTCTCTCATTCTGTGGGTTGTCTATTTGCCTTTTTGGATGTTCTCAGCTGTGCAGAGCTTTTTAATTTGATCAGGTTGAATTTGTTTATTTTCGTAGAGCTGTGATTGCTTTTGGGGTCTCATTCAAAACAGATAAAATTATACACTGGGGTAAAGAATTTCTATTCAAAAATAGTGCTGGGAAACATGAAAAGCCACATGTAAAATACTGAAGCAGGATCCACACCTCTCACAACTCACAATGGATAAAAGACTTAAAACTAAGGCAGGAAACTATGCAAATTCCAGAAAATGTTGGCTATCTTCTCAATAATTGGTGCTGCAACAACTGGATATCCAACTACAAAGAGAAAAGGAATGAATGAATCTAGACATAGACTTTACACTTAAAAAATTATATCAAAATGGATCAAAGACTTAAATGTAAAACACAGCGCCTACAAGGAAGATAGCATGAGACAAATCTACGTGACCTTATATTTAGCATCACTTTTCAGATACAACACCAAAACTCTGATCTATGAAAGAAAAAAACAAATGATATACATACTTCATTGAAGTTTAAAACATGTGCTCTAAAAAAAGACACTTTTGAGGCAACCAAGACATAATTCATAGACACAGAGAAAATATTTGCATCTATCCAAGCTATATAAAGAATTCCTAAAATTCAACAAGTCCAAGCAACATGATTGGAAAACAGTAGAAAGATGTGAACAGACACCTCATCAAAGAAGATATACTGATGTCTGATAAACATATAGAAAGATACTCAACATTATGTATCATTAGGCAATTGTGAATTAAAGCAACAATGAGATACAGGTACAACTTCACATTTAGTAGAGTGGCCCAAATCAAAACCCTGTGTATTGCGTTTGTGAGGGCTCCCATAGCAAAGTACCGCAATCGCTTCTCGGCCTTTTGGCTAAGATCAAGTGCAAAGTACCGCAGACTGAGCAGGTTAAAGAAAACAGAAATTTATTTTGTCATAAACTATTTTCTAAAGGCTAAAAGTCTAAGCAAAGTTGTCTGCAGGGTAGGTTTCTTCTGAGGCATCTCCCACCTTCTCCATGTCTCTCCATAGTCTTCCTTCTGTGTCTGTGTCATGATCTTCCCCCCTCATAAGGACAACAGTCATGTTGAATTAGAGCCCACTTTAACATCCTCATTCTAACCTAGTTACTGCATTTTTTTTTTTTTTGCAGTTTCTGGTGCAGGCTGGGTTTGAACCCACCACCTCTAGTATATGGGGCCAGTACGCTACTCCTTTTAGCCACAGGTGCCACCCCCAACCTGGTTACTTCTTTAAACCCCCAAACTTCAAATACTGAGGCATATTCTGAGGTACTGCTTGCTAAGACTTCAACACATGAATTTGGGGGAACACAATTTAATCTATAGCACCCTAAAAACATCTAACACTGGCAAAGATTTGGTGTGAAAGGAAACCCCTTCACTTCTGATGGAAGGCAGAATTGGAAGACAGCTTGGCAGTTTACAACAAAGCAAAACGTGTTTTCATCCAACCCAGCAGTCATGCTTCTTGGTATTTACCCAAATGAATTGAAAATTTCTGTGCACCAATGTTTATAGCAACTTTATCCATGGTTATCAAAACTTGGAAGCAGCCAAGATGCCCTTCAGTAAGTGAAGGAGTAAATAAACTATAGTACATCCAGATAAGAGATGTACACAGGGCTTAAAAAAATAAGCTATCAAGCCATGAAAGATGTGGAGAAATCTTTAGTGCCTATTGCCAAGTGAAAGAAGCCAGTCTTACAAAGCTAAATACCACATGATTCCAATTGTATAACATTTTGGAGAAGGCATAATTATAGAGAGTAGAAATGTCAATGATTACCCGTGGTTGGTGGGAGATAAGAAAGAACAGACTAAACAGGTGGTGCGAGAAATGTTTAGGACAGTGAAACTATTTTTCGTGATAAAATTATCATTTGTAAAAAGTTGATAGAATTATATAACACAAAGAAATTCCATTGTAAACTATGGCCTTTGGTTAACGATAATGTTTCAATATCGGTTCATCCATGGTAATGAACACACAGAGCTCGTGCACGACAGTGTCCAGAAAGAAACCATGTGTGTGCTGGGAGAGACGAGATAAATGGGAACTCTGAACTTCCTGTACAATTTTTTCTATAAATCTAATACTTCGATAAAAATAAAGTCTGTTTAAAAAAACATAAAAACAAAAATATTACTAAAACACATGTGGATTTAGAAAAGCTGCAGGATACAATGGATATTTAAAAACCTTAAGTATTCCTGTGCACTAGCAATAAATATTTGGAGACATATTTTAGAGAATTTAACATGATAATGTAGGGGAAACTGTCACAAAATATACCCAACATCTGTACAGTAAAATCTATAAAATTTTACCTAGAGAAATGAAAGATAAACTAAATATATACTATATTCATGGGTGGAAGTCTTAATATGATCAACGTGCCAATTTGTCCAAAGTAATCTGTGGTTTATGGAATTCAAATGAAAACCCAAGAGGTATTTTTGAAGAAATGAAGAATTTTGCTTTAAAATGTATGCTAATATTGGCCAGGTGCAACGGCTCACTCCTGTAATCCTAGCACTTTGGGAGGCCAAGGTGGGTAGATTGCTTGAGCTCAGCCTGAGCAAGAGTTAGACTCCATCTCTACTAAAAATAAAAAAAAAAACTAACCAGTTGTGGCGTGGGACGCTTGAGCCCAACAGTTTGAGATTGCTGTGAGCTATAATGCCATGCCACTCTGCCCAGCCCAACAGAGTGGGCTGGCATTATATTCTTTTTATTCTGTATCAAAGAATAAAAAAGTAAAAGAAATAAAAATAAAAAAATAAAACATGAAAATGGAATGACCTAGAATTGCTAGAGAATAAAAATAAAAGACAAAGATAAAAGTTAAAGGACTTATGCTTCTGTACTTTAGGAGTAATTATGAATTTACAATAAGCACCATAATGTTTTACTGGTATACAGATTGACTTTAGGTAAATAGAATAGAAAAAAGTCCAGAAATAGATTTTTCACTTATGTGGCCAACTGATTTTCACTAATTTGTCCAGTTCATTAAATGAAAACAGGATAGTTTTTTCAACAAATGATGCAGGAAAAAAATTATATAAGAAAATCTATGAACATCATCACTTATTTGCACTTAAAAAATTAATGCTAAAGGAATCATAGATACATGCCTAAGAACTAACACTGTTTCTAGAATGGTGCGTAGGACTATACATGTGACCATGGATTAGGTAAATATTTCTTAGATTGGACTTAGAAAAATAAACCAAAATAAACCACAAAACAAACACACAAAAATGATAAACAGGACTTTGTCATGTTTAGAATATATCTAGGCAAGCCACAAGGCGAAATACAGATATATATATACAACAAAACATGTATCTGATACAATTCTTTTATTCAATATCTGTATAAAGAACACATAAGAAATACAACTTGATTTTTAAAATATCGAGGAAATTGGGTGCCTTGGCTCATGGTTATAATCCTAGCACGTAGGCCACCCAGAGAAGAGGATTCTTTGAGCTCAGGGTTTGAGACCAGCCTGAGCAAGAGCAAGACCCAGGAGTGTGAGGTTGCTGTGAGCTAGGCTGATGTCACAGCACTCTAGCCTGGGGCAAGAGTGAGACTCTGTCTCAAATAAATTTAATTAATTAATTAAAATAAAACGTTCAGGAAATTTATACAAATATCCCTCCAAAGATTATATACAAATGGAAAAGAGGCATACAAAAATGCTTACTACCATTAGTCGTTAAAAATAGGCAAATTAAAACCACATTGATTTATATCTTTCTCCGAGACATAACACTATAAAATGGGAAAGGCCAAAATTCTTACATTTGCACTCAAATACATATTGCAGCTCAATTCACAATCACAAAGATGTAGAAACAACTCAAGTGTCCATCAGACCACAGATGGATTAAGAAACTATGGTGTATGTATTCCATGGGGTACTACTCAGCTGTAAATGAGATGGACACTCTACACCTTTTGTATCCACCTGGATGGAGCTGAAGAACGTTCTTCTTGGTAAATTTTCTCAAGAATGGAAAAGCAAGCATCCCACGTACTCAATACTAATGTGAAACTAGTAGATAAACAAGTGCAGGTCCACGTGAGAGCAAATCACAATTGAATTCAAGGAAGGGGGATAGGGAAAGGGGAAAAGGGGGGTGCAGGAAGCTCCCACCTAAGAAGAACAATGTAGGGGTACAGGGTGCGTCTCCTAGTTGAAGGACTTAACCACAACTTGAACTTTACCTTCCAAATGCAAGCAATGTAGCCTGATTATTTGTACCTGTATGTTAATAGGAAATAAAAAATAATATTAATAAAAACTAAAATTCCCCAACTATCAAGTGTTGATGAGAATGCGGAGAAATTTCCATACATCGCTGAGTAGAAAAGCATAATACCATAGTCACCTTGGAAGCACTGGGGCAGTTTCCCCCCAAAATTTCAAATTCTTACCCTAAAATTCAGCACTCCCTCTCCTTAGATATTATTCAACAGAAACCAAAACATTTCTAAACAAAGACTTTGATGTGGATTTTCAAAGCAGCTCTATTCATAAAGCCCCACGCTGGAAGCCACCCAAACAGCCAACTACCAGCAAATGGACAAACCAATCATCAGACCTCCATGCTTATTTAGCAATAAAAATGAACTAAGGTCTGATTCATACAATAAATTGATAGCTCTCATAAGCATTGGGCTATTTGGAGGAAACCAGACAGAAAAGATTAGCTACTATATGATTACATTGATGGGAATTTGCCATAAAGGCAAAAGCAGTCTGTATTAGCAAGGTGTGAATTGCTTCTGTCTGAGAATGGGTGGAGCAGATCGATTATAAATGCGCATAGGGAGCTTTTCAGGGTGATGAAAATGGTCTACGACATACTACGGTTACGGTTGCATTACATTTGTCAAAACTCACCAAATTGGAACTCTTAAAATTAGTGAATTTATTATACAAAATCTATGGCTATTCATATAATTACAGTAATATAGATCAATAAGTAGCAGAAGTTCTAAAGTTTAGCCCTGCCTGTTAACCAGCTGTGTTTTAAAATTATCACTCATCCTCATACACTTCATCTATAAAGTGACAATAGAATTGTCTGCTTTAACTGCTCTGTCTTTAAAAATAAGGGCAATCTTGTCTCAATGCTTAGATAATGCACTTTCCATGAGGGCGCCTTATAAAGTATGAAATACCTCTTTAAACATGTTTTGATTACTGCATAATAAGGGTTTAATGAGTAGTTGAATAAGACACTCTGGGTTATGTTTGTGCTACGGGAAAAGATGAATATGTGGTAATCATTATATTTTCATTTTTTCTCACATTTGCACAACTACTCTCTGCATTACAGCCATGTACATTATTTTCTTTTTTAAATTTTTTTTATTAAATCATAGCTGTGTACATTGATATGATCATGGGGCATCATACACTAGCTTCATAAACCGTTTAACACATTTTCATCACACTGGTTGACATAGCCTTCCTGGCACTTTCTTAGTTATTGTGCTAAGACATTTACATTCTACATTTACTAAGTTTCACATATATCCTTGTAAGATGCACCGCAGGTGTGATCCCGCCTGTCCCCCTCCCTCTACCCATCTCCCCGCTTCCTCCCCTCCCTTTCCCCCTTCCCCCTATTATTAGGTTGTAACTGAGTTATAGTTTTCATGTGAAAGCCCTAAATTAGTTTCATAGTAGGAGACTAGCCTATATCATGTACATTATTTTCAAATACTTTCATCTCTAAATACCTGTCATCATTTTCTTTCCAGTTGATTTGAATGAAGCCTTTGTTTTAAAATCTATCCTGCTGATTCCTGATTTCTATGCCGTGGTTGGGAGGACCTGCTGCTTCTCCTTAGTCACCAACAGCTAATCCCCTGCTCCTGTTTTGTTCGTGAGCAAACGTTGAGCATCTCTGAACATTCACCAGGCTAGGTTCAGGGCATACAGAAGAGAATAAATGTTTTTGTGCATTAATTTGTTGACAAAAGAGTTTTTACCATTCTCCTTATGATCCTACTCCACTGTTAGAATCTTTGCTCAAGCTTCTGTTGGCCATTTTCTCTTCTCAACATTTCAAATCATTCTGAAGGTCACTCCACCCATCTAACCAAAGCATTTTTCTGATAAAAGAATCTCCCGGCCTATTGATGAATAATGATCCAGTGAAAAAGAAATTATCTTTTAAATTCAGATAAACCTGAATTTAAACCATGATTCCTGCTGCATGACTCCAGTGAGTAACATATCTGATCTTTTCCAAGCCTCAGTTTCCTTCTTTGTGTAAAACCAGTAGCAATACACTTTGCAGCAGATATCATAGAACGTGAGGCCTGTGTGGTAACTGTCTGACAAGCCATAGTTATTATTAAAAAGTAGTATTCTACAAATCTTAGTTTACCATTAAAATCTTTTTTGGCCAGGTTTGTACCTCTGACTTGTCCTGCATCCAGGCTTTCAGTATTTCACATCAGTGGCAAAACCACAGCAAGACCACAAATGTGCCGTGTAAGGGATCTGTCAGGGTCTGTGTGAGGGAAGCGAACTGGCAGCTCCAGAAAGTGATACCACACACTTCGAGGAAGAATTACGAGCTGTGAAACCACTATTTATCTTGACTTTTTTCCTAACTTTGCTTATGATAGATAATTTGATGCCCATTTAAATTAAAATTTGAGTTTGTGAAGTAGCTGAACTTGTTAGTTTACATTTCTAGTGTCCGGATTTCACATTAGTCTATACTCGGAATACAGATGTTTCAAGACTTAAAAATAAATTTTCTGTTTGTTAAAGAATTGAAGTGTGTGCCAGTAAGGCTTCCTTGACCCTACTGACTTGCTTGCTTCTTAATGATAGCTACTTTCTTGGCTGGAACACAGTGTGTCTTTACTGAGACTGTGTGTGTGCGCGTGTTGTAGATTTGGGGATGCCAAGGTAGAAAATGGTGGGGAGTGAGGACTGGATATTGAAACAATGGAAGCTAAAGAAAAAGTACACACATATAAATTTATCTCCCACTAGAAGAGAGATAGCTTGAAGGAAAAGAAATCTCATGTATCTTATCTAATTTTAAGATGCATTCTTGTATAAAAATCATGAAATCGGAATGCAAAGAAGGATTACTGGTTGTGTTGCCAGGACCATTGGGTAGGAAATGGAGTTTATCCTGAGCAGTGAACATCTCCATCAATCACGCCATGAAGAGGTTGTTCCTGACAGAGGCAGAGATTAAGGGAAAGGTGACAACTGAACTGAAAACAGAAGGTATTTGTCTTGTACCCTGAAGACTGAGTCCTGGATTCTGAGGTACAAACAGGGTAGCAAGCGTCCTTGCTTGTAGCAAACACCTATAACAGGGGAGAAAGCATTAGTCAGCAGCCTCAGGTAAGTCCTTATGAAAGCAGTCAGTACTATGAGTTCATAAGTCTGGACTCACAATCTGTGTTTTCCTTCATCACTCCCTGTCAACCTTCACTCTGGCCTCGTCAAATTACAGTCTCCTCTCAACTGACTCCGATCTCCCAGCTTATGTTTCCCTTCTCGATAACAAGTCCTCTCTCACCCTTAATGTAATGTGAATTTCCTTCATTAGTTAAGGTTATCCAAGTCTTCTACAGAAAGTAAGAGAAACAAACAAATGATGGTAAAATTATAGGTAGAAACAAGTTCCTTGTGAGGCACAGGCAGATTTCACAAGACATATTAACTATACCTGAGTAAATCCATAAACTATATGAGTAAAGCATTCATGAGCTAAACATGGAGATACAAAGATCTATTGGTACTTCAAATACACAAAATGTACCAGAGGTGTGTGACATTCTTGATATATAACAAATTCATGAAGCTTATGAAAGCACTCGGTACTATGAGTTCCTAAGTTGGCCAATCATTGGTAACATCCTTTCTGGCCCTACCTGGTGTTTACCAAGAACCATAAATAAGATCTATGGTTGGTCATCAAGTTTAATTATGGAATACAGCTTTGCCAGACCTAATTCCAACTGTGTCTCTCTAATAAAATATATCTGGGACCTTGAGTACTATGTTCTTTCTGTCCTCCTTAACTAGGGATTTACATTGGTGTCTGTGAGTTCTTGCATTTGTCTGATAAGTGAAAAAAAAAAAAACAAAGGCAAGCTTGCCAGAGCCTTCCATCTGTCTGTACCCAGAGCCTGCAAAAGCCTTGCTCTGGGTGGATGGTGCTTACTGAGCATTCTTCTTTGGCTGGCACACCATCCCCCTCCATGCACCTGTGTGACCCCAAGTAGAACAAGCCTCCAATGTGCCACTTGCATGGTTTTGGCTTAGCTTTACCACTCAATTTCATTCTAACCTTGATCCTGTATTTTTCCCCTTTACAACTGCCTTCATCTTTTTGAATATAAAATGGTTTTGTGAGAATTTTCCATCATCTGTCTTGATCTTGCCTGGTGAAGCAAGGCTTCAGCAAGCAGCTGCTGAGGTGTTACCATCACTGGGGAAAGACACACAAGACAAAATGTAACAGCTGCTGAACAAACAGAGCCTGCATCTTACACAAACAGACTTTGTTTTATCAGTTTACTTCTGTTTACTCAGATGTGCCATTTGCTCCTGCAGCAACTTGAACATTTCAAAGTCCTCCAGCTACTAAATGACATTTGAGACAATCAGTAGAAAAAATTTCAGACATACTAATTTCTCTTTCTTCTGTTCACTTACAATTTCTTTTTTTCCAGGTTTTTAAAAACATGATTGTTGACTAATTTTATCTCTCATTATAAGAAATGAAAATATTCCCATTTAATATTTTAAATTTTATTAAAAATAATATTTTTTAAATAAAATGTTTTGATTACATCATTTGCTTTTGTACACATTTAGTCAAAGTTATAAGTGTATTTGTTGCCCAGAATACATTGTACAAGTTAGGTGTGAATTAACCCAATCCTTCCTCTCCCCTCCTACCTACCTGAGTTTTACTACCCTATGTGCACAGAAGTGATCTACTAGTTGCAATTTAGTATTGAGTATGTG
Source organism: Nycticebus coucang (assembly GCF_027406575.1). Taxonomy (NCBI): domain Eukaryota; kingdom Metazoa; phylum Chordata; class Mammalia; order Primates; family Lorisidae; genus Nycticebus; species Nycticebus coucang. The sequence goes on along the minus strand of NC_069794.1, from coordinate 92,201,613 downwards.
TGGTGTTTGTTTTTCCATTCTTGCAATTCTTCACTTAGAAAAATGACCTCTACATTGGGTGTGGTGGCTCACGTATATAATCCAGCACGCTGAGGGGCCAAGGCAGGTGGATTGCTTGAGCTCTGGAATTTGAGACCAGGCTGAGCAAGAGTGAGACCTCATGTCTACTAAAAATAGAAAAAGTAGCTGTGTGTTATGGTAGGCACCTTTAGTCTTAGTTAATCAGGAGGCTGAGGTAGGAGCGTCACTTGAGCACAAGAGCCAGAGGTTGCTATGAGCTGTGATGCCACGTCACTCTACCCAGGGCAACAAAATGAGACTCTGTCACAAAAAAAAAAAAAAAAGAAAAAGAAAGAAGAGAAAGGAAAAAGAAAGAAAAAAAAGAAAGGAAAAGAAAAGGAAAGAGGCCTCTAGTTCCATACAACTTGTTACAAAAGATAATAGATCACCTTTTCTTATGGCTGAGTAGCACTCCATGGCACACATAAGCGCATTTTATTAAGCCACTCATGTTGATGAGCAATTGTGAATTGTGTTGCTGTAAACATCCCAGTGCAAGTGTCTTTTTAGTAAAATGTCTTTTTCTTCCTTTGGGTAAATACCTAGTAGTGGGATTGCTGAATCAAATGGTAGGTCTACTTTTAGTCTTTGGAGGAATCTCCAGACTACTTCCCATAGCGGTTGTACTAGTTGTACCAATGGTGCATAAACGTTCCTTTCTCTCCACATCATGCCAGCACTTGTGGTTTTGCAACTTTTTGATAAGAAACATTTTCACCGGTGTTAGGAGATAGCTCATTGTGGTTTACATTTGCATTCCTCTGATGATTAGAGATGTTGAGCATTTTTTCATGTGTTTGTTGGCCATTGGACTATTTATGAAGACTCCAAAAGCAATCACAGCAAAATTGGAACCTGATAAAATTTAAAAGTTTCTGCACAGCCAAGGACATAATCAATAAACAGACAACCTACAGAATGGGAGAAAATATTTGCATACTATATGTGTGAGAAATGACGGATGACCAGAAGGAACCCACAAAGGACTCAAGTAAGTCAGCAAGAAAAACCGCAAACAACCCCATTAACAAAATGGGCAAAAGACAGGAACAGAAACTTTTCAAATGTTCACTTCCTATTTCTAATGATTTTTCTTTTCCTCCTCTGTCCTCGCCTCTTACTATTTATAAATTTTTCATCCTTTTTATTCTAACCTCTTCTTCTTTCTTTCTTACATCTACTCTTCTTTTTTATCTTTCACAATATTGATTTACTTCTTTTCAAATGTGGGTGTTTCTAGTAGCACACAATCTTCTGACAGACTTTTTGTTATGAGTCCCCAAAATGACCAAGAAGGAAGCATATGAAAAAGATGAAAACATGTAGCATTTTAAAATAAAGAAATCTCAAAGGAAATGAAAAGGCTTGCCTTGGAGCTTTCCTGGTGAGCTTACATTTAGACAGGTAGAACTGTCCAGCCAAGACTCAGTAGCAACGTCAATACTAATACTAGGAGCATTGACAGAGCCTCATACTCATAAGAACAGTAATTTGCAAATCTATTATTTTAAATAACATCCCTTATGTGAGAAGAGAAAGATAAACCATAACATACTGAGTACTTTACATGTTGAAAATTGCTGTCCTGATGCTGATAATTTACCCTTAAATGCCACGTCATTGATTCCTGTGTTTCCAGCAGGTTTTTTTCCAACAAGTTTCTTTTAAAGTGATGAGAACCAGCTGCTCTTGTATCTTATGTCTAAGCCTTGGCCAGCTTGTTAGTCAGAGTCTACAACAGGAAAAATTGACAATATGAGGCCAAGTTTCTTTTCTCAGTTTGTCACCCTCAGTAGAGTGCTGTGGCATCATAGCTCACAGCAGCCTCAAACTGTTAAGCTCAAGCCACCCTCTTGCCTCAGCCTGCTGAGTAGCTGGGACTAGACGTGTCCACCACAACTCCCCACTATTTTAGAGATGGAAGTCCAGCTCTTACTTAGGCCGGTCTTGAATTCCTAAGCTCAGGCAATCCTCCTGCTTCGACCTCCCAGAATGCTGGGAGGTGTGAACCACTGTGCCTGGCCTACACCAAGTTTCTTTGATGTTATTCCTTTGTCATCCCTTCTCTTCCTTCATAGCAATTGAATGTCACAGTCTCCACTCTTATTCATTTATCTCTCACTTTTTTTCTCCGGAAAATGTCAGATTTGCTCTGTTGACTCCTTATCCATTTAAACTTACATGCTGCATTTTGTGTATTTGCATATGGACCATTATCAATAAATTGATGTCTCAGACTACACGATTTGACCAACTATGAGGCAGGAGATACTGCCTCTTGCAGTTTCATAATCATATCAAGTTATAGCAGAGAGATTCTGCCTTCAGAAGGTTTATAATCTAATGAGGAAGGCATGACACAAACAGAAAAAATTACAGCAACACCAATAACACTAGAAAATAATAGGTGATTAGCTTCCCAGTAAGTGCCAAATGTCACATTTTCCAGAAAAGAAGATATTTTCTCTGGTAAAGGAATTTCAGACATCAATTGCCAGCTAAGGTGGGGCAGACGCAATATTTCTGCCCTCTGCAAATTATACTGCGTAGGTAGTTGGGTGCTTCTAGAATGAATGAGAGTATTATTCGGAGAGCACAGCATAATGGAAGGGAAGAAGCTTTTGGTACAGTGGATCAGAATTTGAACTTAGTTTATTTATTAGCTGTGTAACTTGGGAAAATTACTGAATTTCTGTGAATATCCAAATTTTCACCTGGCAAATCAGGATAATAATTCCAACTCATGGGATATTTTATAGGATAATGAATTTAATAATTAATATAAAATAATATGTGTTAAAAAAATGAGAGGGGTGGATGAGGAGAGGTTAATATACAGCTTATTAGGAAAAAATAAGGTCCAGTTTTCTTTATCTCAGTACGGTGGCTATAGATTACAATAACCTATTGAATAGTTAAAAAATAGCTATTAGAATAAAGTGAATGTTCTGGCATAACAAAAAGATAAATATTTAAGATGATGGATATCCCAATTACATTGATTTGATCTTTACAAGTCATAGGAGTGTATATTATCACATGTTCCTCAAAATATGTACATTAAATATATATCAACTTAAAAAGTTAAAAAAAATTTACAACCAATGACAATTATTAATTGTTGTTTCTCTAAGTGTAATCAATCTTCCTTAATAAAACATTAGGAAAAATTAGGTACAAAACATATATAAATACATTCAATATATCGCTATATTAAATAAATTGTGTTAAAATTCACTAACATCCTTCCAGGGGTCTTGCTTTACTGATTATCCTCTTTTTCTCCAGCCTCTTTTCCTTTTCCCTTAATCTTTTTAACAATGTGTTTAAAATGTTTTGTCTAAAAAAAAAAGAAAGAAAGACTATTCAAGTCTTCCTCATCTTGTAAAATAAAAACAAAAAAATCTCTCCTGCTCCTCTGATCTTTAGCTTTTGATCCTTATCTGCTTCTTCAAACTTCTTAAAATTAAAATCTTTACTTTTCAGCTCCATATTTAAAATTAAAATCTTTAGGAAGTTTGAAGAAGGAGATAAGGAACAAAAGCTAAAGGTCAGAGGTGCAGGAGAGTGTTGATAGCAGCGCAGCGATACAGGTATGGAGAGAGAGCTTATGAAAATTTCTGTACTTTTCTTGTGAAATTATAACCATTCTAAAACATAAAGTCCATTATTTTTTAAAAGTCAGTTAAAAATTATTTGTCAGCATGTGTAAATGTTAATAACAAGACATACAATATGGGATGTAAAATGGTCTAGCTACCTTAGACAACAGCCTGGCATTATATCAAATCAAATGACGACCACAGAGTTATAGAGTAATAATATGACTCAGCAGTTCCATTCCTAGGTAAGAAGTAAGAAAAATGAAAATTTACATCCACACGAAAGCTTGTACATAAATGTTTATACCAGTGTTATTCATAATATCTGAAAAGTGGAAACAACTCGAATGTCCATAAATAGATAAACAGATTTCTTAAAAAATGCATACAATGGAATATTATTCAAATACAAAAAGAAATGAAATACAAATTCATACTATAATGCGGATCAACCTTGAAACATGATGCTAAGTGAATGCAGTCACAAAAGACCACATACTATATATGATTAAATTCATGTGAAAGCCCAAAAATTAAAAAAAACCCAAAAACTATAGAGACAGAAAATAGTGGTTGCACAATGCTGGTGTGGGGGACTAGGGAATCAGAGGTGGTTGCTGAAGGATACCGTCTCGTAAGGTGCTAAAATGTTCTAAAACATACTGTGGCATTGGTTGTCATGTATATTAATATAGTAAAAACTGTTGAATTTTATATAAATGGGTGAATTGTAGTAGCTTCAAAAAAGTTGTTAAAATAGGTAAAAAAAGCTTCTTAAAAAAAGATTATCTGCCTTCATTGCTGAGCTTTCTTTCTGCCTAGTCTTTCTTCCTCTGTGACTTATATCTGTTCATTCTTCATAATCCCCACGCTCTTCAAAACCTTCTACATAATAACGGTGCCCAAGTCTCTGTCTCTATCCTATTTTGCCACCAAAGCAAAGAGGCCTCAGTATCTTTCGCGTCTGCCACCTCTGCGTTCATGAGGTGTTCTCTCTCTTTACTTTAGTCGGTGGGCACACCTGAGGACCTGTGATTTCTCCCTCTCCTTCACCCTGGACTCAAGTGATCACTAAGGATCACTGATCCAAACTTGAGAATGTCTCTGGCCTCCATCTCTGTATTTGTCCCGTGCCTGCCTTATTCTGCTTGAAAACCTGGTCACGTAGTCTCCACACCCCCCTCTCCACTTGTCATCACCTGTCTGCAACTCTGAGTCTCTCCCTCTACTTTGCACCCAAACAGTTTCATCTCAGATTAATAATATTCTATTTCAACCAAGGCGTCAAAGTTCTTGATTCCACATACATATCACCAGTTGCTTTCAGCTCCATATTTAAAGCATTTCTTGACACCAGAGACGGAGGACCATGCCTTTTCCTATCATCTGAGTCCATTTCTTGTCAGGACACCTGCAAGAGCTCCTCCCAGGCCTCCCTGCTTCCATTATTGTCTCTCCAGGGGTTCAAAGGCCAAAAGGTCTTCTAAAAAACATAAATCAGATGATTTTCCATCCCTAGAGAAAAACCACTTTCCTGCCCATTTACCATGTTCTGCAGGCCCTGTGTGCCTGCTCCATACGTCACTGGCACCCTCTCCACCCACACGTGCCACCCTGTACTCTGCTGGGGCCTCACTAGCTGCCTTCTGTTTCTTAGACAAACCAAGATTGTTCCCGCCTCAGGCTATTCCCGTGCCTGGAAGTTTTCTTCACGTTATCTCCTTGCTCTTTTCACTTAATTCATAATTAAAATGACCTTGCCGTGCAGTTCTTCCTGAAGTGTCTCCCAAGCTCACCACAACCGCCTTCAACTCCCTGCCTCCTTCCTACACCACCCCTTTCTGCTGCGCTGATTGGCACCCGAACTTTGGTGTTTGGCAGTCTTCTTTCCAAATAGGTCCCAGTGTCGTGGTGAAAGGCAGAGGGCACAGGTCCCTCTAACAGAGGACGTCGATACCTGAAGCAAGGGGTCTCAGTGATGCTTTCCCTCCACCGGCCTCGTGGACATAGAAGCTTTGCAGTTGCTGCTTCCTCAAGAACTGATTCTTTTATTGAAATAGTGGAAGTCTGTAGGGTCTCTTCTCTCTCCCACACCCCATCCAACACTGCAGCCCCTACAACATCTTATACACACCTTTCTGGCGCTGAGGAAAGCCCGTTTGAAAATGACTAGCTGTGAGAAACATTAACATTTTTTCAGAGATTTTACTGTGTATCTGGCTCAGAACCTTTCAAGGGCAGGATAGAATGATCAGGAAAAGAGCCCTGAGGATGTGCACGTTACTGAACATGAGGCAAAAAAGACCTGGATGGTGTGTGTGTGTATTTGGGGAGTGGTGGGAAATATTAATTCTTTTTAGTTAGTTAAAATCCACAAAAACAGTAAATTCACTGCCCTGGATAGCATAATGATTACTACTGGAGTATCTCCATTTGGACTAATCACCTCTATTACTGGTTAAAAGTTTTAGACCAGGCGTCCTCAAACTGCGGCCCGCAGGCCACATGAAGCGGTGTGAATTGTATTTGTTCCCATTTTGTTTTTTACTTCAAAATAAGATATATGCAGTGTGCATAGGAATTTGTTCATAGTTTTTTTTTTTTTTTAAACTATAGTCCGGCCCTCCAACGGTCTGAGGGACAGTGAATTGGCCCCCTGTTTAAAAAGTTTGAGGAGGCCTGTTTTAGACAATACCACAATACAATGAAGTGCTGATGTGTGAACCTTCGCTTGCTAAAATTCGCCAACTATTCTGATTTGTATATTACAATTTATTTTTGAAATCTGCAGTAGCTCTATTTTTTCCTGAGATTCATGAAATGAGTAGCCCAAAATAATGCAATTGAACACAATATGTAGTTTTTTATTTAAAACTAAAAAGTTTCAGCTTTGATTCAAATGAGGTGGATTTAAGGACTGGCACAAATGAAGGTGTAAGTTAAAGCAATGACACATTAGGTCAAAATATTGATGAAAAGGTTGCTGAGATGAGGAGTAATGGAAATAGGTGCTTTGTCCGTTGGTGTTCACCCAGAGGTGGATGACGCTGGGAGAGGTGCTGTCGTCGACCAGGAGGAACAAATTGACCAGACAGTGGGCTCCAAGACAGAACAGATGGCATGTCACAGGAGTCCCCAGTGACTGACCAGATGTTTGCTTAATAATAGGACTGATCAACCAAAAACAGGCAGAGAAACCACAAAGTGGAATGATGGTCAGGGCTTCAATAGGGGGTCAGTGGGGTGTGTGCCCAATAAAAGTAACTGTGCCCCCAAATGAACCCTCCTCATTAACATAGTGAAAACCACACCCACCAACACTGCACCGGTTTACGAATACCATGGCAACACCCAGGAACTGCCTTACAAGGATAGAAAGGGGAGGGTTCTCAATTCCAGGAAAACACTACCCCTTTCTAAGAAAAACCATGGAGATCCCACCCCTCACCTAACATGAAATTAGGGAATCGACATAAAAGGAGAAATCTTGTTAAACTCAGGTCCCCTCCACACACCAGGCTGGCCCGTTGCCTCTCTGCAATGTGCTGTGTTTAGTAAACGCTGGCACCAGTCTGCTGTGCTCATTGGCTAAGACTCGGTACCAGGGAACATTCTTCAGTACTGGGACCCAGAACCTGGGAACACGGGGACCTGACATCTGCTCCTCACACCTGACACTGGAAGACAATATGTATTACTTTTACATTACCTTTGAGAAAATTTCCACACCACAAGAACTATAATAGGGTCTTCAAGCCTATAAATCCAATTTGGTATAATGCTTATAATTTCGAAATATTAATGGCCTCCTGTTTTTGTCTATATTAAATAGACAAATAGACTTCTGAACATTTCTTTTTTATTTCTGTTTATATTTATAAACTACATTCTAAGATAGGGTTAATGTTTTTTCCCCAATATGACAATGTGGAGGAATGTATTTTTAGTGATGCTTAAACATGGAGAATTCGGCCAGTTATATATAGATTGCACCATAGTGGATTGTACCATTATTTATAGGACAACTAAGGAGCAAAATAAATGCTTAAAAAGTTGCCACCAAAACAATTCAGATATGGTGACATACACAATTCTACAGCTAGATAAACAGATAATTATGTTTGAGACAGGCACGGTAAGTGCAAACGAGCACAGAGATCACTAAGTCGGGAGGCATGAGTTAGCTTCTTGAGTTCGATGAGTTATGATGGTTGGTTTTTATTGTGCACATATGTATAAATTGGTAATGAATTGCTAACGCATATTCTAAGAATATTTGTCACTGACTAAAGTCTCCTAAGCCATGCTCTAGTTTTAAATAACATCCTCTTAAAACGTGTGTGTGCACACGTTCTATGTGTGTACGGGCACCAAGAAGGCTCCTGGGTCTGACATTTTAACCTTGTGCTTTTCCCTCAAGCATTTTACTAAGCATGCATATTTAATAGTCATACATATGAAACATAATGCAAATTTAATTGTGACAAGTACGTTTATTATCTGTGATCCAGAGCTTTGTTAAGTAGCAATGGGTGAAAGAAAAGCCAAAAAGGAAAAAAAATATATTCCAAAGAATGAAAAGGCTGGGAGTGCTTTAGAGAACCCTGTGTTTACTATTTTCTCACAGCAGATCCTCAGGGCTACCACTGAAGGGACCATCTCCCTTGCTGAGAAATCAATTAGTCTGCCAAAAACTGGAACCGTGAACTCCCACTGTTTCTGGATGTGTTGGGTGGTGTAAATCGCAGATGAGAGTCATGACCAATGCTGAGAAAGACTATGTTGCAATATGATTCTCCTACAAAAACTGGTGGTGACATTTAGTTTATCATTAACCCCAAATGCTTAACTCTAGACCTATTTGGAGAGTTATATGAAAAGGAAAATTGCTCCAAGTAAGGTAGTGTTGCAAGTTGCACTTGCAAGAGTTTTAATTTTGTCAAAGAAGAGCAGTCAGTTTGTGTTCAGTTTCATGTAGCTTCACTGTAGAATTTTAAATATTTGAAAAATGTAAATCATTGAGATAAATATTATACACCATTCTACCTTTCATATATGTAGGTACTATTGATAATTACATGTTACTGTTTGTTTTAATATTTTATCTATGGATGAAACGAACATGTAGAAATAGTTATTAAGTGATGTGTATTTTACTGGACAATTTTTGTTCTTACCCTAATTACAGTTTTACATTCTCCATTGGTCATGTGATGACAATGCCAATCCATTTAACCTCACAAAAAGAAAAACCTCTGCTTAGTGCTGTATAAATGTCCAAGTTACTGTCTGCATCATGCTTGATTTAAACAATCTCTATCGTGGGACTTCTAAATTGTTTCCTATTCATTTATTAATTTTTGCCATCCTGGATGCGTATTTACTAAATGTATGTAGTTTCTTTTATGAACTTATTGTATAAATGTCCCTGTCACTAGGGAATTCTCTTAATGTGGGAATTATAGGATTAAAGGGTTTGAGCTAAAAAAAAAAAAAAAAAAGTTTTTTTAATTCTTTTCTAACAGATTGAAACAAATTTAGTATCATTTGACCACCAGTGGACGGGAGGGGCCCTCTCATGCTCTTGTGAATTTGTATAATAAATCTTAACCAGCTTGATAATGTGCAAAAATGTTATTTCAGTATTGTTTTATTTTAATTCTTTTGTTTATTAGCTAGTTAGTACATTTTTCATAATTTGAGTAATTATTTATATTGACCTTTTAAACTATTAATGTATCTAGTTTTCTATTTTCTCTATGATTATTTTCTTTTTTTTTTATTAAATCATAGCTGTGTACATCAATATGATCATGGGGCACCATACACTTGGTTCATAGAATATTTGACACATTTTCATCTCATTAGTTGACATAGCCCTCCTGGCATTTTCTTAGTTACTTTGCCAAGACGTTTACATTCCACATTTGCCAAGGCTCACATGTACCCTTGTAAGATGCACCACATGTGTGATCCTTTCAATCCCCCTCCCTCTACCCACCTCCCCCCTCCCTCCCTACGCTTTCCCCCTTCCCCCTGTTCTTAGGTTGAAACTTGGTTATAGCTTCATGTGACGGTCCTAAGTTAGTTTCATAGTAGGGGTGAATACATTGGATATTTTTTCTTCCATTCTTGAGATACTTTACTGAGAAGAATATGTTCCAGCTCCATCCGTGTAAACATGAAAGAGGTAAAGTCTCCATCTTTCTCCAAGGCTGCATAGTATTCCATGGTGTACATATACCACAATTTGTTAATCCATTCGTGGATCGATGAGCACTTGGGTTTTTTCCATGACTTAGCAATTATGAATAGGGCTGCAATAAAGATTCTGGTACAAATATCTTTGTTATGATGTGGTTTTTGGTCTTCTGGGTATATGCCCAGCAGAGGAATGACAGGATTGAATGGCAGATCTATTTTTAGATCTCTAAGTGTTCTCCATATATCTTTCCAAAAGGAATGTATTAGTTTACATTCCCACCAGCAGTGCAAAAGTGTTCCCTTTTCTCCACATCCACGCCGACATCTCTGGTCTTGAGATTTTGTGATATAGGCTAGTCTCACTGGAGTTAGATGATATCTCAAAGTAGTTTTGATTTGCATTTCTCTGATGATTAAAGATGATGAGCATTTTTTCATATGTCTGAAGGCTGCTCGCCTGTCCTCTTCGGAGAAGTTTCTTTTCAAGTCTCTTCCCCAGCCTGTGATGGTATCCCTTATTATTTTCTTGCTAATGTGTTTGAGTTCTCTGTAGATTCTGGTTATTAAACCTTTGTCAGAGACATAACCAGCAAATATCTTCTCCCATTCTCTGGGCTGTTTGCTTGCTTTACTTACTGTGTTCTTGGCTGTGCAGAAGCTTTTTAGTTTGATCAAGTCCCAAAAGTGTATTTTTGAAGCTGCTTCAATCGCCTGGGGGGTCCTACTCATAAAAAACTCACCCAACCCAATTTCTTCAAGGGTTTTCCCTGCACTCTCTTCTAGTATTTTTATAGTTTCATGTCTTAAGTTTAGGTCTTTAATCCAGTAAGAGTCTATCTTGGTTAGTGGTGAAAGGTGTGGATCCAGTTTCAGTCTTCTACAGGTTGCCAGCCAGTTCACCCAGCACCATTTGTTAAATAGGGAATTTTTTCCCCACTGGATGTTTTTAATTGGCTTGTCAAAGATTAAATAACGGTAAGTAGCTGGGTTCATCTCTTGGTTCTCTATTCTGTTCCAGACATCTACTTCTCTGTTTTTGTGCCAATACCATGCTGTTTTGATCTCTATCGATTTGTAGTATAGTCTGAGGTCTGGTAGCGTAATTCCTCCTGCTTTGTTTTTATTTTTGAGTAATGTCTTGGCTATTCGAGGTTTTTTCTGATTCCATATAAAATGAAGTATTGTTTTTTCAAGATCTTTAAAGTATGACAGTGGGACTTTAATAGGGATTGCGTTGAAGTTATATATTGCTTTGGGTAGTATGGACATTTTGACAATGTTGATTCTTCCCAGCCATGAGCATGGTATGTTTTTCCATTTGTTAACATTCTCAGCTATCTCTTTTCTTAGAGTTTCATAGTTCTCTTTATATAGATCTTTCACATCCTTTGTTATATAAACTCCCAAATATTTCATCTTCTTTGGCACTACTGTGAATGGAATAGAGTCCTTAATTGTTTTTTCAGCTTGACTATTGTTGGTATACATAAAGGCTACTGATTTATGAATGTTGATTTTGTAACCTAAGATGTTGCTGTATTCCTTGATCACTTCTAAGAATTTTGTAGTAGAGTCCCTAGTGTTTTCCAGATATACAATCACATCATCTGCGAAGAGCGAAAGTTTGATCTCTTCTGATCCTATGTGGATGCCTTTGATCGCCTTTTCTTCCCTAATTGCGGTGGCTAAAACTTCCATTACAATGTTAAAAAGCAATGGAGACAATGCGCAGCCTTGTCTGGTTCCTGATCTGAGTGGAAATGATTCCAATTTAACTCTGTTCAATATGATAATTGGCTGTCGGTTTGCTGTAGATGGTCTCTATCAGTTTAAGAAATGTCCCTTCTATACCGATTTTCTTAAGTGTTCTGATCATGAAGGGATGTTGGATGTTATCAAAAGCTTTTTCTGCATCGATTGAATCATATGATCTTTGTTTTTCACTTTGTTTATGTGCTGAATTATACTTACAGATTTACGTATATTGAACCAGTCTTGAGACCCTGGGATAAAGCCAACTTGATCATGATGTTTGATTTGTTTGATATGTTGCTGGATTCTGTTTGTTAGGATCTTGTTGAATATTTTTGCGTCTATATTCATTAGTGATATTGGTCTATAATTTTCTTTTCTTGTTGGGTCTTTTCCTGGTTTGGGGATCAGGGTGATGTTTGCTTCATAGAACATGTTGGGGAGTCTTCCTTCTTTTTCTACATTTTGGAACAGTGTGAGTAATATAGGTACTAATTCCTCTTTAAATGTCTGGTAGAATTCTGATGTGAAACCATCTGGTCCCGGACTTTTCTTTTTGGGGAGGTTTTGTATGTTTGATGCTATTTCCGAACTTGAAATGGGCCTGTTCAACATTTCCACTTGATTCTGGTTAAGTCTTGGAAGGTGACGAGCTTCCAAGTATCGGTCCATTTCCTTCAGATTTTCATATTTCTGAGAGTAAAGTTTCTTGTAATATTCATTAAGGATTTTTTGGATTTCTGAGGAGTCTGTTGTTATTTCGCCTTTGTCATTTCTGATTGATGAGATTAGAGATTTTACTCTTTTTTTCCTGATTAGGTTGGCCAACAGTTTATCTATTTTGTTGACCTTTTCAAAAAAACAGCTTTTTGATTTATTGATCTGTTGTATTGTTCTTTTGTTTTCAATTTCATTTAGTTCTGCTCTGATTTTGGTTATTTCTTTTCTTCTACTGGGTTTGGGGTTGGAGTGTTCTTCCTTTTCCAGTTGCTTGAGATGTCCCATTAAGTTGCTAACTTCCTTTCTTTCCATTCTCCTGAGGAAGGCTTGCAGTGCTATAAATTTCCCTCTTAGAACTGCCTTTGCAGTGTCCCAGAGGTTGTAATAGTTCGTGTCTTCATTGTTGTTTTGTTCCAAAAATTTGGCAATTTCCTTCTTGATCTCATCTCTGACCCAGCTATCATTCAGCATGAGGTTATTTAACTTCTATGTTTTTGTATGAGTATGTAGATTCCTGTTGTTACTCAGCTCAAGTTTTATTCCATGATGGTCCGAGAAGATGCATGGAATAACTTCTATTCCTTTAAATTTACTGAGGTTAGATTTGTGACCTAAGATATGATTGATTTTGGAGTAAGTTCCGTGGGCTGATGAGAAGTATGTGTATTCAGTTTTGTTGGAATGAAATGTTCTGTAGATGTCTGCTAGATCTAAATGCTGGATGGTTAGATTTAAATCTAAAATTTCTTTCTCAGCTTTTTGTTGGAGGATCAATCCCTCACTGCCAAAGGAGTGTTAAAATCTCCGAGTATTATGGAGCTGGAGGAAATCAAGTTGCTCATGTCTGTTAGAGTTTCTCTTATGAATTGAGGTGCATTCTGATTGGGTGCATAGATATTAATAATTGAAATCTCATCATATTGAGTATTACCCTTAACAAATATGAAATGACCATTCTTGTCCTTCCTTACTTTTGTTGGTTTAAAGCCTATTGTGTCTGCAGATAAAATTGCAACATCTGCTTTTTTCTGGTTACCATTTTCCTGAAATATGGATGACCATCCTTTCATCTTGAGTCTGTATTTGTCTTTTAAGTTAAGATGTGACTCTTGTAAGCAACAGATATCTGGTCTGAGTTTTTGTATCCAGTCAGCTAACCTATGTCTCTTTAGAGGACAGTTTAAGCCATTCACATTAATGGAGATTATTGATATGTTTGGTGAAATTTTGGGTATCGAGTTTTTCAAAAGTCCAGTGGACAATTTTAATCTTTTCGCCATTGTAGAAGTTGGAGTTTGATCAGGAGTTTCTGAGTGAGTTTACGTTTGTAGTAGAGGATTGGGTTGGTCATTATGGAGGATAGGTCTGAGAATATCCTGAAGAGCTGGTTTGGTTGTGGCAAATTTCTTCAACATATGAATGTCGTTAAAGTATTTAATTTCTCCATCATAGATGAAACTCAGTTTAGCTGGGTACAAGATCCGGGGTTGAAAGTTATTTTGCTTTAGGAGATTAAAAGTCAATGACCACCCTCTTCTGGCTTGAAAAGTTTCAGCAGAGAGATCTGCAGTCATTCTAATGTTCTTACCTTTGTAGGTAATGGCTTTCTTTCGCCTGATAACCTTGAAAATTTTCTCCTTCATGTTGACTTTAGTGAAGCTAATTATGATATGTCTGGGGGACGACTTATTGGGGTTGAGTCATGCTAGAGTTCTGAAACTGTCTGCTATCTGAATTTCAGAATCTCTAGGCATGTTTGGAAAATTCTCTTTCATAATTTCATGTAGAAGGGCCTCTGTGCCCCTCGATGCCACTTCATCGTTTTCTGGAACTCCTATTATTCGTATATTTGCCTTCTTTGAATTATCCCAGAGCTCTCTAAGAGAATGATCTGTTTTTGCTCTCCATTTCTCTTCCTCTTTGAGTATTCAAAGGCTTTATCTTCGATGTCAGAAATCCTTTCTTCTGCTTGCTCCGTTCTGTTGCTGATGGATTCTACTGTATTTTTCGTATCTTTAAGGGCTGCAAATTCTTGCTTCAGTGTGTCTAAGTCTTTGGTGGCTTTGTCTTTAAATTCATTAAATTCTTGTGACAACTTTTGAATTTCTCCTCGGATTCCTAATTCCATTTTATCAATCTTGTATGCAATCCAAATTCTGAATTCGATTTCTGACATGTCTGCCAGTTGTTTATGAATGGGATCTTCAATTACATCCACCATTTCTTTCCTTGGGGGGGTTGATCTATTTTGGTTATTCATGTTACCAGAGATTTTCCACTGATTCCGCCCCATGGTTGTTTTACTCCCTTTTATTTTTCTCCTACGGTTTTGTTGAGGGCCTGTTCAATGTTGTAGCCTGAGAGACTAGGGCCCTGTCTGGTGTAGTGAGGCTGAGTGGTTCTGACTTATTGTCAGCTGGCTTCTGTTTGACCCCAGTGAAGCACTTACTCTGGGTTGAAGTCTCAGTTCTCTGAGTTGGCCCTACCCTGGATATTTCTGGGGTCTGTGAGTCACCTCAGGCAAATCCTATACTCAGGGGCGGCCTCCTCTGGTTGCCCAGGGAGGCAGGGGGTATGGCTTCAGCCACCTCAGGGAACTGCTGCTCTGATGTGGGTCTTCCCCAGCCTCACTCCTGTGTCCCAGAGTCAGGACAGACCAGCCGCAGTTCGGGCACTGTCCACGCCCCGAAAAATCCCTCAGGAATCTGGACTCCCAGAGGACAGGCCTCCAGATCCCAGAGTGAGGGTGGGGTGGGGCGCTGGGAGCTCAGAGCCACCGGCAGCAAGCTCACTCAATTCTTCCCAATCTTTGGCTCCACTGCACCGCTGCAGCCCAAGCCTCCAGGCTTCAGAGTGAGGGCGGGGTGGGGGGAGCAGCTGGAGCCCAGAACCTCTGGGCAGCGAACAGACTCAGCTCCACCCAGTTCCTTGCCCAGCCACATGGCATGCGCTCAGTTCTCCAGACCACAGATCGAGGGCGGGGGGGGGGAGCGCCGGGAGCTCAGAGGCAGCAGGGGCTCCGAGCCGCAGGGAGTCCGGTTGACAGCAAGCAAATTCAGTTCCTCCCAGTCTCTCGCCTGGTTGTATCGCCGCAGCTCAAGCCTTCAGACTTCAGAGTGGGGGCGGGGTGGGGGGAGCAGGTGGAGCCTAGAACTACCAGGCAGCGAACCGACTCAGCTCCACCCCATTCCCTGCCCAGACACACGGCAGGCGGTCAGGTCTCCAGAGCACAAAGCAAGGGTGGGGGAGCTCTGGGAGCCCAGAGCCAGCAACGTCTCAGAGCTGTAGGGACCCCAGTCAGCAGCAAGCAAATTCAGTTCCTCCCAGTCTCTCGCCTGGTTGTACCGCCACAGCTCAAGCCTTCTGGCTTCAGAGTGGGGGCAGGGTGGGAGGAGTGGCTGGAGCCCAGAACTGCCGGGCAGTGAACAGACTTGGCTCCACCCCGTTCCCTGCCCGGCCACACAGCAGGTGCTCAGGTCTTGGGACCACAGAGCGAGGGCAGGGGGAGCACCGGGAGCCCAGTCAGCTGCGAGCAAATTCAGTTTCTCCCAGTCTCTCGCCAGATTGTACCACTGCAGCTCAAGACTTCAGGCTTCAGAGTGGGGGCGGGGTGGGGGGAGCAGCTGGAGCCCAGAACCGCCAGGCAGCGAACCGACTTGGCTCCCCCCAGTTCCCTGTCCGGCCACACTGCAGGCGCTCAGGTCTCCAGAGCACAGGGGAGTGCCTGGAGCCCAGAGCCAGCAGGGGTTCCAAGCTGTAGGGAGCCCGGCCACCAGTGAGCAAATTCAGTTCCTCCCAGTCTCTCCCCCGGTTGTACAGTCGCAGCACAAACCTTCAGGCTTCAGAGTGGGAGTGGAGCAGAGGGAGCGGGCTGGAGCCCAGGACCCCCGGGCAGCAAAAAACAGACTCAGCTCCACCCAACTCCCTGCCCAGTCACACAGGCAGGTGCTCAGGTCTCTGGACCACAGAGTGAGGGTGGGGGGAGCACCAGGACCTCAGAGCAGCAGGGAGCTCAGAGCAGCTGGTAGCGAGTTTGACTCAGTTATATGCCTGGTTGTATTGTTGCCCAAGGAGGGCTGCTGCACCTCGCCTTGGGGAAGCGCCGCTCTGGTGAGGGTCTCCCTCCACTGACTGTCCTCACCTCTCTCCCGTGCCCCGGAATCAGCGCTGACCAGCCACAGCTCGGGAACTATCCTCTCCCCTTTCTTCTCTTTGATTTTTATGATGTCTTTATATATATTACCTTAAGTCTGTAGAAATTTGATTTCTTTACATTTACTTTAGGGGATTTGGTATCTTATTTTAGCAATAAAATTTAGAGCTGTGATTTTTATAAAAGCAAGAGCAAAATAGCAGAAAATGCTGTCACAATTTGTGCTTGATCATCGGTTTTAGTGATGAGACGACAACCAATTCTGTGCACAAATTTCACCATAGTTCTTTCATCCGTCTGATTAATCACTTATTTATTGGCCTGTTTGTTTTTTAAAGCCAAGAACCCAAACTTTCCTTTCAGTCAGTCTCTATCTCCTCTCCTTGAATTGTCCAAACACTACAGGCACTTTCTCACTTGTTCTTATTTGAAGGACTCTGCTTACGTTTCCAAAAGCAAAGTGAAGTGTGTGAACCAGTTCTCCTCAGTCCACTGCAGTTTCTAAGTCAGTGGTTGCTACAGTGAATAATTTACAGTTTAGGCTGGGGCTGGGCTTGAACCCACCACCCCCAGTATATGGGGCTGGCACCCTACTCCTTGAGCCACAGGCGCCACCTCACAGTGAGTAATTTAAAACATAACATATAGTTGTGCTCAGGTGAGACACAACCTGTTTCATATTGTTGCTGAGCTCCACAATTTCGGCTTATTTACTTCTCACTAAACAGGTTGAATCACATCCCAAGGCACTAGCACATGTCAGGAAGCTGGGTCTGCAGAAGTTGGTGACTTGCCTGTATTCGGGTCGGGAGAGGCTTCATTCATGTTGGACCTGAATCACCGGGCCAGGGATTCTTTCCTACCACAGTGAATTAGTTGCTTTGGAATCTGTTTATGCTAGAACACTTTGTTTATGACCATAGCATTAAGGCAATGGAGGCCTGAGATCCTTTCCTCCCAGAATGCACAGAACTCCTGATACTTCTCCAAATTCTTCTTGTTAGCAGGTAGAGAGTTTTAATAAGCCAATCTAATATTTCTACTCCACAGTTTCTCCAATACAAAAAGTTTCTGCTTGTCTTACATTTATATACTCAAGAGACACAAGTGAAGCTACTTTTTCTGAAACATAGAAATTTTCTTTCATGTGTATTTTTGGCAATTTTTTTGCTAAAATATAATAGCAATGAGGTTTTACTTCATTGGTCATTCTGAATAGAAACTGGTATCTTAAGCGAATTTTAAGAACAATTTTAAGGTCAGGGCTGAGTGTTATATATTCTGGAGACATTAATATTGCAGAATTTATCAGATGGAAAATATTCTAAGACACATAATTATCTGTTTCAAACATCTTCTCCCCTTCCTCCTCTCATTCTGTTTATTCACAGTGACTCTGGATTCTCGGAGACGGGTCCTCTTGCTCCGCATGTACCCAGTGCACTGCGGAGTGTGGATGCAGACCCCGTCTTCTCTCTAGTGATTTAACCTGTGGAGGTCAGGTGGCTGAAGTCTAGTATGATTTAAGTTAGGTGGGTGATTATTTCTTCTGTTCTCAAGCCAGTGTTACTAAACCAACCCCCCAAAGTGCAAATAATGAAATTATGATTTCTTAATTCATCCATTTAAGAAAATTTTGTCAAGCATGTTACTTACTCCACCCCAAACATTGTGCAAACTTTTAAATAACAAGGATAACAATGCAGGTAAAATACTATATCCTCTAAGAACTGACAGAGAATGACAATGGTAAAGGAGTGACAGTCACCTAAGTGACAATAGAAAGGTACTTGGGGGAATAAAACAAACCTCTAGTTGTGATTCACTCTCTTATGTGTTTTCAGAGGTGTTCAAACCTTTGGATTCTCTGGGCCACAAAGGAAGAAGAGTGGTTTTAGGCCGCACATTAAATACACAAACACTAACAAAAGCTGACGAGCAAAAAACAAGTCCATGCATAAATTTTCATGGTATCTGCTACCACAGATTGGCAAAAATGTCCTCACATTATAATCCTAATGATAGGATATATCAGCCTATTCAGAGAGTCTTTTAAAATCGTCAAGCAGGTCCCAAGTTTGCAATCACTCATAGAGAAAATGTACCTATCTAAGTACAAGCAAATGTCTTTAAGTTTTTTTTTTATTTTTTATTATAAAAGTAGAAGAAAAGTGGGCAACATAAAACTAGTGGGATATCTAACTTGTATATGAGAAACTAATGCATCACAATCTCCTTCGATGGAAGTAGCTGCAACTCTCGGTGAGTTCTCAAGATGCCCACCAGATATTTGGGTTCTAATTTTACTCCTAATGTGCTTCATTCTTGAAAACAGTTGCTGGCATATGCAGGTGCTGCCAAAAGCGATGACGTGAGTAAGGCCTGACTGTGAAGCGAGGGATCTGTGTCCCTGGGAAGACACCACCTGTGAAAATCCTGTAAAGAGACATGATCACCTTTTTAAGTTGAATGGCAGCAGCTCTGTGCAGTCCACTTGAAAATTGGCAGGTAACATGTTTATGTCGACTGAAACTGGAGTCCCTCAGGCACCAAAATATTGATTACTGTCCCAGAAATCTTGGAATCTGTTTTCTAATTCTTGTATCACCTTGAAAAGCAAAGTTGTAATATTTTTCACTGTTCACTCTGCTGTATTTACCTAATGTGTTAAAATGTAAAAATTGTTTGACTTAATTTGAGCTTGCAGAAATTTCAGTTTCATTGGCAACACTGTTAGGGTTTGAAACATTGTACTAATAAGTTAGTTTTCCCCTTGTAGACTTAAATGAGTGGTTAAATCCACTAAAAATGTTAAACCTGTAAGCCAGTTTTCAAGATCAAGTTCTGGCACAAATTTGGTTTTTGGTACCATAAGCCATATTTTTCAGCATTTGGCCTTGACTTAGCCATCTCACTTCTGAAAAGTAAATGATGTCAACATAATCCACATCAGTATTTTTAAGGAATTCCTGGAATTGGCAATGATTCGATCTCTGGGCCCTTACAAAATTTACAGTCTTGATGACGATTTGCATGACGTTATCCATTTCTAAAGCTTTTGCACATACATTTCTGGATGTATTATGCAATGATATTTCATCCTTTGGGTGGCAATTGCATCATTTTCTATTAATTTTACAAGTTTCCTCCTTTTACCTACCTTTGCTGGGCACCATTAGTAACTACCAGATATGTTGTCAATGGACAAAGCAAATTCCTTTAACATATTTTTTTTACTGCTTTCTGTAAATCTCTTATTAGTGTGTCTTTTAATGAAGAAAGAAGCTATTTCTTCAGTGACATCATATTTGTCATCAGTCCTCTAATAAAGATGGCAAGTTGAGCTATGTTCACAGCACCCTTGTTGCCATCTATTGTCAAAACAAAACATTTTAAATCACTAATTTTACTCTCCAAACTTTTTTTGATAGATTTTTCAATTTCTTCAATTTGCCTGGCTATAATCTGTTCAGACAAACTAATTTTAGAAATATCCTTCTTATTTTCAGGGCAAATTATGTCTGCCAGGCCTTCAATACATTGCTTAATAAACTCACCATCAGTAATGGGTTTTGATTTTTTTGTTGTTGTTGTTATTTTGAAAACTTGCACAAATACCATACACATTAACCAGAATGTCTTACTATTTGATTCAACATAAAAGTAGTCGTCTGTCTGCTCTTCATTGCACAAGCCTCCTTTCTTGGTAATTTTTCTTTGGTAGGGTTATGTTTTCTTTTGAGACATTGTGGAAGCCATGCTGGGATTACATAATGATAATAAATAAGGGATTATATTTACTTTTGTTATGAAAAGTAATTGACAGAAGAATAGAAAGCAAGGCTTGGGCCCTTCCACAGCCGGGCTTCCAACAGAGGGGAAGGTAGAAGCATAATTGTAAAACACAGTAGGGGAAGTGTGAGGCTCCATGAAGGTATGGATGTACCCTGAACATCAAGTAGGAACCGTCACCTGACTTCTAAGTAACATGAAATGCTTAACATTGCAATGGTAGGTTGAGACACCGTTGATAATGGGTCCTTTGCCAAGTCACCACAAGCACATGTGACAGCTGATGCTGTCAGTTCAACGGTCTGCACTCGGAAGATAATGCGTTGAAAGCCTCACACCACATAAAGCTGAAGCCACACCTGTACAAATAGAGATAACACATGTGCATTTATTTTACATGACATTGAGATATGACTGTCATAGTCTACAAAGGCCACCCTTGAGAACCGTGCAGTTGAGTTCCACAACAAAAATCACACACACAAAAATCTCATAATGTATAAGTAAGTTTATGATTTCATGTTGGGAGGTATTCACAGCCAACCTGGGCCACATGCAGCCTGTGGGGCCACAGGTTGGACACCCCATACGTGGATGTGAACATGTATCTGACCTCTTTGGATTACAATTTCTTTATACAAAAATTGGGGAATAAATTTTTACAATTTAAAATTCTATAAACTTTTTAAAGGCTATGTGACAGTCTTACAAGGATACATGTGAAACTTACTAAATGTAGAATATAAATGTCTTAACACAATAACTAAGAAAATGCCAGGAAGGCTGTGTTAACCAGTGTGATGAAAATATTTCAAATTGTATATAAAACCAGCCCGTGGTACCCCATCATTGCATTAATTAATACAGCTATGATTTAATAAAAAAAAAAGGATAAATGACAGTAAATTAATAAGATTTTCAAATGAAAGTGCAAGCTAAGGTAAACATTTTAAACTGCATGTATGTGGTTTTCATAACATTTATTTTGGAGACAGATTCCTGTATATTTAAAACAAATTGAAAGGGTGATACCTGTGGCTCAGAGAAGTAGGGCACCAGCCCCATATGCCAGAGGTGGTGGGTTCAAACACAGCCCCTGCCAAAAACTGCAATAATAATAATAATAATAAAATAAAATAAAATAGAAAGCCTTTGTTTGATTGTCCTCCTTGATCTTTGTTACTTCCTAATTTCTTCACAACTACTTATTTTCTCATTGTTTAACTTAATATCATAGTAAAAAGCATATATGATATCAATTTGTCATTTCAATTTTTTCTAAGTGTACATTCAGTGGCATTAATTATATTGACAGTATTGTGCAAATATCACCCTTATCTATTTCTAAAGTTTTTCATCACTCCTTAATTAAGAACAAATAAGGTACCATTAAGTAATAACTCCCCTTTGCCCCTTCCCCGATCCTTGGTAGTCTCTATCCACCTTCTATGTCTATAAATTAGTTTACTCTTAATATTTTATATATGAAATCATAATCATAAAATATTTGCTCTATTGCATCTGACTAATTCACTGTGCACATCTCCAAGGTTCATCTGTGTTGCAACATGTGTTGGAAATTCACTTTATTATGGTTGAATAATATTCCACACACACATTTTCTTTACTCTGCTGATCAACACTTGAAATGTTTCACCTTTGGCTACTGTGAATAATACTGCCATTGACGTTCTGTACAACTACCTGTCTGAATCCCTGCCTTCGTGTTCTTTGGGAATTTATCTAGCAGTAGAATCTCTGGATTATAAAGTAATTTTATGTTTGGCTATTAGAGAAACTATAAAACAGTTTTCCACAGTGGCCACACCATTTTACCTTCCCACCAGCAATTCACAGGGGTTCCAATTTTTCCACATTCGTATTTATTGTTTTTGATATTAGTCATCCTAAGGGGGGTAAAGTAGTATTTCATTGTGGTTTTGATTTGCATTTTTCTAATCGTAAGTGGTATTGAGTATGTGCTCATTAGTAACTTGAATATCGTCTTTGAAGAAAAGTTTAAGTTCTTTGGCCATTTTGAAAAGTAGGTTGTTTTTATTTTTGATGATGAGTCGTAGGTGTTTCCTCCCATTATGTAGCATATTCTTTTCACTGTACTGAGCATATCTTCTAGGCACAGAAATTTCGATTATGATGCGTTCTAATTTATCTCTTTTTTTGTTTCCTTTTGTTGGTAATGCTTTCAGTCTCATGTGTAGTAATCCATTGCCAGCCCCAGGTCAGGAAGACTTATACTATGTTTTCTTCTAGAGCAGCGGTTCTCAACCTGTGGGTCACGACCCCTTTGTAAAAATGAAAATACACTGCAGCATTAGGAAGGTTGAGAACTACTGTCCTAGAGTTTTATGAATTTGGCTCTTATGTTTATGTTGTTGATCTATTTGAAATTCATTTTAGTATATGGACGGTATGAGGTAGAGGCCCAAACTGATACTTTGCATGAGGAAATCCAGTTATAAACCACTTCTCCCCCTCTACAGATCAGCCCTGTGCTGGGATCCTTCTTCAACTCTGGTTTGTACTGAACCAAGAGACAAGCCACAGGTAAAAGCTTGGGGTCTTCTCAAGTCCGTTCTGGGCAGACTTGTGACTTCTAACTTCAAGCATTTTTCCTACCTCCCATAGAAATTGCTTCTAGCTTTCTTCCCAGGCTTAGATTATCCATTGTATGTCTCACCATAATCTTTGGCTCTAGGTAGCTGTGGGTTTATTCTTAGCCTTATAATATTTTAAGGAGTACCCCATCTCTTTTCTATTCTGAGTTCTGGCTTAAGTGAAGTAGAGATAAGTACCTTACACCAGTCATTGTGGTAGCCCCCAGACAGATAAGAAAGACATGTAGAATAATTTATGAATAGGCTCGGCACCCATAGCTCAGTGAGTAGGGCGCCAGACACATACACCAAATGTGGCGGGTTCGAGCCTGGCCCGGGCCTGCTAACCAACAATGACAACTGCAACCAAAAAATGGCTGGGTGTTGTGGCGGGCACCTGTAGTCCCAGCTACTTGGGAGGGTGAGGTAAGAGAATCGCTTAAACGCAAGAGTTTGAGGTTGCTGTGAGCTGTGGTGCCATGGCATTCTACTGAAGGTGACGTAGTGAGACCGTGTCACAAATAATAATAATAATTTATGAATAAAGTCTGTTTTAATTCCTCCAAAACCAGGATCCCACCATGAGGACACAGGCTGCTATCTTCAAGACCACCATCATGTCAGTGAAGGAATGGACAAGGCAAGGAAATGCCACAAAGCTCCCTCCCATTTTTCGGTTGCCTTTTGGTTTTGTTGTTTACTTCAGCATTCTATTGGTTGCTATAAGCCTTTGACTATTTTCCTTAGTTCTACACATCACAATGACAATATTACTAAAACTATTGATTATTAGATCTTTGTTATATGCTAGTAGCTATGATATTTTGTCCCAATGCCAACCCTAGAAACAAAGTGTCATTTTTCGCTTTTTTAGTCAATAAAACAGAAATTTAGCAGCTGCTTGTTCAGGGTGAAAGAGGTGTAAGTGTGGGCATAGACCTTTGTTGGAATGCTAGCTCTACTTCCCACTAGCAGTGAGTCTTACTGATAGAATCTACTGCATATTGCATCTGGTATGTATTAAACATTAGCTACGTGTGTGGCATACATTTATAATAGTTATTCTTGATAATAATACTGTAAGTGTTTTATCTCCTTATTAAGCATGAACAGAGTAAGGGCACATGGTATCACAATCATTAATAGATGAATTTGTGCTCATTTTGTAAAAAAGGCTGTACAGCTGGCTTAGGGGCTTTACTTAAATCCCATGAGGATTTCAATATTAATTTATTAAAGAATCCAAAGTAATGCTGGGTGCTGACCATAGACCTTACTGTTGACCATGTGGTCAAGACAGCATTAAGTATCCTATCATGGATACACTGACCTATAATTAATAAAGAGCAACTTGCCAAAATATGGGAGAAAATATTGTAACATTTAGTGGGCGTTGTGACTAGCAATGTAGGCAGCCAGAGGGAGACCAGCATTGATGGTTTTCTTGCAAGGTCAATGCCTACTGACCCTGCCTTGCAGCAATGTTGTTATCATTTGAACTTTCTTATCTATTTGGAGTCCTCTCCTAGGGCTGAGTGGACTTGGTTCTGAATGTTTTCTGGAGTTTGAATTTTAACGGAGTCCAAAACCTCAGCTATAGTTTGAATCTAATGGGGCAGTTGACTCAAATGTCACACCAGCTCTAAATTAATTTCCCTACAATAATTAGCCTTCCTGAGTTTTTGTTTCCATCCTTTAGAGCAGTGGTTCTCAACCTTCCTAATGCCACGACCTGGTTCCTCAGTTCCATGGGGCACTGTATTAAAGGGTCGCAGCATTAGGAAGGTTGAGAACCACTGCTTTAAAAGGTTTATTAAAATAATTACCTATCTAGGATCTCTTCTATGTCTATTAATCTATCAGAAAACATCCACAGTCTTGAATTTTTGAAACAGGCATTTTTTTCAGACTCGGGGACTTTTGAATGGATTTGAGGTTTGTAGCTCCTTAAGTAATAAGTTGCTACTCATTTATATGTTTTTATCCATTTTATTCACTCTTCACTAAGCCAACAGATAGATATTTGACAATGACGCCTGATGTTCAGTGCCTGCTGGACTGCAGTTGGCAGAATCCTGGAAGTTACTGTGGTATATGAAAACATTGTCAATTTAGTGGTGTTCCTTATATATGGTGGCACAGAGGCAGCCAGAACATGATATATGTATATTATAGATGAATCGTAGAAATAATACCATTCATTTTCAAGAGTAAGAGTCATCTTGGGCCTCATATTAAATACATAAACACTAATGAAAGCTGATTAGCAAAATATAGTAATAATAACAATGAGTTTGTGCATACTTTTCTGACATCTGACACCTCAGATCAGCAAAAAAAAAATCCTATACAAAATCAGCCTGTGGCCTGCGGGGAGCCCTTGCAGAGTGTCACTGGCCCCTCCCTGTGCTCCTCCTTCCCCATGCCCAGGCCGATTTTGTGTCAAAGTCACCAATAGACCTCCATTGAAAAGGCATCTAAAAATGTAACCTCTGATCTCAGTCAGACTTTCATTTTTTTTCATTGCACTATTTTTTTTGCAGTGTTTTGGCCGGGGCTGGGTTTAAACCTGCCACCTCTGGCATATGGGGCCAGCGCCCTACTCCTTTGAGCCACAGGCACCACCGCTTTCATTGCACTATTAACCCAAATGTTTGTGTTTCATATTTTAGCCTTCTACAGTTTCCATTTTGCATAAATGATCATGTTTATCTCTTAATTGTGAATTTTCTCACTTAAAAATTAGGAGGCTGTAAAGAAAGATATGATTTCTTGGCAGATTTTTTTTCCTCTCTTCCTTTTTTTTTTTTATAACTCTCTAAATCATATTTAGTCTTTAAATGTGATTTAACTCCTGAAGTCCAGTTCAGACACTGCCTTGTCTAGTCTTTCTATTATTTTTAGTATTTTGCTGAGGACACTGTCTCTTTACAGTTCTTTCAGAAAGAGTATGAGACTTGTTTACTATTAAAAATATTTTCCTTGGAGAAATGCTTGAAGTTGTTTTTTTTCTGTCACTTCAGATACATCATCTGACCTCTCACTTTTCATTAAAGCACCAAGTCCAACATTCTACGTAAACATTATGCTCATTCTTTCACTCACTCATTCTTTTAATTATTCAACAGATTTTTTGGGGGTGCCTATAATAGTCCAAGGAGCTTTTCCTACTCTTGGCATTTGTCATGCAACAGATAGAGATGTTATTTATATTAGCAGGCAGTGAGGGGGAACAAAAATTTAAGTAGGAAATACAGTTTGATACATCAGAGTGTATCTGTATATTGTCATTAGATGTGCATAATAGTCTGCATGAAAAATAAATGGACCAGTAGAGAAGGGTATAAGATATATCAAGTACAAGGGTAAAATAGGGCATATTAAAATCTTAAATAAGGTCGCCAATGGAGAACTCTCAAAAAGAAAACTTTTGAGTAAAGATTTCAAGGAGCAAGGAAATTAGCTATGTGAATATGAAAGAGAAGCCCTTTGGCTATAGAGAATAGGTAAAACAACTTTTCTATTACTGTGGGACAAACCACCACAAACAGGGCAGATTAAAACAATGCCTATTTCTTATCTTGTTGTTGTAGAGCTCAGAGGTCTGGGTAGTTGTGAGGGTTTCACTGTGCCAAAAGCAAGATTTGGGCCAGAGTAGGCTGTTATCTGGAGGATCTGAGGACAAATCCACTCCCCAGCTCATTTGAATCATTTGTGAAATTCAGTTCCCTGTGGTTGTAGGACTGAAGTCACCACCTTCATGCTGGAGGCCAGTAAGAGTGCACAAAACATCTCTTAGACATCATTCTCAGATCCTTGCGGGCAACCCACTCCTGTCCAGTCACAGACAATTTTCCTCATGAAGAATCTCTCTCATGTTTTGAATCTTCCTGGCTTGCTCTTCTGCTACCAACCAGAGAAATTTCTCTACTTGTAAAGAGCTTATGCAATAAAATTACATCTATCTGGATAATATTCCTTTCAATTAACTCAAAGTCAACTGAGTAGTAGCCTTAATTACATCAGAAAAATCCCTTTTTCCAGGTAATGAGACACAGTCACAGGAGTGATCTCTCCTCATAGTCAGTTTGTGATGAGGGTGGGACACTGTGTGGAACTTTCTAAGAAGTTTGCCCAGCACAGGTCCTGAGACTGCCATACTCAGGAACCATCAAGATGGCAAGAACAGCCAGAGAGGAGTAGCCAAGGATAGCCATGAGAGGGCTACAGGAGGTAATGAGGGACTCCAAGGTATGTCTGAAATTTACGGGAGAAATTTATAGAGTTAAAGGGGGATTGCTCCTGATGTGTGTTGTCGGTTATTTTAAAGACTTTGAATCTTACAAGGAGAAAAACACGGAACCATTATAGGATTTAGGACAGAGTTATTCGATACTTTTATTACTTGAGAAGAAGCAC